>NC_138999.1:122750663-123350663 GCF_964374135.1 Grampus griseus | reverse complement strand
TGATCAGAACATGCATCCATTTAAGCTAATGTGGCACAGGGTATCCTCCTCTGGCTGGATGTCCTTCCTGTCGCTGTTCACTGGCCTCCTTCTACTCATCTTTTAAGGCTCAGGGAAAGGCTTCCTGTTCTGCTCCCGTGCTAGGCACTATTCCATACACTTATGAGATAGTTACTATAATTGTTCTCATTTTTCAGATTGGTTAAAAATACCTGAGGTCACACCACCTAGAGGGGTGGGATAGGGAGGGTGGGAGGGAGACGCAAGAGGGAGGAGATATGGGGATATATGTATATATATAGCTGATTCACTATGTTATACAGCAGAAAGTAACACAACATTGTAAAGCAATTATACTCCAATAAAGATGTTAAAAAAAATTACCTGAGGTCACAAAGCAAGTAGGTGGCTGCATGGGGATATGATCCAGGTTGGCCTAACCTCAAAGCCCTTGCCCTTACTATTAGGAGTAATGTTTCTGGTATCTGAATCACGCCACCAAGGAAAACAGAGACCTGGGGCACCGTACCAAGGCTGGGACTTGTTATAGCTGCAGTCTAGGGTGGGCTATCATGTGTCCTCAGGCTATGGTCTATGAAACCAGGAAGGTGTTGTCCAAGAAACATTAGCCTGTGGAGAAGTAATGATACAGAGAGGCAGACAGTCCCACCGAACCATCAGACGGAAGGGGCTAGGCAGATAGAGACTCCAAATGCAGCAGTATGTCAAGGGAACTGGAAAAGAGCCAGAAGTTTCCAAGGAGAGGTTTGAAGCCAGCGTCTCGAGGCATTGCTGAACTGGAAAGAGTAGCAGCGGCATTGTGTGGATTTGTAAGATTGCCAATCAGCTTGTGCTGCTGAATTAGCATCCATCCACTCAGTCCTCATTTATTGCGAACCTTCTCTTTGTCAGCCACTGAAGATAAAGAGATAAGCAAGTCACATCTCCTGGAGCAACATACACACCTGCACAGACTTCGGTGCACAGTGGGTGCTCACATGCCCTGCATCCATGGCTGCTTAGCAATAAGTGATGCTAATAGCATGTTCTTATTGAGCCCTCACTACAAGTCAGGCACTGTTCTAAGTGCTCTTTATGCTTTAAAACATTCTATCCTCACAACGACTCTTTAAGGTAGGTACGACTAGCATAATTGGGTTACAGATGAGGAAACGGTAGTATAGACGAGTTAGGGGGCTGGCCCAAGGTCACACACCTAGTCAAGGTCAGAGCTGGGATCAGATCCTAGGAAGTTGGGCTCCAGAATTAGAGCTCCTAGCATCTACATGCACTAGCTCTCTAAGTGTTACCCATTCCCTAGGTTCCCTTTCATCCAATAGCATTTATTCATTCACCACATTTTTATTGAGAACCTACATTGTGTTTAGCACTGGGCTGGATGCTTGGGATGTAATAGTGAAGAAGACAGGCAAAGTTCTAATGCCAACAAGGAATGTTAACTGGCTCATGAGATGACAGAAAGCAATGACACCTGTAGCCTTCAGGACCCCAGCCATGTCCCTCCTCTATTGCTAAAAGCTGCACATGCTTCCCAGTAAAAGCCAATAGTGAATGAAAAGAACTGCACCCACTCTCATGACTCAGAACCGCTAGGACTTTGGTTTGAGTCCCTTGTGGGTTGGGACTAGCTTGTGTGTGTGTAAAATAGCAAACAATTCAGCCGTTGTATGAAAGGGAATTCATACTGGAAATATTTCATTCCTGGAATGAAGGAATATAATTTGACAACAAGCATATTAATTGAGAATCTGTGGTTGCACTGCTGCTGTAGAACAAAATGGTCTTGCTTGTATAAACTTGAGAACATCAGTCTGCACCCCTTCCAAAGGCAGTGTGGACCAGAGTCAGCAGAGGACCAGAAGGTACGTTTTGAAATGAAAAGACATGTCCGGCTGTATTTGTCTGTTGCTACCTTATTATGGTGAATACTTAGTGTTATTACATAATTTTATTAGTTAAAATAATAGGAGAGCTGATTATAAAACTTAATGTAAGAGAACAAGGTAAATGGATGTTTAAAATGCTCTTGCTTTCACGTTCAATGGTGAACAACTGAAAATTCAGTTTTTAAGGACAGTAACAGGAGGGAAGAAAACACTATCTTTCGAAAAACAGATTTCATCTGGACCATGTGGGAAGCCCTTCTTCTGTAGCACACAGGCTATTATCTGGAAAATGTATCAGACTTATCTCAGAGTCAGGCAGAGGATTCCATATTGCACCTCCACTTTGAGTCCTTCTAATCCCCATCCTGCCTTTTTTATTCTGGTTTCAATATCAGTTTGGCTTTACTGGCATGGATCTTAAGAACCACAAACACTAGAAATCAGTATTTTGGATTAGCCAAAATGAAGCACCTTTGAATGCCAGTGTACAGATTTTGACGGAGAGCTCAGGACAGGAGCCCTGGGAAATTTTATATTATCCATTCAACACACATTTACTCAGATCCAGGTCCTGTGCTATGGACTGGAATAAGAAGCTCAATAATACATATTCCCTGGCTCAACAAGCTTGCAGTCTAATGGGAGAGTAAGACACAGACAGAGGAGTGTTAGATGGGGAGGGAATTCAGAGCTAGCAAGCTGATTTCAGCAGGTGTGTACATGTGAGACTGGGGTCCCCAGAAGAGGGCAAAAAGCCACTGAGGTGGGAGCCAGAGTGGCAGTCGTAGGTTAAAGCAGTGGTTGTTAAGGGCACCAGCTTTTGCATCAGCCAGATCTGTGCCCAGGATCTATTTCAGGACCTAGGAGCTGTGAAGCCTTGGGCAAGTTAATTAACCTCTCACAGCATCCATTTCCTGAGCTACTGAAGAGTTTTACACAGCGGAAAGATATAGTCAGATCTCTGCTTCAGGAAGATCTCTTGAACATCTGCGGGGAGAGGGGTTGACGGAGGCAAGGCTGGAGGCAGGAACAGAGAGGAGAGAGCAGAGCTCTGTTGAGGAAATCAACGTCTGGAAACTCAGGCTCTTTTATATGCATTGCCCAGCATCTGGCAATGCCGGTGCTGACAATGATTCACCATATACAGTACTTACTTCAGGTTTGGCGAGTGGCCAGGGACCAGCGAGGAGAGCTACCCCTCCTCTCTGCTCAGCACACAGGGCCCATTCAGTAGCATCCCTTTAGACTACGACTGGGCTTCTTGCCCTCCAATCCCTGGGCTCCACTGGCCCTGGGGAAATGACAGGCCCTGGGAATCAGAGAGACAGTGCCCTTCCTCATCATGCTCAGCTGCCCTACTGTCTAGGAGGTCATGGATTGTCCCGGAGGCAGCGAAGCTTTCAGTGCATTTACTAGAATGGACTTATGGATGTAAACTCTGTCTATCTCTGGCCCCCAATGGACGTGAGCAGGCAGCATCTCCGCTGGACTGGAGCCAAGATGCCAAAAAGCATAGCACCTCCCTGGCTGCAGAAGGACTTGACCCTGACCGCTGGGACAGCGCTTGCTTGCCAGAGAGATTGTGAAGAAGTTTGAGGTTTTTCCCAGGGCATGTTTCCTGCTCTGGCTTTGGTGATACTTTTCAAGAACAGCAACAACAAAAATAAGGCCTATTGCCTGTTTGTCTATTAATGAGAAATGCTACTGTAAAGAAATGTGTTTAACTTTCCTTAAACCAGTTTCCCCTACTTATTTGGCACTGAACCCTTTCCGCATACATCTGTTGTCAGCTCTATCGAAATAATTTGGGGAAATGCCACTGTAATGAATCTGGCCATGGGGTGGGGGTGAGGGGTGATGCGGGAAGGGCAGTGTTAGGGGAAACCGGCCTTTCTGGAGTCAACATTGTACATTGTTATCCACATGACTGGACAGGTTGGTTAACCCTGCTGAATCTGTTTCCTCGTCTGTAAAACTGAGATAACACCTAAGTTGAGGGTTGTCACAGGATTACCTGAGACGAAATAGGTAAAGCTCCCAGTGTGTATGAAGTAATTGGTAGTTATCATTTCTGCAGTATGGACAATCACGACACTAGGCTTCCCAGGGTTAGTTCTCCCAGTACAGTTGTATTCACTCATTAAGGTGTTAGCAGCAAAGCCTGCAACTGACACAAATATGATTTCTTTGAAACAGAACATTAGGTTGATTTCAGGACTGCGGGTACAGGCAGAATATGGAATGATTTGCATTTCCTTCATGAAAATTGGAGCTACACGGAAACTTGGATCTATGCTGCCTAGTAATGAGCAATGGGCACACCCTGTAATAAAAGATTCCCAAGTCTTGAAGTCTGTAACGTTAAAAGTTAACACATTTTGTCTGTTCACTGTCGTTTCTGTTCTTCTACTTGCATAGGAAAATCAGGTCTTGGACTCGAGGTGTGAGGAGATTATGAATAATATGGAAAGCAGGGTGATTTCTGGGGCCCTTTGCTTGCCTAAAACATTTCCCCACCTGCTGGCTGTTGCTTGGAATCACATATCACAAAGCTCTTTCCATACTCGGCTTTAATAACTGCCCCACAGATGATGG
Organism: Grampus griseus; assembly: GCF_964374135.1. Taxonomy (NCBI): domain Eukaryota; kingdom Metazoa; phylum Chordata; class Mammalia; order Artiodactyla; family Delphinidae; genus Grampus; species Grampus griseus. Next base: position 123,346,161 of record NC_138999.1, on the reverse strand, counting down.
ATGGACAGATGGATGCATGCATGCATGGATGGCTAGACACAGCACAAAGTTTCAGGGCTGTTACCTTGATAAATTGTCCTTTTGTACACAACAGCCCTTTCCTTATCTGAAGATATCTATCTTGTAGCCTCCAACTTGTCTCTTCTCCTAGCTACACCTCCCTCATTTCTTCTGCTATTGCCTATATGTCAGTTTCAGTCTCCCAATCCTCCGGACACCTGGCCTGTCTCACTGATTTAAGCAGGTTCCTTCTGGACAAACATCTCCCTGGAGGGAAGCCTAATCCACAACCCATCCACTCAAGCCTCTCAAATGTGCGTCATAGACATCAGACCCTTGGCAGCCCCTACCAGCCCCTGCCCTGGTTTTGGAGTTCAGAGGCCAGAGGACACGAAGGTTCCTAGTTCTGTGAGTGGGAGGGGAGCAAGAGCAGGAACAAACGTCAGCAGATGACATCGCTTCCCCTTGCTCAGAAGTGGTGTTTTGTTGGTTGCTTTCCCACAGCTGAGCCTGTCATAAAAGGAGCTCTGTTCTCCCAGGTTTGTTAATTGCAGCATCACCGAGTTAAAAAAAAAACCTTCAAAAATGTAAGGAATCTTGTCTTAATTCATTTTTATATCTAGTCCCTTTCTGCAGTGTCAGTTTCCAATCTTATTTTTGATACACCAAAAATTAACAATTCAAAGTTATACTGACATACTCACATTTCCAATATTTAAATAACCTTCTACGTTAATTAAGTGTAAATTACATTAGATGTATCAGGTTACAGTGCTGCATATCACCCAACAGTTACATAATCTTGAATTCTGTCAAAACCTGGGATTTCAAACAGTGTTAGCTTTTTTTAGGAGGAATGTCTGTTAATATCTAGTGAATATCTAGGCCCCTCAGTGAAATTTTTTTGACAACTAATTTTCTAGTGCAGCAAATACCGGTTATACTTGGGAGTTGGCTTTGATCCTTTGATCTGGTGATGATGTGGGTGTGAGTGTGGGGGAGGGAAAAGTCTGAGTATAGTTCACTTGGTGATTTACATAGCTCCTTTCACAGGATTAGAGTGAGAATCCTAGAGAAAACAGCATTGTTGGAAGCCATAGTAATTAGGAGGTTTCTCTTTAGCTGGACGAAATTCCAATCCCAGTGGCTTGGAAGTCAGAGAGTCCATTTCATTCTGTGCTTAAGAAGCATTCCCTTGAAGGAGTCCTGCTGATTCTAGAGATTAAGGAAGAACTTCCTGGTGACAATTAATTAATTGCATACAACACTTTAATTTACAATGAGTCACTCCAGTTTTGGAATAAATAAAACCCTCTAAACTGTGAAAGTAAAATGAAAATAAATGTTGATGGCCATATTGCCAACCTTATCTGTGCATTTAAATGTTTTCCTTTTGGAATCTAGTGCCAGTGCTGCCAGGACCACAGTCTGTTTAGCTAAAAAGAGCATTCAGCTCCGTCCCAGGGCCCCCACCGATCTCCTTAAGCCAGGCTTCCATGCCCACCGTGTGGATTGCCAGGGGAACCAAGTAAGAGCTGGGGTGGGCTGGGCAACTCCATTGCCAACACTAGGGCTCAGTCCATGTCATCCTTTCTAAACCCAAAGACAGGGCAGCAGCCTTTCCTTCTTCATCAGGTGAATTCTCTCAGGAACCTCAGGGTTTCTGAAGCCAGGAGAATCTGTGAGGAGCGGAGGGGCCCCCAGGGAAGCTAAGGGCACATTTCCATCCTATGACCCTTAACCATTTGGTGTGCAAGCTCATTTGCACGTTCTTATTATCCCTGTTACCCAGAAGCTCCTAGAAAGCAAGGCTTGTCTGGTCTATTTCCAGGCCTGCCTCAGTGCTGCTTGCTAGGGGCCTTTTCCATCTCCTGACTCCTATCCATGCTGTAGCTCTAAAGCCTTTCCCAAACCCGTCAGGCAGAATACATTCCTCCATCTCAATTGGCTTACCTTTAAGTGGGGGCCAGTAGCAAACAACATGCTCTCATTTTTCTGGTCCCGATCTTTGTCCAGTTCTGCAGACTTGTCATCTGGGCTTTTGGCCTGTGCTAGATGGGGACACTTCAGTCGTGCTCCTACACTGCGCTGCAAGCCCTCCCACACACCCTCGCCTGCACCTACGGGATTCTTATAAAAAGCCTCGGCAGCTGGCTACTGGTCGACTAAGGAAGACACTTCAAGCCTTGCCTTCCTTTCTTCAGCTGCTGCTTCCCCAAGGTTTCAGAGGCTCTGGTAATGCCATCAGAAGCTGTCCTTTCTTTCTTTCCCTGTTTAGACTTGATGACTAGACTCCAGCCTCTCCTCCATGGCTGACTCGGCTGCTGGTGGCTGGAGATACGGCTGGGCTTTAGTCTACACAGCCCTAAAGCACCCACTCCACAATTCTCGTGCAGTGCAACACAGTTTATGGAAAGAGGCTGGACACATTTTGTCCATCCCCCAGCATGACTTGGGGCTTTCTGGCGCCATTGGATCCCCACCACCTAAGCCCAGCCGTGGGCTGACCAGCAGCTAGAACCTGACTCTTTGCTTGTCCTCAGTGTTTTAGTTCAATAGCTATGGCTCTGCATAGAGCATGAGCTCGTCCAGGGTCGATGAAGCCTCAGGAGCCCCCTCCTCCCCCTCGCACCCCCATCCTCCCTCTAGCATCTAGCATATCAAAGGATTTCAAACAAACATTTCTTGAAATGAACTGACTCTGTGGTGGCTGTCCATCGTGGCAACACTCTCAGAGAGAATAACTAGCAAAGAGGCAGAAGGGGAGAGTAGACAGGAGTGGCAGGCTTAAGCTTCTGAGAACCCACGTGTGGAAATGGTCCTTGAACACGCAGCATTTTGGATTTAGCATTATAAAGCCTCTCCCTTGCCTGGGGTAGTATCATCAGCTTCACCCATATTTAAAAATCCCATCCCTTTGGATAGTCACCATTAACAAAAAACTGTTCTGAAATTTCCAACTTTATAAAGACATTAGGCCAGGTTATTAAGCAGGGGGAGGGAAGAGAGGTCATCTTAAAGGTCAAGTGAGAATTCAGAGCTGTCTGGGTGCATTATCTTTTCTTTTGCAATCAGACTACTCTCCTTAGTTGCTAGACAACATTGCAGGTTTTGTTGTGACACTCACTCATAACCAAATAAAGGCAACCAGCCTAGTTTTATTTTCCTTTGTTATTTTAAATGAAACCTTTGTTATATGCAGATGGTAGTAAGCATCCTTGGGCTCAGAGCCAAATTGTTGGTTTTGCCTTGGTGGAAATTCATGACTCATTATGTGCTGAACTATTAGCTGTCCTTCTTAGATCATCAATAGAAAACTTTTCTCTAAACTGAGCTCTCTGTAGTGTCCTGATAGAAGAACTTTTATCTGTCAGTTTAGACTGTGCTAAGAAAGAGATCCTAAATGTAGGTGGCTCATCTTAGCCGATGTTGATTTCTTGCTTACACATCACGTCCACAGTGGATTGGCTGCATATCTGCTTCAACCATGCATGGAACAGCCCCTGGCCAGGACATCGCTCATCTCATGGTAGAAGGAAAAGAAAGGCAGTGGCAAAGGGCACGATGGCTCTCAGGGCTTCTGTCCTGATGGGGTATGGATCACTTCTGCTCATTTCTATTGGCTAAACTAAGTTGCATGGCTAAGCCCGACAGGGCAGGGATGTAGAACCACTCCCATGGTCTTTTCATTGTAAGCAGATCCTCTGTGGTACCCAGACAGTAGTTTTAGGACAAGCCGCCAGGTGTCTTGTGTCAGAGAGATTTCCTGAAAAAAAAAGCTCCCTGGGAATGTGTGGCAAGATGAAAGAGAAGTTGTTCAGGAGACGCCTTCTCTCCATAACAAAGGCCTTCTTCTCCCATAGCAGGGCAAACCAGAACGGAGTTGTTGCTTTCCAGAAGTTTCCTACATCCATACAGTAAGCCTGGGCATCAGGAAACCTGACATATATTTTAAACCATCATCATGAGCATTTTTAAAAGATTTATATACCTGCTGTTGCCTTCATCATGTACTATTGTCCTGTTTGGCCTCTCTGTTTCATGCTCACATAGCATTCTACATTCTCTTGCATAACCATAGTCTCTCTTATAATTACTTTTACAATATTTGTCTCCCCTGACTTATTCACATGTACCCACCTCTAGGCCAGTCCCTTCTATGCTAAGCTGTGCTCATCCTACTCCTATATCTCAGCCATTTCTGTTGCAACTGGGATGTTGAGTTCCTGCTTTAGGAGATATTTATGGAATCCATTCTATTATGCATCCCACATACCAGCTCCCTGGGATCTCCTTTTTGCTCGTTTTAATTCTCTGTCTTATTCTTGTGGACTTCTACATTCCCTTCTTTATGGAAGCTAGACAAACAATCTTCAGTCTCATGAAACATGGAGCCAAAGTTCGAGTGGGGGTGAGGTGAGGATAACTTGGAACCTCCTTCTGGACTTGACAGGCTTAGTATCCCTAGAGATTTAGAGATTGCCCAATGGTAGTCCCAGGCAGAAGCTTTGTTTTCCGGGGGCGGTGGGGGGGGCACCTCCAGGTCACTGACCAGCGCCACGAGGGTGATACACTCATGGCCACCCTGTGATGTGTTTGCCCTTTGGGGAAAGGGGCCCGACCTCAGCCAGCCAGGCGCTTTGCTGGCATATGCTAATTTTTAAAGTCAAGCCAAGAAGAAAATGCAATGATGTTTTATGTAAGAAAATGGTTATCTTACAGCACAGTGGGTGTAATGTACTCACTGATCTGTTTTTCTTACCTACCTGTCAAAACTCCAGTTTGAGGATTCATATCAAACTTATTTTAGTTCACCAAGAAAGGCTGTTGCCATGGGTGCTGGGAGGAAAAGCATCACTGGGTTGCTGATGACAAGCTCTTCATACACAAAACCAATATCCACAAAATGGAGGAGAGCCCAATCAGAGAAGGACTCCCTAGAACAACTAACTAATAGATTTCTAGCCTATACATAACGTCATCAAATGTGTGTGTGTGCACACATACAATTAAGACTGCTAATTGGAAGGCAGCTTATTTAGTACGGAATTTCTAGGGATGAAGATGGTAGCAGAGACCAAACAGCACCTTCCCTTCAGACAAGACAGCAGTTTTCTCATCTGTAACCTTAGGATAATCATAGCACCTGTCTCATAGGGTTCCTCTTGAGGGGGCCATGTAAGAATGCAAGTACAGTCCCTCACATCGGGCAGGGCACAAAAGAAGGCACCTAAATGTTAATTTGAGTTGACGGTAAAGATGTTACCTGACAACTTTTTGAAAGTGGAGTCATCCCATTCTTTGCATACCAAGAGGATGGTCTGGAGGATCCTCGGTAAAGTGTGTGATTAGCATTATTCAAAACTGGGACTATGGTCCCTCACCAAAAGTCTAGACTCCTTCCTCTGGTCAGTGCATACTCTAATTATGGAGGCTGCCAATATTGCCTGGGGCCAGGAAATGGAGTAAAGTTAAACCCCCATATGGCCCAAATTACAATTCTCTAACAGCTCCTATTTGTTGAGTGCACATCTATGCACGCAGCATCATTCCTGGGTCCTAACATACATGCTCTCATTTCATCCACAGAATGACTCTAAAGGTAGGCGCTGTCCTTAGCACCATTTCATAGATAGAAAAATGAAGCACAGAAAGGTAAGTACTTGCCTAGTAATCTAGTTGTCTGTTAATCTGGTATATAAGTGGCAGGGCTGGGAATCTAACTTAGGCCTCTCTGGGCTCAAAGCACGTGCTCTAACGTACCAGATCTGAGACTATTGTAATATTAACAATAATTGCCAAAATATCCTGCTAAAACTCTTCCAAAATATAGCAGAGGGAGGAACACTCCCAAACTCATTCTACGAGGCCACCATCACCCTGATACCAAAACCAGACAAGGATGTCAAAAAAAAAAAAAAAAACTACAGGCCAGTATCACTGATGAACATAGATGCAAAACTCCTTAACAAAATACTGGCAAACAGAATCCAACAGCACATTAAACGGATCATACACCATGGTCAAGTGGGGTTTATTCCAGGAACGCAAGGATTCTTCAATATATACAAATCAATCAATGTGATACACCATATTAACAAATTGAAGGAGAAAAACCATATGGTCATCTCAATAGATGCAGAGAAAGCTTTTGACAAAATTCAACACCCATTTATGATAAAAACCCTGCAGAAAGTAGGCATAGAGGGAACTTTCCTCAACATAATGAAGGTCATATGCAACAAACCCACAGCCAACATCATCCTCAATGGTGAAAAACTGAAAGCATTTCCACTAAGATCAGGAACAAGACAAGGTTGCCCACTCTTACCACTACTATTCAACATAGTTTTGGAAGTTTTAGCCACAGCAATCAGAGAAGAAATAGAAATAAAAGGAATCCAAATCGGAAAACAAGAAGTAAAGCTGTCACTGTTTGCAGATGACATGATACTATACACAGAGAATCCTAAAGATGCTACCAGAAAACTACTAGAGCTAATCAATGAATTTGGTAAAGTAGCAGAATACAAAATTAATGCACAGAAATCTCTGGCATTCCTAGACACTAATGATGAAAAATCTGAAAGTGAAATCAAGAAAACACTCCCATTTACCATTGCAACAAAAAGAATATAATATCTAGGAATAAACCTACCTAAGGAGACAAAAGACCTCTATGCAGAAAATTATAAGACACTGATAAAAGAAATTAAAGATGATACAAATAGATGGAGAGATATACCATGTTCTTGGATTGGAAGAATCAACATTGTGAAAATGACTCTACTACCCAAAGCAATCTACAGATTCAATGCAATCCCTATCAAACTACCACTGGCATTTTTCACAGAACTAGAACAAAAAATTTCACAGTTTGTATGGAAACACAAAAGATCCCGAATAGCCAAAGCAATCTTGAGAACGAAAAATGGAGCTGGAGGAATCAGGCTCCCTGACTTCAGACTATACTACAAAGCTACAGTAATCAAGACAGTATGGTACTCACACAGAAACAGAAATATAGATCAATGGAACAGGATAGAAAGCCCAGAGATAAACCCACGCACATATGGTCACCTTATCTTTGATAAAGGAGGCAAGAATATACAGTGGAGAAAGGACAGCCTCTTCAATAAGTGGTGCTGGGAAAACTGGACAGGTACATGTTAAAGTATGAGATTAGAACACTCCCTAACACCATACACAAAAATAAGCTCAAAATGGATTAAAGATCTAAATGTAAGGCCAGAAACTGTCAAACTCTTAGAGGAAAACATAGGCAGAACACTCTATGACATAAATCACAGCAAGATCCTTTTTGACCCACCTCCTAGAGAAATGGAAATAAAAACAAAATTAAACAAATGGGACCTAATGAAACTTCAAAGCTTTTGCACAGCAAAGGAAAGCATAAACAAGACGAAAAGACAACCCTCAGAATGGGGGAAAATATTTGCAAATGAAGCAACTGACAAAGGATTAATCTCCAAAATTTACAAGCAGCTCAATAACAAAAAAACAAACAACCCAATCCCAAAATGGGCAGAAGACCTAAACAGACATTTCTCCAAAGAAGATATACAGATTGCCAACAAACACATGAAAGAATGCTCAATATCATTAATCATTAGAGAAATGCAAATCAAAACTACAATGAGATATCATCTCACACTGGTCAGAATGGCCATCATCAAAAAATCTAGAAACAATAAATGCTGGAGAGGGTGTGGAGAAAAGGGAACCCTCTTGCACTGCTGGTGGGAATGTAAATTGATACAGCCACTATGGAAAACAGTTTGGAGGTTCCTTAAAAAACTACTAATAGAACTACCATACGACCCAGCAATCCCACTACTGAGCATATACCCTGAGAAAACCATAATTCAAAAAGAGTCATGTACCAAAATATTCATTGCAGCTCTATTTACAATAGCCAGGACATGGAAACAACCTAAGTGTCCATCATCAGTTGAATGAATAAAGAAGATGTGGCACATATATACAATGGAATATTACTCAGCCATAAAAAGAAACGAAATTGAGTTTTTTGTAGTGAGGTGGATGGACCTAGAGTCTGTCATACAGAATGAAATAAGTCAGAAAGAGAAAAACATATACCATATGCTAACACACATATATATGGAATCTAAGGAAAAAAATGGTCATGAAGAACCTAGGGGTAAGACGGGAATAAAGACACAGACCTACTAGAGAATGGACTTGAGGATATGGGGAGGGGGAAGGGTGAGCTGTGACAAAGTGAGAGAGTGGCATGGACCTATATACACTACCAAACGTAAAATAGATAGCTAGTGGGAAGCAGCCACATAGCACAGGGAGATCAGCTAGGTGGTTTGTGACCACCTAGAGGGGTGGGATAGGGAGGGTGGGAGGGAGGGAGATGCAAGAGGGAAGTGATATGGGAACATATGTATATGTATAACTGATTCACTTTGTTATAAAGCAGAAACTAACACGCCATTGTAAAACAATTATACTCCAATAAAGATGTTTAAAAAAATACCCTTCTATTTTTTATTTTTATATTTCACTAGGGGTCTTATGTCTATTATGACTTAATACTATGAAAATCTCTTTTTTTTTTTTTTTTTGCGGTACATGGGCCTCTCACTGTTGTGGCCTCTCCCGTTGCGGAGCACAGGCTCTGGACGTGCAGGCTTAGCGGCCATGGCTCACGGGCCCAGCCGCTCCGCGGCATGTGGGATCTTCCCGGACCGGGGCACGAACCTGTGTCCCCTGCATCGGCAGGCGGACTCTCAACCACTGAGCCACCAGGGAAGCCCTGAAAATCTCTTTTAAGCAAAATGATTATAAGTAACTTTTCCTCAGACACTGAAAGATTTATTAGGGCACTATTAAAATTCCTTGCTCAGGATTAAACTCTTCAATTTATAGTACTTGATAAGTTACTTTTACACACTTAGCTACTTCTTCTTTAGCATTTCTTTAAATTAAATTTTTAGTTTAAGAGCAAAGAACGCTGACAAAATTGAGAATTCAAAATAAAATGTCTACATACTGAAATCTGTATATAGCTCTAAGATTTCTGAATGTCTCAACCTTTTAATTCCTATCACATGGTTATAAGCTTGGGCTTAGAATATTTATAATTTCACTTTGAATCATGCATTTAATGATTATTTTCTATGCTTTGCTGAATTTGTTTCGGCTTCCTGTCTTTATCAGAGCCTTGGTTTCACTGACGCCGAAGTGACACTAATCGTTGAGACCAGGTTTGAATTCATTTTAGTAATTTGTGTGTACATATGAATGCTGAGGTAGTATCAGCAATTTACCCATGTACTAGATTTAGTAATTTTGGAAGAAAGCCTGGCAGCACTCAGATAGCTTGGGATTTTAGGTTAGATGGTGCTGAATATGATTATTGACCCTGCCACATACCAGCTGTGTGAATCCGAATATATCATTTAATTTTAGTGATCCTTTATTTCCCCATCTTTAAAATGTGGCTAATAATACCTTCTTCCAAGGAGAGATAGTATGATGTACATGAAGGGCACAGCCTAACGTGTAACACAAAATAAGCTCCCACTTCTTTGAAAATAGGAAAAAATGTTGATTTCAAAAAAATTCTTTATATCAATAAAAATTAGAAAAAGTGGATCACTTCTCATAAGTAATGTAGAAAGAACTTTACAGATGTTTATAAATATATATATATATATTTTTTCTATCTATACTATATATATCTAAATGTATATGTTTTTCTCTATACTATATGTATATACACACACACACAAACTCTGTATATGTATATACTCTCTATGTATACTATACTATACTTATTTAGAAACTGTATATACATATTATATATATATATATACTCTGCATATATGTATATATACAATATACTCTGCATACATATAAACTCTATATAGGCACATGTGCGCATGCACACACACACACTTGCACACTGGGTTACTTCATCATTAGCTCACTGCTAAGGTATACATGGAGACAGAGTATAATAGGGCTACTATAATGACTTAAGTGAAATTCTCAACATATGTTATATATAATGGCTCTCTATTCTTTAATATTAAGTTAGAACTCCTATTTTCTTCACTGTTGTTTATATTTTAAAAGTTTTATGTTAGTTTCTTTTAATTATTTTTTTAGTAATGTCTATGTCATGCACTCTTCTTGGCATTTTCACATAAATGATCTTCTCTAAGCCTTATAACAACTCTAGGATATAGGTGGTATTATCGCCTTTTTAAAAACTAGCTTTAGGGGCTTCCCTGCTGGCGCAGTGGTTGAGAGTCCGCCTGCCGATGCAGGGGACACGGGTTCGTGCCCTGGTCCGGGAAGATCCCACATGCCGCGGAGCGGCTGGGCCCATGAGCCATGGGCGCTGAGCCTGTGCGTCCGGAGCCTGTGCTCCACAGCGGGAGAGGCCACAACAGTGAGAGGCCCGCGTACCGCAAAAAAAAAAAAAAAAAAGTAGCTTTATTGAGACATAATAAATACATAATAAATGTAAATTTTAAAGTGTACAGTGTGATAAGGTGTAATATACGTATACATGCATGAAACCATGACTACAATCCAGATAGCGAACACATCCATCACCCACAGAAGGTTCTTCATACTGCCCTGTGGTCCGTCCCTTTGTCCCCCTTTCCTTTGCTCTATCCCAAGCAACAATTTATTTGCTTTCTGTTGTTATAGATCAGTTTACATTTTTTAGAGTTTTCTATGAATGAAATTATCAAATAGGTGGTCTTTTGTGTCTGGCTTATTTCAATTAGCATAATGTTTTCAAGATTCATCCCTGTTGTAATATTTATCAGTACTTTCTCCCTTTTTATTGTTGAATAATATTCCATTGTATGGATGTTGATGAGCATTTGGGTTGTTTCCACCTTTTGGCTAGCATAAATAATGTTGCTATGAACAGCAGTGTACAAGTTTTTTGAGTGGACATATTTCTGTTGGGTATATAACCATGAGTGGAATTGCTGGGTTATATGGCAACTCTGTATTTAACTTTTGAGGAGCTGCCAGACTGTTTTCCAAAGTGGCTACAAAATTTTACATTCACACCAGAGTGTTTAAATATATGAATAAACTGAGTTAGAGAATGTTAAGCACTTGCTTAAGGCCACAGTACTTGGTGTCAAGTCCAAATTCCCAGAGTCTGTCATTTCAAAAATCCCAGTAAGGTGATGCTAAGCTCCTCCAGGATAGAGATGTTTCTCAGACTTATTTACTTCATAGTGTGGGAAGGCTGAATCAGACTGCTTAGATCATAGGCCTGCTGCCCCACTTTCTGGTTGGTAATAGAAAGATTATATTATCTCTCCGCTATTCAATTTTTCACATGTAGAAATGGAGATAGTAATAATGATAGTTAACTCATAGGACTATTTGGAGATTAAATAAATTAATAGTTATAAAATAACTTTGTCCAATGCTGGCACACATAAAGAGTTTAATAAATGTGGGTTATTATTATTATTGTTATTATTATTGTTGCTCTAATTTGCACCCAGAACAACTCATGACAGATGTGAAATCAACCCTCCTTAATAATCACACCAACAGGCTGCTCTGAGATATATGAATTTACATCAGGTTCCAGGAGGGACACGATTCATGTTTCAAAATAACATGGCCCTGTGTGTATATAAATGAATAAGGGGCTTTCCTGCTTTTGAGACTCAATCTAATGTGGTGGTTCTTAACCTTTTGGACCTTTGAGCATCAGCTGAAAGTTACAGACCTTCTCTCTAGGAAAGTGCACACACATAAAGCACTTGTAACTCATTTCAATTACAGCCTCTCTTCTAGAACGATGCATGAAAACGCCTCTATGGCAGGCCTGCTGCTAGGCACTTTACATGCAGGGGCTTGTTTAATCTTCATAATAACCTTCAAAGGGAGGATGTGTCACTTCCATTCATAGAGGAGAAGACTGAAGTTCACGGAATGAAGTGACTTTCTCAAGGTCACATAGTAGTGGTGATGCTTGCTCTGTTTCCAAAGCCATTTCTGCTCTGCCACCTTTCCCACTTCTTATTTTTTAACTATAAATTTAAGCACCCTTAAAGGTGAAATTGCTTCCAAACTTCCTCCATGATTTGACAGTCTACATTCAAGCATTTTAGAATAACCAGGGAAGAGGACAGGCCATCCTAGCTTGCTGCAGTAGGTAAGCCATCTCCTCAGGATTCTGTTGACGAACTTTCTCTGCCTTCTCTCCTCTTGAGAACACAGCAGGATGTCATTTTAAAGAATGCCAGTTCCAACATGATTCTTGCACCTAACTTGCAACATTAATTATTGACTGGTTGTGAGAAATGCATCTGTGGTATAAAGGAGCCCATTCACTTTGACACCGAAATTGTCTTTGAATCACACCATGCTCACGTCACTCAATTTGAATACATAATGTGCTTGTCATGAAAGTTAGAGGGTGAGGAGAGTGTTTTCCAATTTCAGACCCCCAATCCAATTTGCTAGATACCACAGTGCACAACAACTTTTAAAGCACAAGGGAACTTTCCCCAGTGGACTTGATCCTGCTGGTGAATATACCTCGTCAGGCAAAAATCTAAAAAGAGAATCTTGCCGTATTAAGGGCTGGAGTCCAAAAAGAAAAAGGTGTCTCATCAGTGGCTGTTGCTTCTTGAAGCTCAGTGGAAAGGCTGGCCATAACGTCAGTGTGGTGGTGTGGCAGGTGGGGAAGGAGGGCGAGGTTGGTAGGGATGTGTGAAAGCCCACCACAACCTCCTTGACCCAGACACGACTTTCCCTTGGCTCAATGCCAGATCACCTCTTTCTGCATCTTCTAAGGTGTGGAAATAGGGGAAGAAAAGTTACAAGAAACCACATATGCTTTTATTCTCGAATTATATTAAATACAAGAGCAAACGCATTCTGAGCTCCTTCTCACCGTGGTTTTAATTCTCCTTCCTAGTTTGCCACAGAGATCCTATTTTCAGGACCAGTCATCCTCATCCCTCTTCACACACAGAAAGTAAAAGGGGTAATTATCCCCCAGGAGCACCTTAATTGTTCCAATTAACCTGACCATTTTTGCAATCTGAGCCAGGCAGAGAAGAGGATTTAAAGTGATCCAACACCATTTTATGGGCTGTAGGTAAGACACAAGGCAAGGCATTTTCTATAATAAAGGATGGGCTGTGAAATGACATAGGCTTACACTCAGGGGCTTTTCTACCACCATTACTGAGAAGAAAAATGACATTTTCGGAGGTTTTTATACTACCATCACTGCACCTTTCTTTAATAATATAGCACATGGGAGATAGGTCAGATAGGAGACCTTCAAGATGGTGGAGGAGTAAGACATGGAGATCACCTTCCTCCCCACAGATACATCAGAAATACATCTACATGAGGAACAACTCCTACAGAACACCCACCGAACGCTGGCAGAAGACCTCAGACTTCCCAAAAGGCAAGAAACTCCCCACGTACCTGGGTAGGGCAAAAGAAAAAATAAAAAACAGAGACAAAAGAATAAGGATGGGACCTGTACCTCAGGGAGGGAGCAGTGAAGGACAAAACGTTTCCACTCACTAGGAAGCCCCTTCACTGGTGGAGACAGGGAGTGGCAGCTGGAAAGTTTCGGAGCCACAGAGGAGAGCACAGCAACAGGGGTGCAGAGAGAAAAGTGGAGAGATTCCCGCACAGAGGATCAGTGCCGACCAGCCTGAGACACTTGTCTGCTCACCCGCCAGGGCACGCGGGGCTGGGAGCTAAGGCTCGGGCTTTGGAGGTCAGATCCCAGGGAGAGGACTGGGGTTAGCTGCCTGAACACAGCCTGAAGGGGGTTAGTGCATCACGGCTAGCCGGGAGGGAGTCTGGGAAAAAGTCTGGAACTACCTAAGAAGCAAGAGACCATTGTTTCAGGGTGCAGGAGGAGATGGGATTCCTTCCCCGTCTGCCCACAGACGGCAGAGCACTGACTAAACAAGCTCTAGAGACGGGTGCGAGCCGCGGCTATCAGCTTGGACCCCAAGAGACAGGCATGAATCGCTAAGGCTGCTGCTGCAGCCACTAAGAAGCCTGTGTGCAAGCACAGGTCACTATCCACACCCCCCTTCTGGGGAGACTGTGCAGCCCGCCACTGCCAGGGTCCCGTGATCCAGGGACAACTTCCCTGGGAGAACGCACGGTGCACCTCAGGCTGGTGCAATGTCCTGCTGTCCTCTGCTGCTGCAGGCTCGCCCCGCATCCGTACCCCTCCCTCCCTCCCTCCCGGCCTGAGTGAGCCAGAGCCCCCCAATCAGCTGCTCCTTTAACCCCGTCCTGTCTGAGCGAAGAACAGACGCCCTCTGGCGACCTACACACAGAGGCGGGGCCAAATCCACAGCTGAACCCCGGGAACTGTGCGAACGAAGAAGAGAAAGGGAAATCTCTCCCAGCAGCCTCAGAAGCAGTGGATTAAATCTCCACAATCAACTTGATGTACCTGCATCTGTGGAACACCTGAATAGACAATGAATCATCCCAAAATGGAGGTGGTGGACTTTGGGAGCAACTGTAGACTTGGGGGTTGTTGTCTGCGACTGATTTGTTTCTGATTTTTATGTTTATCTTAGTATAGTTTTTAGAGCTTGTTGTCATTGGTGGATTTGTTTATTGGTTGGGTTACTCTCTCTTTTTTAGTATTACTTTATTTATTTTAATTTTTTATTATTATTTATTCTTTCTTTTTTCTCTCCCTTTTCTTCTGAAACGTGTGGTTGACAGGGTCTTGGTGCTCCAGCCTGGTGTAAGGCCTGAGCCTCTGAGGTGGAAAAGCCAAGTTCAGGACATTGGACCTCCAGAAACCTCCCAGCCCCACGTAATATCAGTCGGTGAGAGCTCTCCTAGAGATGTCCGTCTCAATGCTAAGACCCAGCTCCACCCAATGGCCAGCAAGCTCCAGTGCTGGACACCCCATGCCAAACAACTATCAAGACAGGAACACAAACCCACCCATTATCAGAGCAGCTGCCTAAAATCATACTAAGTTCACAGGGCTTCCCTGGTGGCGCGGTGGTTAAGGATCTGACCTTTCCTCCTTCACAGCTCCCTCCCACTGGTGCAGGTCCCGTCCCTATTCTTTTGTCTCTGTTTTTTCTTTTTTGTTTTGCCCTACCCAGTTACACGGGGAGTTTCTTGCCTTTTGGGAGGCCTGAGGTCTTCTGCCAGCGTTCAGTAGGTGTTCTGTAGGAGTTGTTCCACGTGTAGATGTATTTCTGATGTATTTGTGGGGAGGAAGGTGATCTCCGCGTCTTACTCTTCCGCCGTCTTGAAGCTCCTCTCAGTACAACTTTTAAATCAGCATTGCTATCAAAATAGCAATAGGCAAACATATTTCCATCAGCACAATATAGAAAGTAGATTGACACCAACCCATTCCCACCGTCTCCCTGGAAGCCATCACACTAATACCCAAAGATGAGTTACTCCTGAGCAGACTGCTGCACAGCTTTCAACGTCAGCATATACACTTGGTTATAGAACAGGTTTCAGGGTGTCATTTTGAGGATTAGATGAACTAACGCATGCAAAAGCACCCAATTCAGTCACTATTACCAGGAAATTGAGACTCAGAGATGTTACGTAGCTTGTCCAACATCACAAGGATAGTAAATACTAATGCTAAGATTTGAACCCTGTTGATCTGATTCTAGAGATTGAACTTCTCACCATTATGCTCCATAACCTGAGGCAAGTGTAACCTCTCTTATCCTCAGTATCTTCATCTTTCAAATATGAGAGTTAATAATACCTCTGCATAGGATTGTTATGAGAACAAAATGAGACACATAAAACATTTGGAATGGTGCCTGGCATGTAGAAGGTGCTCAGTAAATATTATCCAGTATTCTTTGTAATATGTGTGTGTGTGTGTACACACACACACACACACACACACACACACACCCCTATATATATATATATATATATATATATAAAATGATTATGTTTGTGTGGGGCACTTTCACTTTAAAAGTTATCTCCTGGAATTAGGTCACAACCCACAGGAAGAAAATGGTGTGTGTTCGGGAGTGGGGGTGGATGGTGCACTCCAGCCCCGGGTTCAGCTGATGCTCCATCTCAGTAAATGTCAACTCCATTCTTTCATTGCTATTCAAAAACCTTGGAGCCATCCTTGACTCTTCCCTTTCTCTTACAGCTCACTTCCAACCAGTCAGGAAATTCTTTTGGCTCTACATTCAAAACAAGTCCAGAATCGGACCCTTTATCCTCACGGCCCGCTGCTCTCCCGCCCCCCCCCAACTACTCGTCTCTCAGTTGGATTACTGTGACAGCCTGCCAACTCGTCTTCCTGCTCAACTGCCCTTGCCGCCTTCAGTCTGTTCTCAACACAGCAACCACAACGACCGTGGTAAAGCCTATGTCAGTTCATGTCACTCTTTTGCTCTTCTGCTATTTTCCTACTTTTCTCTCCAGGTAGCTGCATGGCCACCTCTCTCAACTCCTGCTGAGTAACAAATTACTGCTTAGCTGTCTTCTCTGCTCAGGGTATCACAAGGCTGCAGTGAAGGTGTTGCCCGGGCTGTACTCTTATCTGGAGGCTTGCATAGAGAAGGATTGACTTCCAAGCCCCTTCGGGTTACCAGCAGAATTTATTTCCTTGTAGTTGTAGAATCCATGGCAGTTTGCTTCTTCAAAGCCAGTAACTGAGACAGAGAGTCACTGCTACTTCAAGTCTCCGACTTTTAGATGCTTTTTAAAGGGCTCTCCTGATTAGATCAGTGCCACCAAGGGTGATGTCCTTTTAATTACCTCAGAGTCAAGCTGATCAGGGACTTTAATTACATCTGCAGAAGTTCCTCCACATTTTCCATGTAACATAACCTAATCACAGGAGTGACATCCATCATGTTCACAGGTTCTGACCACACTCAAGAGGAGGAGATGGGAGTAGCAGGGGGGCTATCAGAATTCTGACTACCACACTGCCTTTAAACCTTTGATCAAACGATGTCTGTTCTGGTCACACCATTTACTACTGTGATCCACCCCCTCCCTCATGCCCCAGTGACTCTTACCCTGCTCTACTTTTTAAAAAAATAAACTTTATCTTTAGAAGAGTATTAGATTTACAGAAAAGTTGCAAAGATAGTACAGAGACTTCCCATGAAGTCTATATCCAATTTCTCTTATTATTAATATCATATTTTTATGGTAATTTGTTATAATTAATGAATCAACATGAATACATTATTAACTAAGGTCCATACTTTATTCAGATTTCTGCAGTTTTCCCCTAAGATTCTTTTTATAGTCCAGATTCCATCTAGAATAGCAAATTATATTTACTGGTCATGCCTACTTAGGCACCTCTTGGCTGTGCCAGTTTCTCAGACTTAAATGAGAATTTCAACAAATTGTTGGAGGCTGACAGTGGGCTACCTTGAGAGTGAGAAACTCATAGGGCAGCAGTCTTCGGTAGGACCTCATTCTTATTGGGGGAACCCCACCCCAGGTTGTCACACAAAAGAGCCAAGAAACATCCCCTCCTGGATCTGGCAGGGAGAGGGGAAGAGTAATCATTGTGAAATACCCCCCAGAGTTTTCTGTATAAAAAGACCAACTCTACAGGGAAATGACCTTTCCAGAAAAATTTTCCATCTGTGGAAGGAATTTTCTTGACTCCAGCTACTTTTAGACTTCCTGGCTAACCTAAGTGTAGAAAAATAAAGGCAAAACGCCGATTGCGAAGATCAACGTCCAGTAGAGACCAAATCAACTGGAAGAAGAGAGAGAGGCAACATGAGGTTGTTCCTAGTCTACTCTCCATCTTATTCTTATATGGTGTGAAGGGAGCATCAGAAAAACATCCAGGTGGAGACCTGTTCGCTGATTCAACCTGTTTCAAGTAGTCAGGAACCAGAAGAGGGAGCTACGCACATGGGTATGATCTTTCAGTGCACACTGACCCCACCTGACAGTAAACATGGCCAGACAGGTACTGTTGAAACTGACTTATTCTGGTTAGTATTCTCTCCTTTTCAGTAGGAGCAGAAAGGGCTTGAAGAGAGTGACAGTGACAGAGTCTTTTATGCTGGGCAGTAAATGCCAGGGTAGGGATAATCTCAATGTGTGGGGAGAGGGGGCACACAGGAGGGATGGGCAGTTCAGGAAAGACTGTCAAGAAGAAATAATGCCTTAACATAGTCTTCAAGGATGATTAGGAACCAGGTAAAGAAGGAGAAAGAGAAAGGAGGGCATTCTGGGCCGAGCAAAAATCATGAGCATAAGCTCAGAGGCAAGAGAGAAAAGGATCTATTGAGGGTTTTGTAAGAAACTGATCAGGGGCTTCCCTGGTGGTGCAGTGGTTGGGAGTCTGCCTGCCGATGCAGAGGACATGGGTTCATGCCCCGGTCCGGGAAGATCCCACATGCCATGGAGTGGCTGGCCCCGTGAGCCATGGCTGCTGAGCCTGCGCGTCCAGAGCCTGTGCTCTGCAACAGGAGAGGCCACAACAGTGAGAGGTCCGCATACCGCAAAAAAAAAAAAAAAAAAGAAACTGATCAGGACTGGAATATTGAGTTTTATGAAGGGAATGGAGGAGAGTCAGAAAATGAAGCTAAGAGGGAGGTGGGAGTCAGATCATATAGAGTATTGTGTCTTGGCTAACGAACTCATTTTTTATTCTAAGGGCAATGAAAAACCACCAAACGGGGATGGCACCATTAGATTTTTTATTTTAGGAAGATAATTTTGGTTGCTGAATGGAGAATGGATTCTAGGTGGTGATGGTGGGGGTCACAAGGAATATCAAGGACATCAAATAAGAGTCCTAGTCCTTTGCATTAATCTAGATGAGAAATCATCGTGGCCTAAACTTAGTGGTGGCAATGGGGATGTACAAGAGTGGGAAAATTAGAGAAACATTAGGGAAATAATTAAGAGATGGAATCTGCTTGTATTCACGATTGATTAGATGGGACATGGAAAGGGGAGAAGAGGGACTCAAAGATGATCCCAGGAATCTGGACAGGGATATATTTTTTGTCCAGTACCAGCAGGGCCTTGGAAAA
This sequence comes from Grampus griseus, assembly GCF_964374135.1. NCBI lineage: Eukaryota > Metazoa > Chordata > Mammalia > Artiodactyla > Delphinidae > Grampus > Grampus griseus. The sequence goes on along the minus strand of NC_138999.1, from coordinate 123,327,082 downwards.
AGAGTGTCAGCATAGTTATTGATCCTCTTAGTAGCTTCTCAATGGTTTTATGCAATAAAGGTAATTGTTGAAGGATACCATCTGTATTAATTAGAGCACTCAGAATTTGAAAATTTGGGTTGAGCCTAAATTTCTGGTGGGAAATGCCAAAACATACAATTGTAACAACTTGTAGAAATGAAAAAAAAGGAAGCCCATTTTACTAAAGTCCATTCCTGGTGTTAATCAGGAAGCTTTTAGTTGAAGCAGCAACTAGTTGTAGGACTTTAACCACAGACAGAGCCACAAGCTGAGGATTCATTAAGTGTCTGTCCCTTGCCAGGTCCTGTCCATGTTAATTGACAAATCAACTACAGACAAACTGAGTTTGTAACTTTTCAGTTGGACAACTTTTAAAAAATATGAAGCATTTAGTGCCCTGAACTATTTACCTGATTGAGTTATTTTTAAATTGCACTGTGAGAGTATTTCCAAATACTGAAAGCTGACAGATCATCTTAGCAGGCATGAGGTTTGATTGTGAAATTGGACATGAACTTGTCTGGCAAGAGCACAACTTCTGAAGTGTTCTTGCCTAAAATGTTTCTTCTTATACAAACTTATGAGAATATCAGAGTGAAATTTTAAAAGTCAACCTATCTAGCTCCCATTTAGGCATAGATGAAACTAAGACCTACAGAGAAGTGATTAAGGAAACTGCTTATGGTCACATGGCACCTTTGGAGCTGAGTCAAGACTCAAAGTCCTTAACCTTCAGACCATCAGGTCTGATGTCCATCAGACTGTCTTGCACCCCCATGTATGACTGCTTTCCAAACGTATGTAGGTGCTGTTATTAATTTTAAAATGATAAAACACAAATGTACTTGAAAGCATTACTGAACTTAGAGGAAGTTTATAAAAATCAATTAATTTTTTCCCCAATCAACAAACAGTAAGATTACAGCTCCCCTCATGTGGAGGTGAGTATCACTGAAGGGGGTCATTGTTAACGTTCTCATACTCAAAAAATTTTGGGAACTTCTTGTTGTGAGTTGAATCCTGTCCCCTAAAAATACATGTTGAAGCCCTAATCCCCAGTACCTGTGAATGTGACCTTATTTGGAAATAAGGCTTTATAGGTGTACTCAAGTTAAGATGAGGTTATACTCCTTAGAAAACAAACTTAAGGTTAACAAAGGGGAAAGGTTGGGGGGAGGGATAAATTGGGAGATTGGGATTGACATACACATACTACTATATATAAAATAGGTAACTAATAAGGACCTACTGTATAGCACAGGGAACTCTACTCAATACTCCGTAATGGCCTATATGGGAAAAGAATCTAAGAAAGAGTGGATACATGTATATGTATAACTGAATCACTTTGCTGTACACCTGAAACTAACACAACATTGTAAATCAACTATACTCCAATATAAAATAAAAATTAAAAAATAAATTAAAAGAATCTAAAAATAAATGATGAGGTCATATCGACAAGGGTGGGTCCTAATCCAATAAGACTGAGGTCTTTATAAGAAGAGCAGAGGAGATAAGCAGGGAGAATTCTATGCGATGACAGAGGTGGAGGCTGGAGACATGCATCTGTCAGTCAATGAATGCCAAGGGTTGCTGGCAGCATGAGAAACTAAGAGAAAGGCATGCAACAGATTCTTCCCTGGAGTCTTCAGAGGGAGCATAGCCCTTCTGACACCTTGACTCCCAACCACTAGCCTCTAAAACTGTGAGACAATGAGTCTCTGTTGTTTTAAGCTACCTAGTTCATGGTCATTTGTTACGGCAGGCATAGCAAACTAACACATTTCTCTTCTGCAAGCAGTCGGTGTTGAGGGCTGCCAACAAGCTGTGGGAGACAACTGTTCAGGTGGAATGTTGTCGTTATGTGCTATTTATTTGCCTGGCTTAGTTCACTTCATCTAGATGCTACTGCTTTCAGCACAGTGCTTCTCCTTCACCTGCACTATGTACTGAATGGATTTTAACTAAGGTCATCTATCCTCCTGTCCTTCTATCTGTGGGGATGGAGGTATTCCACACAGCACTTGTAGATAAGATTTGTTTTAGAGGATGAAAGTAGATGGAGGCAAAGCAATGATTACTTTTATGAGCTCTCCCATACTTACAGTTTTTTAAATTAATTTGCTTTTATTGAAAACATTAAAAATTATTTCCTCACTGGCCCTTCCCCTCCAAATTGAGACCTGTCCATCCTTTTATCTGAATCCTAAATAGAAATCTGGGCTCTTTTTGCTGTACCAGCCAAAGATCAAAGCAGAAGTCAATATCTAGGAAAGATAACAGAGAACCGTTAAGTATGGTATTGCAGGGGCATGAAATAAATATAATTATCCCCTTTAGCAATTCTGTTCCAATTAGATATACAAGTGACCTCCTCACTTCATTGTTCAATGTACTGCACCACAGGGCTTCTTAAATATTAATGTGACACTGGATTTAAATCTTGCTCTTTCACCTACATCATACTCTGGCATTAAATTTGGAGTTGGGAGGAATCTTACAAGTCAATGAGCTCAGTGGGGCCTCATGAAGCTCTGAGGCTTACACAGGTTCACAAGGGTAATTGACAGTAGGGTCAAGCCTGGAACCCAGGTCTCCTGTGCCCCAGCTGGCATTCTTTTGTCCAAATCTCTAATTTTTTCTTTTCTTTTCTTTTTTTAAACTGAAACGTGGTTGACATACAGTATTATATTAGTTTCAGGCCTACAACATAGTGATTGGACATTTATATACATTATGAATTGATCACCATGGTAAGTCTACTAACCATCTGTCACCATACAAAGTTATTTCAATATTATTGACTGTATGCCCTATGCTGTACATTGCATCCCCGTGACTTATGTATTTTATAGCTGGGAGTTTGTACCCCTTAATCACCTTTATCTATTTTACACACCCCCCATCCCCATTCCTTCTGGTGGCTTCCACTTTGTTCTCTGTATCTATGCATCTGCTTCTGCTTTGTTTTTTCTTTGGTTTTGTTCTTTTAGATCACACACAAGTGAAATCATACAGCATTTGTCTTTGTCTGACTTATTTCACTTAGCATAATACCCTCTAGGTGCATCCATGTTGTCACAACTGGCAAGATTTCATTCTTCTTTTTTATAGTTGAGATATATTCCATTGTGTATATATGCCACACATTCTTTATCCATTCATCTATTGATGGGCATTCAGATGGGCATCTATATCCTGGCTATTGTAAATAATGCTGCAGTGAACATAGGGGTGCATATATCTTATTTTTTTTCTTAACATCTTTACTGGAGTAAAATTGTTTTACAATCATGTGTGAGTTTCTGCTTTATTGGGTTGTTTGTTTTTTTGAATTGAGCTGTATAAGCTGCTTGTAAGTTTTGGAAATTAATCCTTTGCCAGTTGCTTCATTTGCAAATATTTCCTCCCATTCTGAGGTTTGTCTTTTGGTCTTGTTTATGGTTTCCTTTGCTATGCAAAAGCTTTTAAGTTTCATTAGGTCCCATTTGTTTATTTTTGTTTTTATTTCCATTTCTCTAGGGGGTGGGTCAAAAAGGATTTGCTGTGATTTATGTCATAGAGTGTTCTGTCTAAGTTTTCCTCTAAGAGTTTTATAATGTCTGGCCTTACATTTAGGTCTTTAATCCATTTTGAGTTTATTTTTGTGTATGGTGTTAGGGAGTGTTCTAATTTCATTCTTTTACATGTAGCTGTCCAGTTTTCCCAGCACCACTTATTGAAGAGGCTGTCTTCTCTCCATTGCATATTCTTGCCTCCTTTATCAAAAATAAGGTGACCATATGTGTGTGCATTTATCTCTGGGCTTTCTATCCTGTTCCATTGATCTATGTTTCTGTTTTTGTGCCAGTACCATACTGTCTTGATTACTGCATCTTTGTAGTATAGTGTGAAGTCCAGGAGCCTAATTCCTCCAGCTCCATTTTTCTTTCTCAAGATTGCTTTGGCTATTAGGGTCTTTTGTATTTCCATACAAATTGTGAAATTTTTTGTTCTAGTTCTGTGAAAAATGCATTTGGTAGTTCATAGGGATTTCATTTAACATGTAGATTGCTTTGGGTAGTATAGTCATTTTCACAGTGTTGATGCTTCCAATGCAAGACATGGTATATCTCTCCATCTTTTTGTATCGTCTTTAATTTATTTCATCAGTGTTTTATACTTTTCTGCATACAGGTCTTTTGTCTACTTAGGTAGTATTTTTTTTTTTTACATCTTTATTGGAGTATAATTGCTTTACAATGGTGCGTTAGTTTCTGCTTTATAACAAAGTGAATCAGTTATACATATACATATGTTCCCATATCTCTTCCCTCTTGTGTCTCCCCCCCTCCCACCCTCCCTATCCCACCCCTCCAGGCAGTCACAAAGCACCGAGCTGATCTCCCTGTGCTATGCGGCTGCTTCCCACTAGCTATCTACCTGACGTTTCATAGTGTATATATGTCCATGCCTCTCTCTCGCTTTGTCACAGCTCACCCTTCCCCCTCCCCATATCCTCAAGTCCATTCTCTAGTAGGTCTGTGTCTTTATTCCCGTCTTACCCCTAGGTTCTTCATGACATTTTTTTTTTCTTAAATTCCGTATATATGTGTTAGCATACAGTATTTGTCTTTCTCGTTCTGACTTACTTCACTCTGTATGACAGACTCTAGGTCTATCCACCTCATTACAAATAGCTCAATTTCGTTTCTTTTTATAGCTGAGTAATATTCCATTGTATATATGTGCCACATCTTCTTTATCCATTCATCCGAAGATGGGCACTTAGATTGTTTCCATCTCCGGGCTATTGTAAATAGAGCTGCAATTAATATTTTGGTACATGACTCTTTTTGAATTATGCTTTTCTCAGGGTATATGCCCAGTAGTGGGATTGCTGGGTCATATGGTAGCTCTATTTGTAGTTTTTTAAGGAACCTCCATACTGTTCTCCATAGTGGCTGTACCAATTTACATTCCCACCAGCAGTGCAAGAGGGTTCCCTTTTCTCCACACCCTCTCCAGCATTTATTGTTTCTAGATTTTTTGATGATGGCCATTCTGACTGGTGTGAGATGATATCTCATTGCAGTTTTGATTTGCATTTCTCTAATGATTAATGATGTTGAGCATTCTTTCATGTCTTGGTTGGCAATCTGTATATCTTCTTTGGAGAAATGTCTATTTAGGTCTTCTGCCCATTTTTGGATTGGGTTGTTTGTTTTTTTGTTATTGAGCTGCATGAGCTGCTTGTAAATTTTGGAAATTAATCCTTTGTCAGTTGCTTCATTTGCAAATATTTTCTCCCATTCTGAGGGCTGTCTTTTGGTCTTGTTTATGGTTTCCTTTGCTGTGCAAAAGCTTTGAAGTTTCATTAGGTCCCATTTGTTTATTTCTGCTTTTATTTCCATTTCTCTAGGAGGTGGGTCAAAAAGGATCTTGCTGTGATTTATGTCATAGAGTGTTGTGTATGGTGTTAGGCAGTGATCTAATCTCATACTTTTACATGTACCTGTCTAGTTTTCCCAGCACCACTTACTGAAGAGGCTGTCTTTTCTCCACTGTATATTCTTGCCTCCTTTATCAAAGATAAGGTGACCATATGTGTGTGGGTTTATCTCTGGGCTTTCTATCCTGTTCCATTGATCTATCTTTCTGTTTTTGTGCCAGTACCATACTGTCTTGATTACTGTAGCTTTGTAGTATAGTCTGAAGTCAGGGAGCCTGATTCCTCCAGCTCCGTTTTTCGTTCTCAAGATTGCTTTGGCTATTCGGGGTCTTTTGTGTTTCCGTACGAATTGTGAAATTTTTTGTTCTAGTTCTCTGAAAAATGCCAGTGGTAGTTTGATAGGGATTGCATTGAATCTGTAGATTGCTTTGGGTAGTAGAGTCATTTTCACAATGTTGATTCTTCCAATCCAAGAACATGGTCTATCTCTCCATCTATTTGTATCATCTTTAATTTCTTTCATCAGTGTCTTATAATTTTCTGCATAGAGGTCTTTTGTCTCCTTAGGTAGGTTTATTCCTAGATATATTATTCTTTTTGTTGCAATGGTAAATGGGAGTGTTTTCTTGATTTCACTTTCAGATTTTTCATCATTCGTGTATAGGAATGCCAGAGATTTCTGTGCATTAATTTTGTATCCTGCTACTTTACCAAATTCATTGATTAGTTCTAGTAGTTTTCTGGTAGCATCTTTAGGATTCTCTGTGTATAGTATCATGTCATCTGCAAACAGTGACAGCTTTACTTCTTTTCCGATTTGGATTCCTTTTATTTCCTTTTCTTCTCTGATTGCTGTGGCTAAAACTTCCAAAACTATGTTGAAGAAGAGTGGTGAGAGTGGGCAACCTTGTCTTGTTCCTGATCTTAGTGGAAATGTTTTCAGTTTTTCACCATTGAGGACGATGTTGGCTGTGGGTTTGTCATATATGGCCTTTATTATGTTGAGGAAAGTTCCCTCAATGCCTACTTTCTGCAGGGTTTTTATCATAAATGGGTGTTGAATTTTGTCAAAAGCTTTCTCTGCATCTATTGAGATGATCATATGGTTTTTCTCCTTCAATTTGTTAATATGGTTTATCACATTGGTAGATTTGCGTATATTGAAGAATCCTTGCATTCCTGGAATAAACCCCACTTGATCATGGTGTATGATCCTTTTAATGTGCTGTTGGATTCTGTTTGCTTGTATTTTATTGAGGATTTTTGCATCTATGTTCATCAGTAATATTGCCCTGTAGTTTTCTTTCTTTTTGACATCCTTGTCTGGTTTTGTTATCAGGGTGATGGTGGCCTCATAGAATGAGTTTGGGACTGTTCCTCCATCTGCTCTATTTTGGAAGAGTTTGAGAATGATAGGTGTTAGCTCTTCTCTAAATGTTTCACAGAATTCCCCTGTGAAGCCATCTCATTCTGGGCTTTTGTTTGTTGGAAGATTTTTAATCACAGTTTCAATTTCAGTGCTTGTGTCTGGTCTGTTCATATTTTCTATTTGTTCCTGATTCAGTCTTGGCAGGTTGTGCATTTCTAAGAATTTGTCCATTTCTTCCAGGTTGTCCATGTTATTGGCATAGAGTTGCTTGTAGTCATCTCTCATGATCTTTTGTATTTCTGCAGTGTCAGTTGTTACTTCTCCTTTTTCATTTCTAATTCTGTCAATTTGAGTCTTCTCCCTTTTTTTCTTGATGAGTCTGGCTAATGGTTTATCAGTTATGTTTATCTTCTCAAAGAACAAGCTTTTAGTTTTATTGATCTTTGTTATCGTTTCCTTCATTTCTTTTTCATTTATTTCTGATCTGATGTTTATGATTTCTTTCCTTCTGCTAACATTGAGGTTTTTTTCTTCTTCTTTCTCTAATTGCTTTAGGTGCACGGTTAGGTTGTTTATTCGAGATGTTTCCTGTTTCTTAAGGTGGGCTTGTATTGCTATAAACTTCCCTCTTAGAACTGCTTTTGCTGCATCCCATAGGTTTTGGGTCGTCGTGTCTCCATTGTCATTTGTTTCTAGGTATTTTTTTATTTCCTCTTTCATTTCTTCAGTGATCACATCGTTATTAAGTAGTGTATTGTTTAGCCTCCATGTGTTTTTCTGTTTTACAGACTTTTTCCTGTAATTGATATCGAGTCTCATAGCGTTGTGGTTGGAAAGCTACTTGATTTGATTTCAATTTTCTTAAATTTACCATGGCTTGATTTGAGACCCAAGATATGATCTATCCTGGAGAATGTTCCATAAGCACTTGAGATGAAAGTGTATTCTGTTATTTTTGGATGGAATATCCTATAAATATCAATTAAGTCTATCTTGTTTAATGTATCATTTAAGCTTTTTTTCCTTATTTATTTTCATTTTGGATGATCTGTCCATTGGTGAAACTGTGTCTGCAGAACCCTTGGCTTCTGTGAAGACACTTCAGGGGACACTGTGGGGTGGATCAAGAGAAGGCTGAGCTTATGGGACTCTAGGTCCCTTGCTGGGTTTCAGTAAGGCCAGCTCCATTTTATCTGGTTTATATTATTGGAATTTCATGTAACATTTCATTTGAAACAATGATTTTTTTCTGCACATGCCTACATTTATATGTGAGACTAAGAAACAAAACCTGTTGGCATTATTTTAAGTTTCAGATATTTGGCCATCTGTTTCCAGTGCATAAGTCCTCTGTAGAGACAAAGTAAGGGTTGTATGTGAAGATCTCAGACAGTATGAGGTATGCTGGTTTCAGTGGTGCCTCTTTCCGACTCAAAGTAAAAATACGTTCCTTTACCCCATTTCCTGAACTTGATGTATCTTAGAATTTCTAACCCGATATCCATTTAATCTGTCATGGCAACTGAAGTCTTTTGCTGATGCCCTAAGATGGAAATTTCCAACCACGGATGGCAACATCTAAACAAGACTGATGAGTATACTAATTATTTCAGTGGATAGATGCTCTATAAAGAGGACTGATGGGAAACACTTTCAATGGTAGCTACCAAGAAAAGGAAGCACAGCATTTTAGCAAATAAGATGCTTAATTAGCAAGAGTAGGCCTTCTAAAGATAAGTTTAAATCTTAAGCGTTAAAAGTATGTTAGTGAATGTCAAGTTGAGTATTCAGTTTGTTCTCTCTCAAGTGTGATTCAAAGCACATTTCTATGGCCCTTGGTATATGTCAAGCACTCTGTCCCATGCCATGGGGTGTACAGATGAATGAGTCACAGTTCCTACCCTTAAGGAGCTTGCAACATATCATGTACAGCTCACATGTCTTTTGCACCAAATGATTAAACCCTACAGTCTGAGCTGCTCAAAGGGAATTGAGAGTGCAGAGTATAATGAAGTCAAACAAAAAATGCCACAGCACTTCTCAGTATCCAGTTTCCAGAAAGCCCCAAATGGGAAGTGTAGTTTTTGCAAAGGGAGGTTTAAGAAACCCTCTACGTTGCCACAATGGTCAGAGATCACAGATATTATAATAGAAGAAACATATCTGTCAGAGCAAGCATGTATCATTTCAGCTAAAAAGAAAATATAACAGCATTATGAAACCATTCCTATAAATCAATAAAGAAGGAAGCCAGTATTTTGCATGGTTAACTGACTCAAAGGGGCTGAGAAGTCACATAGGAGGAGGACTAATGATTGCTTATTGGCTTTATTAATATTATTGCTGTTCCTTCTGCTGCTGCTGCTGCTGCTACTACTACTACTACTACTAGAACTACTACTACTACTAACAGATAACATTTATGGAGTTTTTATACTCCATTTCAGGCATTTTTCTAAGAATTCCATTTACATTATAGCATTCAATATCCCCAACAACTCTAACAGATAGATATTATTATTTTAATTTTATCGATGAAAAAGCTAAAGCTTGGAGGTTTACTAACTTATTCAAAGCAAGTGGCGTAGCCAGAACTTACTGGCTGAACATTGGTGATCTGGACAGAAATGATTTAAGTGGAACAGGAGGAATGGGAACCAGATTGGAATGGGTTAAGGAGTGAATAGACATGAAAAAGTACAGACAAGGAGCAGAGGAAACACATTCGGAGGGTATTTTTTAAGCATTTATTTAATTAAAGAAGAAAGAGGCTCTCTACTGTAACAAGAAAGGAAGGAGGAAAGAACTGGTGCAGATATAGAGAGATTTGTGACATTTGATAGGCAGAGACTGAAGGACTTTTTGTATTTATCTCCTTTGTGAAGGAAGAGGCAAGATCATCTCATAGACAGAAAAGAGAAGGTGGGGTCAGAGCTTTGGAAGAGAGTGCTCATGCTTGAAATAGACCTTGGAGAAAGTGGAAGAGTCAGTTAGAAGAGGAATATAATAGGAATGCTTAGCAGTGTTGAAGATTGATTTATTTAAGGTTGTGACCATGAATTTATAGTAATACAAACCTGAACTATTTTAGGATTTTCTCCCACAGCCCTGGGATTCTTCCTTGCAGGGAGAGAAAAGGTGGATATTTGAATTTAGCTCTTGTTGGGATTTGCGAGATAAATGCAATGAAAGACAGAAGGTTGAGGGAGATTAGGATAATGACAATGGTATTATGGATGTGATAGAATGTGGAATTTAAGCTGGATAAAGAGGGTAGTGAAGAAAGTCAAGGGCTGATCAATAGGTAGAAAGTAGAGAAGTTGACGGCCTGAATGTCATAAGTGGGGGCTAATTTACACTCACAATGGGGATGCTTTAAGCCAGCTTGAAGAGTTAGAGATAGTGTTCAAGAATGATATATTTGAATCAATGCTTTCAGTAGCAGCATACTTTCAAGTAATAACAGAGTCTACAGTGTGAATGTGGGAATGGGTAGATAAGGTGAAATAGAGAAGGCAGCTCAATTGTTTCTGGATATACTAAACTTGACATAATGTCTGGGCATTTCCACTGTTTCTTTCATTATTTCTGTCACCTGTATAATGAGATAATGATGTATGGTCTGTTGACATACTAATTTTTGTCTCGTTCTTGCTGTAGGAAATTCAAAAAATTGAAAGATAATATTCCCTCCCCCCATACTCAAGCCTTGTGTTCTAAGATTTAGGCCACTGATTCTAAGCTAGAGTAGTACCTCACTGTGTGCCCCTGCCAGGAGGCACTATAGAAGTGGGTTGGAGTGTTTTTTGGTTGTCACAAAGCTTAGGGAGCACTACTTGAATTCAGTGAGTAGTAGCCAGGCAGCCTAGATGTTCTGCAATGTTGGAGAAGGCTTTGCAAAAAGAAGCTAACAACATTTTCTGCACTATTATGGACTGTCCCACTAGACACTATTGTAGGTGTAAAAACTATTTATATCTATCAAAGTTTGGAGCCAAATTCAATTTTACGTGAAACCTAAAATATTTGCTTCATATTTTAGATGACCATTAAAATTTCGAGGAGATGCAAAATTCCATATAAAATGGGGTGAACCTGGCTTTAGTTTTATTTGGAACTTTGTCAAGTTCCAACACACTTCATCACATCACAAGTTAAGACACTAATATGAAATCTGCTAGATGTATTTGAGATACGTGTATCTGCATTTATACCTGCTGTATGCAAATCAGTAAAAGGAAACTTTTACTTCTAGGTCCTTTCAATGAACATTGGAGTAAATATTATTAAATTAATTGATATATTAATTGTAGTGATCTCATTGAGTTTTATCAATAAAATTTGTTTCAAGTATATCATTATTACTATTATTGCAATACAATAATTACACCAATTACACATCTTAGCTATAAACATTTCATATAGAAAATTTTAGTTACTCTTTTGGGGTTGCCTGTTGCTTTTCAAACTTACTCTGATCCTGTCCCTGGAGGTTTATCATACCTCTCAAAAGCTTCTTTTATTAGCTTCCTTTTAAAATATTCCCTCTATACCCCCTTTGTCTATTGAAAGACATGCTCTCCAAGGTCTCTTTATGTATTAGAGACTACAATGTAGACCTTGGAATGTGATGGGATTTCAAGTTAGAAGATGTACTTTTCATGATACTACATTATACCCTGTAGGGATGTACCATCTCATAACCCTTAAAAATGAGGACCAACTCATTTGTGAGAATAACATCCTTGCTCCTTTTCTTATCTCGAAGTGTGTAATTTGTTTGTCATAACATCCCCATTACAATAAAGGTTGTTTCTCCTTTTTCTCTTACCATAATTTGTCCAGACCATTATTACTTATCCTAACAAATTTTAACTTATTATTAATTTCTTTGATTTAACTTCCCCTTTATGATACAGTTCTGGCGTAGATTTGATTATTGTGACTTTCTTTTGGGGATAGTAAAATGAGCATTACAAAATATTTGTTAGAAAAAGGAGCACCATAGAGTATTTGTTTTTCTCTGTCTGACTTATTTCACTAAGCGTTATACTCTCTGGGTCCATCCACTTTGTTGCAAATGGCAGAAGTTCATTCTCAGAAACAGACTCACAGATATAGAGAACAGACTAGTGGTTACCAGTGGGGAGGAGGAAGGGGGGAGGGGTGAGAAAGAGGTATGGGATTAAGACATACAAACTACTATGTATAAAATAAATAAGCAACAAGGATATATTGTACTGCACAGGGAAATATAGCCATTATTTTGTAATAACTTTGTGGAGTATAATCTATAAAAATATTGAATCAGTATGTTGTACATCTGAAATGAATATAATATTGTAAATCAACTATACTCCAATTTAAAAAAGTAAAGTTATTACTGATGTGTTAAGGGCTAAAAAGAAAAAGAAGCACCAAGTTTGATGTGGTTGAGGTCCAGTGGCTGGGCATCCCTTACTACTCCCTTCCCCTCTTCTGAGTTAAGAATTTGTAGGTGTCAAAGTTAGATCCTTCAAGGAATCATGCTGGACTTGACGAGAGTGAAGCTAAAACCTGGACCAAAAGTGAGGAGTGTGACCTGACCGGGGATACTCAGTGGATTCCCTTAGGGGTTGCAGATGGTTTTGGGTTTTAGTTTTGGTATCGAATTCCTTGAATGGAAGATGCTTGTTCTCAACTTCCATGCACATCTCCAAGGGGGAGATGGCTGTGTGCTATGAGTGGGGAGGCTAGGCATCAGATGCTTTAGCTTAGAAGCACTTAGAAGTCAAGTTTCTGTGCTTAAGCTTGACACAGAGGGAATAGAGCCACGTTTGAATGAGGTATGCTGGTCATGAGCAAGGACCATGATAGACGGAAGACTAGAGGCCCATCATCACATTTTCTGGACCGAATAGCCCTTCTGTCTCCTGTACAATCCCAAAGGGAGGGAGAGTCTCCAAAAACACTACTGAGATAGAATTTTCTGTCAGTTGTAACAGATGGGGGCCAAACTGGATTTATTTGATTTAAAAAGAAAAGTTGCTAGCCCTGAAGTGCACTGGTGAAAATTCATACCAACTACACTTGAGCTGGATAATATTATTTTATACATAGTCTCATCAGAGAAACATTGAGAAACATTTAGTGAGAGATGACTAGTTGCATGGCTGTCTAACTGCATATTCCAAAGCAGTAGTAGCTTCTTGTTGGCCTTCTGTCCTGTACCTCCAGCACCTTCGGAATGAATATCTTTTTACCTTTAAATCTCCACATCCACTAGCATCTCTGTGTGAAGGCTCCAGGGAATAAATCAATGTGAGGTTCTGCTTTCCAGAAATATCCACACATCTTCCTCTGCTTTGTACACTGCAGAGGGCAGGGTAATACTTCTGCCATAGAAGAGCTTCAAATTGTCAAAGCCCAGAGCTTTTGTGCAGCTGGGATTTGTAAGAAAGTAGACTGAATTCATCAGGGTCAGACAGCAGTTGGAGTAAATCACCAGGGAAGACCATGAGTGGCAGGGAGAAGCTATTGGGGTGCATACACTTGTGAAATGAGAAAACAGATCTTTGAGCTGTGCTTACTAAACAGAGCTCTCTGGTCAGATCGCTTAGGAGTGATTGGATAGTGAATTAAGACGTCTGCATTCGTATTTCCCCTTGAATGACTGTTGCACAAAGGATGCTTTTCAGGAGAGATCTATATGGCTTATTTTCTACTCAACTGAAAGCTCTGGAGCTCAAGACAAGATATTTCAGTTCTGTGGCTTCATTGTGTGAGTCGTCACAAAATGAGGTGGGGAAGAAATATTGCTCTTTAAAAGTTAGTGAACCGTGGGGATTTGACGTGGGATTGTAAAGAGTTCAAACTAGTCAAGTAAAGAAATGGCAGATGGACAACTCGAACAGGGTTCAGGCAATGCTTGAAAGACATGGGCATTGATTTCAAAGGGCTTTCCTTTCAGAGATGCACAGCCTAGGCCTTGGGGCCTTCAATAGATGGTCAAGAAAATATCCATGTTATTGCTCTGGGCTTTCCGCTCAATACAGTTTCCACATCCATCCTCAAGACAAGTTTATAGCTAGCTCCACACAGCACATAAACTGCTTTGAAAAGACCCCAAATGGTTAAATTTCATCAAACAAGTGGTTACTTTGAAAACTACTCATTAGCATCCTGTCACCAAGGAGGGCATTGACTGAATTAAGTTGCTTGTTTTCAAACACCTGTTTGTAAACGTACCATATGCAGACCAACTCCAATAGAAGAGAATTTTCGTTTTCAGAAACAAAATCTTAGACATCTTTTAAAAACGAATAGTCATTTCCAAAGCATTCTGTGTCCTTTTGAGGAGGACATGCTTCTGGATATGTTTTAGTACCTGTTTTGTAACTCTTGCAAGGGCAAATCATATAAGGACCAGTAAATCCTGCGTTTTATAAAATCTTCATTCTACCTGACCTCTCAGCAGCCTTTGACACTGTTGACCTCCCTGTTTTGCAACTCTGTTCTCCATTGTCTATTGACCTGCTGAGTTCCCACTTTAGCTCTATGACTATCCCTAATCAGATTCCTTTGTGAGTCCATTTCTCTGTGCATCCTTGAAATGCTCATATAGTTCCCTCAGTTCTAGCTTAGGCTTTTTTCCCTTCTCGCCTTATACAATCTCTCTGGGCAATCTCATCCTCCACTGGTCTTCAGTCTTCCTCTGTATGTGTGCTGTCCACTATGGTAGCTACTAACCAAGTGTGGTTATTTAAGTCTAAATTAATTAAAATAAAATAAAATAAATTCAGTCGCACTAGCCATATTCCAACAGCTCAATAGCCATATGTGGCCATGGCCAGTACAAATATAGGACATTTCTATAATCACAGAGAGTTCTATTAGAAAACATTGCTTTGCATGCTAATGACTCTCAAATAGGTAGCAAATAGTCTCAAATAGTTCAGACATCTCTACCGGGCCTCAGACTCATAAGAGCCTGCTGGACATCTTCACTTGCATGTTCCATAGGCCTCACAAATTACTTCCACCAAACTGCTCCTTTCCTGGAAGCTAGATTGGGGCCTTGAATGCAGAGATCAGGAGTCTCATCTTTATTCTTTATGAAGGGGAGAATCATCAAGAATTTTAACTGTTTCCAGATGATTAATTTCAGTAATTATAGTTCTTTAAAATAAAGAAGATTCCCAGTTTTCATGTGTGGCATTTGACAGTTTCTAAGTTGAATCGTCACTTGCAATGACCCTGTAATTGGCACCTGTTCCCTCCCATTACCCTTGCCCCCCAATTAATTTCACATTCTGAATGCAGAATGAAGGTAACAAAGCAATCTTTGTGGTAGGAATTCCACAGCTTGCTTAATTGACACTTCCAAATCTCTCATTTATTTGGATTTCTAAATTAACAGAATTAGACTACAAATTAATTCATTAGTGCAAACAATAGAAAATGAGGTCAGGATTATTAGGAGAAGAATAGACAAGGAGATGAATTGATCCACAGTCAGATATACAGGTTGATCCCTGAAACTCAGAAAAAGTAGGTCAACTTTTTCCCTGTCTCTTAATTACATGCCACAAGCTTTCTTCTGTCAGGTCTGGAAATCTTGGGGCTTATTTCTACACAGTGTAATTATGTTTCCATATCTGATCGTGTCCAATTCTGAAATAAACAGTAGGAACTAGTCACATTAGCAAGTGGAGCCACCAAATTACATTCATTAAGGCATTGTTCAGTTATGGCGTGCAAGCCTCCAGTGACCCCAGGAAAGCAAAAATTCAGTTTACAATTAAGGATCTGTGGTATTCAATAAATATACTTATTATTTTAGAAAGAATGCCTTCTTTCCCCTTCTATCAAAAGGAATCTAGATCTGGAAAGGACTTGGATAAAGAATAATTACAATTTAATGAAAAGAAGCTGAATACACCTTGATCCAAATCAGGTCAGTAATTATTCACCCTAATGCAGTATAATGTTCCTTTGGATTTATAATTTTAAACCTTCAGCAGAGTCTCAGTGTACTTCTAAAGTGACAGCGAGGTAACAAGCAATGTTTCCCATTTAATTTTTCACAACATACAGCACAATTCTATACTGAATTGCTAGTACTGTTTTATTATAGGCATTTCTCATGCTTTTTCTTAAAAAAAATTCCCTCTCTCTAGACAAATATATAGCTCCCATTGTCAAGCTTAGCCTGTCTTCCCACCTTTGAACACATTGTTCTCCACAACTCTGAAGCAAACTACCTTTTATCAGGCAGGCAAAAAGTCTGTCTCCTCCCAGAGTTTTCTTTTCACATTTCTTTTTTCAACAAGACGTTTTTCAGAACTACCAAGAGTAAACAAGGAAGGATGATTTAATTAAAATGGCCAAAGAGGACACTGTTACCCATGTAGGTCCTGTGTTTACCTGTCTACTACATCATGCTACATACACATTTGATATTTTATTGAATTAGAGAGGAAAATTGCACAGCACACGTGGAAATGAGAGTGAGACCCATACTCACACAGATAGAAAGGCAGAGGGACTATGAGGAAAATAGAGAAGGAGGAAGAGAGAGAGAGAGAAACAGAGACAGAGAAATTAAGCAATATTATATAATAGAAAGGACACAGATTTTCACATTCATTATGTATCCTTGAACCAAATATTAATTGCCTGAGCCTGTTTCCTCATCTCTGTAAGATGTGAATCAGAATACATATCTCATAGGGTTGTTGAGGATAAAATAAGACAAAGCTCTAAAGCTCTAAAATATCTAAACAACGGCAATTATTTTATTAATTACCAAATAGTTGAATAGATCCATTAGGCATATTGACATATGTAAGCATACAACAAATACACACACACACACACACACATATTTGAATTATAAAGCATGAATATCGGGCAAATGTGATGTATGGAATAATTGAAAGGGTGCCTGGTTTGGAATCAGGAAATCAGTGATTGAGTCTTGACTGACTATTACTGGCTGTCTGAGCTTCTGTGTGTGGCTGAGAATACTTGTGCAGGACTCTTTTCTCCCACATGGTCTTTCGAGTTGCATCTGATACCTGGGCCAGTCTTAGACCTGGAGTCTGACCACAGCCTCTGGCCCCGTGTGCACTAAGCATCTCCATTCTGTTTCTTTCTTTAAAAAAAAAATATATATATATATATATATATATTTTAATTTTTGGCTGTGTTGGGTCTTCAGTTGCTACGCGCGGGCTTTCTCTAGCTGCGGTGAGCAGGGGCTACTCTTCGTTGTGGTGCAAAGGCTTTTCATTGCAGTGGCTTCTCTTGTTGTGGAGCATGGGCTCTAGGCACGTGGGCTTCAGTAGTTGTGGCACGTGGGCTCAGTAGTTGTGGCACACGGGCTTAGTTGCTCTGTGGCATGTGGGATCTTCCAGGACCAACCAGGGATGGAATCCATGTCCCCTGCATTGGCAGGCAGATTCTTAACCACTGCACCGCCAGGGAAGTCTCTCCATTCTGTTTCTTGAGGGGCGACTGCCACAGTTGCAGGCTGTGCCCAGGAGTCAGGGAAGGCACCCATCTAGGCGCTGGATATGGAGATGAGAAAGTAGCGGTGCGGGCTTCTTGATGACTCTTATAGGCAACTGGGCTGAACACAGCATGCAGTCGCAATCTCGAAAGCATGTTCTAATCATCACTATCGAGCAACAAACACCTAGCACACAGTGGGTGACCAGTAAATATATGTTGAAGAATTACAGGCAATCTCAGGTTTCGTGACCCCAATACATCTAATAACTGAAAATCAACTGACTCTCCATTCAGTCACTACACAGAGCATTTAATGGAGATTTGGTACCTCAGTCCTGGGAAGATGACTTATCTCACTTTTTTTCCCTCTCAGAGACAGCCTTCCTATGTACTCTCTTGTGACCTCATTTTTCAAATCTCCAGTGAAATCAGACAGGAAGCATCTGCTGGATTTTTCTTTACCTGCCAACTTGCAGTTGCCAATCAGGTTGCCATTTTGGATTACTCACTGGCCTTTGAATTCCCATTTTATGCCCTATGCTTTGTCTCTTGTCGGTTCTACAGGACTGTCAGAACCTATTTACCAACCTCACCCATCTCCTCCTTCAGAACTCTCCAGGCCTGCTCTTTTTCCTGTTCTGTATTCTGTTCACTGCTCAGCCATCTTCACAGGACTCAGCTGCGACTGAAGAGTCCATGTGAACTAGGGAACTCAGCTCCATGATGCTTATATTTCAAAGAGAAATAGCCACTCTTTCCTGAATCAGTGAAGCTTTAAACACCGGAAGTCTGTTTCTCTATTAAAGAGTTTACAAAAAATTACAAATGGACTTCTTTTTAACAAAATCTCTGTGTAACTTCAAGCCATCAAGTCACATTTGGGTAAGTCTGATTGGGGTGGGGAAGGGGTGATAGACTGCCAATCACTCATATATATTTGGTTGTGTGAAAAAAAAGTTTTTTTCCAACCAAGTAGGAAAGAAAATCTATCATCTGATATAATTTTGGATCCACTCTTTTTCTGTTGAAGATTTTGCACTGAAAACATTTTAACAGACTTGTATTTATGGCCAAAAAATAGTGATTTCCTAAATGTTAATAAAGTTTTAACATAAAAAAAAAGATTTTCTGAGATAGCAACTGGCATTTTGGGGATAGAAATAATGTATTCAGTAAATAAATTTCACATGGCCCAGCTAAGCACTGGGCACTCCTATAGACTATTCAGATCAATATTTGATGAGAACGTATCAAAGCAAACTTATTGCTATGAGGAGCCACTGCTGTCTTTTGATTGAAGTTAATGAAGCAAACATATTAGTGTAAAGCGCTTGCTGGATGCATTTGAAATTTGTTCTAACCTCCACTAGTGCTGCTAATGGAAGGTGGTAATTACTGTCCACATAATTCTGAAATAATTAGGAAAATGGGCACTTTTCAGAATCATCCTATTAAAATGCAGGCCCAATAACAGAAAAGTTTCTAGACGAGTGCTGACTTGAATCAGTGAAGATGAAAGTGACAGAAAGCCTTTTTACTTTACAACTGGAATCTCTCTTCTATCGCATGCTGTAAAGCTTTAGAAGGATGAGGAACTCGGAAACCTTGCCAATGACAAGGTGTAAAGAAGAGCGCAGGAAGTAAAGTGTGGTAGTGACAGAATTCCTCATGTCACCGTTAAAGGCACTGTGGCCATACTGTAGCTTGAGCTCCCTCTTGCTTCATCCACCAAAAGGAAGACACCTGATCTGGATGGGTCTCTTCGATTCTCCCCTGAAGGCATACAGAGATCACAGCGTTGACAAGGACTTCCTAGGACTGAAGATGTTCAGAGCACTTGGCTCCATCTCTGAATGGATCAGGGGGGACTGGCAGTGCCAGACAGGTGTGCCCCGCTTCCTGCATCAAGCCTGGACCGGCGGATTTGCAGTCGGTACACTCTCCCGACCACGACAGGAGAGAATGCTAGATGCAATGCACGTGAAAGAGAAGACAAATGGTTCCTGGAAGCACATTTTCAGTTGCGAGACAGGACTCTCTCCCGTAAGAGAGAAGGAGATGCTTAAAGAAAGGGATCCTGGGACAGCATTAATAAAGAGGAGACAACCTGATAAGCAAACATGGTCTCCGTGGACCAGGGCATGTGCCCGCTTTCCCAGTCAATTTTCAATGTCTTGAAAGTAATTTGTAATTGCAGCTTGTCTGATCTGAGAAAAAGAAGAGCCTTACAAAAGATGGGCCGGCCTAGAATATGTAGGGGAAAACAGTCTCTTTAAAGTGAGATGGCTGCTTGGGAAATACAACACACTTCCAATAAAAGTGCACTGCTCGTGATGATTCAGGATAGCTCCAGCACAGATTTCCTGCAGTGAAGGGTTAAACCATGCAGTGGCCTTTGCAGCCCCTTGTACAATCCTCTGCAGTGCAGAAGCTCTGTCATACATTTCTTCTCAGTACTGTGCAGAGCCATCCGGTGAGGAAAGCAAGGCGGGGAATGAATATCTCCATTTTATAGATGAGGACAGCAGGGATCAAAGAGGCCAGGGTGAGCCCTACTGCCCGTCCCCCGTGCCCAGCCATCCTCTGATATGGCTCTGCCGTGGACTCTGTGCAGGCTGGCGACAAGCATCCCCCACAAGAAAACCCGTTTTCAGAAAGAAAAAGAAAGAGAGAGAGAGAAAAAACTGTCACCAGCAAAAGAAAAGAAAATCTGTCACAAGACTAATGCTCCTTAAAAATGCCACTTCCTTCCTCTTGTTTCCCCAGTGGTTCCCTTCCAGGTGAAAGTCCAAACCTGTGAACCTGGCATTCGGGCCCCACCATATTTGAGACGTCACCATACTTAATCCCAAAGGGACTCTTCTGTCCAGGTAGGCCGACCTCTTCTTCAGCATTTGGAACCACGTTTATTTTCAATACCACATTATCTCCCATGCTATTCCCTCCATTTGATAGGGCCTCCTCTCTCCTACCTTTGACTAAATCCTGCCCAGTTGTGTTGATGCAGAAGGCAGTCGCCCTGGACCCATGCAGCCACTACTGCAGGCTCAGCCCATGGACTGCAGGCCCATTCAGGGTCTATTTCACACATCCGTCACAACTGATCTGATTGCAAGTGACAGAGATTCAACTTGATCTGGCTCAGGCAAAAAGATTTACTGCCAGGCTATTGAGGAATTTAATATACCAAGAAAAGGTGGGAAGATCAAGGACAGCTGAGCCTTAATAACACTTGGAGTTAGAGGCTCAGATGCTGCCAGTGTTCGGTCCCTGTCTCATCTCTGCTTCTGTTGACTCGGCACCTTCTTTCTCTTGGCGTCTTCTGCATTCTGGGAAGCGTGGTGGCCAGTAATTCCTGTGCAGCACATCTCACAGGCTTTCCACCAGAGGAGAATTTATGCTGTCTCCTCAATTTCATTTCAGATAATTATAGAGGGGTACTCTGGTTGGCCTGCTTGCTTCAGACACCTCTCTCCAGACAAATCTGATATGGGCTGGGGCATAGTCATTTAGCGCAGACCCTGCCACAGGGGA
This sequence comes from Grampus griseus, assembly GCF_964374135.1. NCBI lineage: Eukaryota > Metazoa > Chordata > Mammalia > Artiodactyla > Delphinidae > Grampus > Grampus griseus. The sequence goes on along the minus strand of NC_138999.1, from coordinate 123,306,230 downwards.
CCTTGGGTTGTGTGTCCTTTCCAGAGGAGAAAGGAATCATTGTGATCCAGGCAGCCTCCCTGGCTGGTGTCTACTACATCCACCTGTGGTCTCTCCTGAATTGCTATTCTGCTTTGCATGTATCGTGTCTCCTCTGCCAAACAATTTGTACAGCTCTTTGAGGGCTGAGCCTAGAACCACATACTAGCCTTCTAGAGTCCACATGGTACTTAATAGTGTTGTGTAGTTCCATTTATTTACACAGCCATTTACTGAGCGCCTCTTCTCTGATAAGCCCGTGCCAGATGTTACAGGTAGATATTTGTTAGCCACCCTGACTCTTGCCACAAACTACTTGCGGTTCCCTAAAACCACCATGCCATTTCTCACCTCTCTGCCTTCACACATGCTATTTCCTACATCCAGAACGCCCTCTAACTCTTTCCCCCCTGACAGAAAAGCCCATTCAGCCTCCAAGACTTAGTTCAGTGTTACCACTTCTGGGAAACCTTTCCTGACCACGTCTCCTGGTCCCTTCATCTCAAGGCTGGATGAAGTGCCCCTCCTCTGTGCTCACACAGCAATCTTCATAGCCCTTACTGCTTATCACTGTGCAGGGTAATCATTTACTTGTTGGTCTCCTGTACTAAGTGGGTGGTTCTCAAAGCCTGGTCCCTGGGCCATCGGCATTACCTGGGAACTTGTTAGAAATGCATATTCTTAGGCCTCACTCCAGACCCAATGCATCGGAGTCTCTGGGGGTACACCCAGCAATCTGTGTTTTTAAAAAAATTTTATTGAAATATAGTTGATTTACAATGTTGTATTAATTTCAGGTATACAGCAAAGTGATTCATATATATATATATTAATTTTTTAGATTCTTTTCCATTATAGGTTATTACAAGATGTTGAGTATAGTTTCCCATGCTATACAGTGGACTTTGTTGTTTATTTTATATATAGTAGTGTGTATGTTTTAATCCCAAACTCCTAATTTATCCCCCCTCCCTCCCCTTTGGTACCCATAATCTTTTTCTATGTCTGTGAGTCTATTTCTGTTGCAATCTGTGTTTTAATGAGCCATCCAAGTAGTTCTGATGCACACTCAAGTTTGAGAACCACTGGGACAGGCTCTCCTAGCAGCCTACATGTTCTAGCTCATAGTATGTGCTCAGGAAAGTTTTAATGAATTAATTAATAAATCAGCATTTTCTACTCCATGTCAGGCTTTTAGGATGTGTCATTTCTTCTTGCTTGCTTTTTAGACACTATCAACAGGGAGATGACTGGTTTCCATTCATTCATTAGACCATCTATTTATTTATTCATTCTTGAGATTCCAGAGTTGAATTCATACTGTTCACCACAACCATGAGGAGGATAGCTCTCCCAAGTACCAGGAGTATTTTGGGAGCCTCTTCCATGGCTCTCAGCCACAACTTTATAAACGTGATATCCTCCATTGCTACCTTTTCAAAAGAAAGAAGAATTTCAGAGAAGACCATGTTCTGGCAACTGCTGCTAGCCTTTGAACTTTGCATGATTAAAAAAAAATACACTCACTTAATCCTGAATGTCTCCAAGTCATCTTTGCTGATAAACCCCAGGCTTAAGTTGTAAACAAATTAAAGATCGAAGACCTTCCTTTGGCACATTCTTTCAAGAATTTTATTGCTGTCTGTGAGCTACTTGGTTCCTTTCAGAAGGAGCAAGTCTCTGTGTGCTGGGCTGAGCAGGGCCATCCTGCACCTTGGCAAAGCCTAGTGGGAGTGTGTGTGAGACACTGAGCTGTCTCAATAGTCCAATGTTACGCTTTCAGCAAGCTTTTGAGAACAAAGTCTCTGTTTTTATTGCTCTCCCTGCCAGTGATCACGACTGGCTTCTTTCAGTGGGACGTTCCATGCTTTGCACTGAGTGACAAAGCAAGGCATCCCCTGAGCACTCCAAGCTCCTCACAGAGCCCTAAAATGAGGCCATTCTTCAGGCCATTCTGCACACACACACATTTTCTGATAATTCTTTCCTGCTTCCCAAAGGAGACAGTGATTATAAAGCCCCCAAGAGCAAATGTACACTTTATTATACCAAGTTGTTACATTAAATGTTAGAATGGGATAAAATATTTGCAGATGATATCACTGGTAAGGGGGTAATAGCCAAAACATATAAACAGCTCATGTAACTCAACATCAAACAAACAAACAACCCGATTAAGAAAGGGGCAGAAGACCGGAATAGACATTTTTTCAAAGAAGACATACAGATGGCCACAGGCACAGGAAAAGATGTTCAACATCACTAGCTATCAGGGAAACGCAAATCAAAACCATAATGAAATATCACCTCACACCTGTCAGAATGGCTATCATCAAAAAGAACACAAATAATAATTCTACTCATTGCTCTGTGGTGACCTAAATGAGAAGGAAATCCAAAAAAGAGGGGGTATATGTATACTTATAGCTGATTCACTCTACTGTACAGTATAAATTAAGACAATATTATAAAGAAATTATACTCCAATAAAAAAATACTACAAATAACAAATGTTGGTGATGATGTGGAGAAAAGGGAACCCTCCTACACTGTTGGTGGGAATGTAAATTGGTGCAGCCACTATGGAGAACAGTATGGAGGTTTCTCAAAAAACTAAAAATAGAATTACCACATGATCCAGAAACTCCATTCCTGAGTATATACACCAAAAAAACAAAAACACTAAATCAAAAAGATACATGCATCCCAATGTTCATAGCAGCATTATTTACATTTGCCAAAATATGGAAGCAACCTAAGTGTGCGTCAACAGATGAATAAAGAAGATGTGATATAGATATACAATGGAATACTGCTCAGCCATAAAAAAAAAAGGAAATAGTGCCATTTGCAACAACATGGATGGACTTAGAGGATATTATGTTAAGTGATATAAGTCAGGTAGAGAAAGACAAATACTGTATGTTTTCACTTATATGTGGAATCTAAAAAAATACAACAAACTAGTGAATACAACAAAAATGAAACAAACTCACAGATATAGAGAACAAACTAGTGGTTACCAGTGTGGAAAGGGAAGAGGGAGGGGCAAGATAGGGATAAGGGATTAAGAGATACAAACTACTATGTATAAAATAACCTACATGGATATATTGTACAGTATAGGGAAATATAGCCATTATTTTATAATAACTTTAAATCGAGCATAATCTATAAAAATACTGAATCACTATGTGTATGCCTGCGACTAATATTATATTGTAAATCAGCTATACTTCAATAAAAAAGATGCTCAATATTAATAGCCATTAGGAAAATGCAAATTAAAACTATAATAAGATTTTTTAAAACTGTAAGTAATTAGTTTTTGGAAACTAGTTTTGCACTGTAAGGTCCAAAAGTTTTGCCACAGTCAAATGAAAATAAAACTTATTTAAGGGAATAAACTACTTAAAGCTTAGAGGTTAAGGTTCAACCCATAAAGGATAAATGCATGAATTATGTACAGAAGTTTCACGCATGTGATATAAGACTTAACTGTATAAAATAATTCCTGAATGCCAGTCTGTGGTTGCATCACAACACCCGGAGATTCATATTAAACATATTGGAGTGTCTCATTCAGTAGGTAGTCCAGGATATTGTTATTTTTAACAGTTGTCCCAGGTAATTCCAATATATTACTGGATTAGACAATGTGCAACTTTCGTTCTGATGCAGAGTCAATAATGTCCTATGTTACCACACACTTCATGATTCATTCATATTTTTTCTCTCTCATTCTCTCTCTCTCTCTCACACACATACACACACACACACACACAACACTTCTATCCCAATAAGGGAGGTAATAGCAGCTTAACATTATACTGAGGGTCAGAAAACCTGGGTTATGGTCCCATCTCTGCCACACACTAGCCCTGTTACTTTGGATAAGCCATTAGCGGCCTATTACCTTCAGTTCCCTCATACACAGAATAAATAGTCTGCACTACTAGGTTCAATCATGTGCTGGTAACAACAAACAAAAAAAGCTTGATTTGTAGTTTTTGTAGCATTTGCCAATTTCTATGGTGGAAAGAATCCCACCCACTGTGGACACTTTGAAGCTATCAAAATGATGTCCCTGAACATGGTGTTGGGAAGAGATGCACACAAGCTACTCTCACAAATTGGTACAAACTGGCTCCAGCTCACCACTGACTAGATCCCTTCTGACCTTAAATTTCCATATTCCATTTTATGCAATTAATGAATTACTAATGGTAGCACCTTCTCTTTAAAGGAAAGGTCAGTCATCGGTGCTGTGGGAAAGAGCCTGAGTTTTGTAGCTGGAAAGATATTGAAGTTACAGCTCTACCATTTAGAGCTATGTGACTTTGGACAAGAGAATTAATTTATGGGCCCTGGTTTTCTCGTTTGGAAAACAAATTAACAAAACACCCCTTTTTAGTGGAGAACAATGAGTTAACATATGTAGAGTGCCTAGCATAGTGTTTGGTATCTCTAATATGAGAATGAATTAACCTAGAGAAGATAAAGCAAAGCAATAGTAGTCATAGCATTAGAAACACTAGTACCAGGCTGAAAAATATTCCATTGTATGTATATACTGCATTTTCTTTATCCATGGATGGACCTGGCAGACGTTGTTAAGTGAAGTAAGTCTCAGAAGGACAAATCCTGCATGATTACACTTATATGATGTATCCAAAATAGTCAAAGACATAGGAGCAGAGAATAGAATGGTGGTTGCCAGGAGCTGGGGAAGGAGGAAGTGGAAAGTCACTGTTCAGCAGGCAGAAAGTTACATGTATACAAGGTGAATAAGTTCTAGAGGTCTGTGGTACAACATTTCACCTATAGTTAACAATAATGTATTACACACTTAAAACTTGTTAAGAGGGTACATCTCATGCTAAGTGGTTTTTTTAACATCTTTATTGGAGTATAATTGCTTTACAATGGTGTGTTAGTTTCTGCTGTATAACAAAGTGAATCAGCTATACATATACATATATCCCCATATCCCCTCCCTCTTGCGTCTCCCTTCAACCCTCCCTATCCCACCCCTCTAGGTGGTCACAAAGCACCAAGCTGATTTTATACCACAAAAAAGAGTAAGGAAGAGTGTGAAATCTTTTCAAGGTGATGGATATGTTTATTCCCTTGTTTATGGTGATGGTACACAGGCACACGCATATGTCCAAAAGCTTCAAAACGTATACATTAAATATGATAACTTTTTGTATAGTAACTATACCTCAATAAAGTTTAAAAAACACCAGCACTTGGCAGGAAAAATGTCCAAAGGGAGAATATGAAAGGAACTATCTCACAATAAAACTTGAGGTTAATAATAACAGTTACTGTTTTACTGAGAGCTTGCCATGTTCTTGGAGTTGTAAGAGCTTTACATGGGTTATCTGATTTTAAAAGCACAGAAAGCTACAAGTGGTATAAACTGAACTGTCACTTTAAAAATGTGATTTAAGTGTCTTAAAAGCTAGTTTTAGATTTGAGCTTCTACACAGGACAATTTGCAGGAGGATGAATTAAGAGAGGAACAAGGAAACTAAACCAATTTACCACAGTCCCAAGCTTCGTACTTTGCATTCAAAACAATTCATTTGTAAAGTAATTCAATGGACATCCACTATGTGCAAGATACTGAACGAAACAATGGAGGGGGGAAGGGGATGCAAATCGGAATAATACAGGGGCTTTGTATTAGTGAGAGAGACAGACTCCGGCATAAATCACATTGATTTAAGGTTGACTCAAACCATCTCCTCTCATGGTCCCTTAGACCGGCTGCACCTGAAGCTATTCACCTTGGGCTCCTGTTCCACTCTTTTGTTCTAAACACAGTGTGCTTTCTTTCTAAACTACTTGAGGCACGTTTCAATGGATGTGTAATGAAAAGACATCAGGGTTTGAAACTTTATTCCTATCCTATTTATTAGCTGTATCAGCTGGGGCAAGTTCCATCATCACCATCATCACCTCTTTTTTTTTTTTGCAGTACGCGGGCCTCTCACTGCTGCGGCCTCTCCCGCCGCGGAGCACAGGCTCCAGACGCGCAGGCTCAGCGGCCATGGCTCACGGGTCCAGCCGCTCCGAGGCATGTGGGATCTTCCCGGACCGGGGAACGAACCTGTGTCCCCTGCATCGGCAGGCGGACTCTCAACCACTGCGCCACCAGGGAAGCCCCCATCATCACCTTTTATTTCCAGATTTTGTTTCATACTCAGGGCTCAATATATATTAGCTATTGTTTTTGGTAACTTTATTAAATAAGTTGACACTAGCTCCTGTAATAAGCAAATCCCAAAATACATGATGGCTCAAACCTGATAGAAGCTTACTCACATAAATTCCAAAACAGGTTTTTCTGATTAACAAGTGGTTCTCTTTTGCGTGGTGATTCAGAGACCTAGGATCCTTCATTCTCTCATGGATCTACCATCTTCAATAAATGCCTATCAAGGTCATCAGCCTCCACTGCTTCAATCAGGAGAGACAGATCCTAGAGAATCCAGTGTGAAAGATTTTAGGGACAGTCCTAGAAGGAGTGCATATGACTTCCTCTCAGAATCCATTGGCTGGAACTCAGTCATATCACTACACTAACTCCATGGTGGGCTAGGAAATGTAGAAATAAGAAGAAATGTTTTGGTGAATACCTGGCCAGTCTCTACCACAGACACCAAGTGACTCTTTTTTATTCTGCTCTGAAGATCTCATCCAACATAACATCACATGACGTCAAATTTATATGTTCACTTTTCAATCAATATTAACAGTAACAGAAAATTTCTAGGTGCCATAGTTTCTTTTGGTTTGAGGGACAAAGGGTTTGAAACAAACTCTGTCTCCTGACTTTGCCCTTGGTGATTGTCTAACACTTTGTTTCTGCCTCATATGCTGTTTGTCAGCTTCCATCCCGTGATACTCCAGTTTGCATGGTCTGTTGTGTGGAGCTGAGATGGTAATAATAAAACAAAACTTGAGAAAAAAGCTAGACATCAAGAGTCAGAAAAAAATCATGAATCAGTAGTGATTTTATAGAAATGCAAAGAGGTCAGAAGAAATGTCAGAAGCCTAGTTAGAGAGACAAAAATTAAGAATTTGCAAGTACAGAGGGTGGAGAAAAGCAGGCACCATATCTCAGGACAATAATTAGAAAGCAGAGTACTTGCAGAAACTACCCAATGTCTTAGAGGCAGAGGCAGAATATTGTTTTCATAAAGCAAAAGCCAAACACATGACCAGAAGGATTAGCACATTTGTCAGTATTTGGTCTCCTGGGGCAGTTATTCTCATAGCACTTTCACTTTATTCATTATGAATCATCACAATTTGTATTTCTATGTATTTTTTGATTATTTGCTTAATGCATATCTTTCCAACTAGACCGAAGATCATATGAAGGAAAGAACTTTATATTCATTAATACTGAGCACAGTGCTTGACACATAGCAGTAACTGCTCAATAAACACTTGGATGGATGGATGAATAGCTCTACTTTTATCTTAGTTCAACTAAAAATTGAGTGACCTCCTAGAAGATATCCCAACCTTTACAATTTCTTCCTACTTAAAACTGCTTTTTCTCTTGTCTCCAGTCAAACTTTCCTCTCCTATTTCATTTCCCATATCTGATTGCTTTATTTATTCCCCTTCATAGGCTTCTCTTTCTCTGCTTATCTCCAAACTATTAAGTTGCTCAGAGTTCTGATCTTAGGCAACTATTCACTTGTTCATTGTACTTTCCTGAGATGGTCTCTTCCAATCCAATCAGCTCTTTGTTGCTGGCTCTGATGACTCCTTACACTAGTCAAGGCCTTGCCCTAAAATTGCAGGTAATGTGAACTGCTGGGCGTCTTCATTTTGAGTCTCAAGTCCAACATAACTAGAACCAAATTCATCATATTTTCTTGAAAACCTGTTTCTGTTCCTGTGTTCTCTATCTGTGTTTTTATATGTGGAAGTGTGTTGCCCCCCTGTGCAAATAGCTATCATAGCACTCAGCACATTCTGTTGAAATTCTGCCTCCTTCTAGAAGCAGTTAATAACTTTTAGAACAGGAACTGTGTCTGATTTATCTTTGTGCTCTCAAGACCAAGCATAATATATAACATAGAGCTGGTATTTGTTGAAGTGAGTTCATGTATGGATCTTATAACTACCCTTCCAGGTTCCTTAACTTGACCCCCTGAAGCTATATTTGATTTCTCTGTGTTTTGTGATTTCGACATTCAATCAACCACATAATTCCATAGATTCCACCTCTAAAGTGTCTCATAAGTCCCTCCTTTCCAATCATTCTGCCCTTTCCCAGAGTCCTTCACCGAAACTATTGTAATGACCTCTTTATTGTTGTGATTAAATATGATTTCTTCTCAATAAATATATCCTCCAAAGCCTCCTTTCCTTCCCTCCTATTTAACAGATGTTCATTGAGTGACCACTATTTGACATGCAGTTGTATAGACACTAGAGATATGATACTGAACAAGAGAGACAACTTCTCAAGGAGTTTTCTGTTTGATTGGGGGAAACCTAAAATTAATCAACAGCCAAATAGATCATATATTAAAAATTTTTTCCAGCCTCATTGAGATATAATTGACATGTAACATTATGTAAGTTTAAGGTGTACAGTTGGATGATTTGGTATATGTATATATTGTGAAATATATAAGGTTAGTTAACACATCTATCACCTCACAGTTACCAAATTTGGGGGGGTGGTTAACTATAGACACCATGCTGCATATTAGATCCCCAGAACTTATTCATCTTATGCTTAGAAGTTTGTACCCTTTGACCACCTTCACCAATTTCCACTATCCTCACACCACTGGCAACCACCAGGCTACTCTCTGTTTCTATGAGTATGTTTTACTTTTAAGATTCCACATATAAGTGAGATCATACAGAATTTATCTTTCTCTAACTTATTTCACTTAGCATAATACCCTCGAGTTTCATTCATATTACCACAAATGACAGAATTATCTTCTGAATAATATTTTTATGGCTGAATAATATTCCATTGTATATATTATACTACTTTTTTAAAATCCATTCATCCATTGATGGACACTTAGGTTGTTTCCATATCTTGGCTACAGTGCATAATACTGCTATGAACATGGGGGTGCAGATACCACTTCTAGATAGTGGTCTCATTTCCTTTAGATATATACTCAGAAGTGGGATTGCTGTGTCATGTGGTTGTTCTATTTTAAATATTTGGAGGAACCTCCATATTGATTTCCATAGTGGCTGCACCAATTTACATTCCCACCAACAGTGCACAAATGTTCCCTTTTCTCCACACCCTCTCCAGCATTTGTTATCGCTTGTCTTTTTTTTTTTTTTTTTTTTTTTTTTTGCAGTACGCGGGCCTCTCACTGTTGTGGCCTCTCCCATTGCGGAGCACAGGCTCCGGACGTGCAGGCTCAGCGGCCATGGCTCACGGGCCCAGCCGCTCTGCGGCATGTGGGATCCTCCCGGACCGGGGCACGACCCCGTGTTCGCTGCATCGGCAAGCGGACTCTCAACCACTGCGCCACTAGGGAAGCCCTCTCTTGGCTTTTTGATGAAAGCCATTCTAACGGTGCGAGGTGAGATCTCATTGTGGTTTTGATTTGCATTTCTCTAATAATTAGCAATGTTGAGTATCTTTTCATGTACTTTTTGGCCATTTGTATATCTCCTTTGGATAAACGTCTATTCAGTTCCTTTGACCATTTTTAACCAGATTATTATTATTATTATTTTGCCACTGAGCTGTATGAGTTCCTTATAGATTTTGGATAGTAACCCTTACTAGATGTATGATTTGCAAATATTTTCTTCCATTCCATAGGTTGCCTTTTCATTTTGTTGATCATTCTTTTGCTGTGCAGAAGTCCTTTAGTTTCATGTAGTCCCAACTGTTTATTTTTGCATTTGTTGCTTGTGCTATAGCATATATTTTAAAAGTGTTAAGTGCTAGGAAGAAGAAAAATACAGCAGGGTAAGTGGATAGACAAGTGGTTCCTTGAAGTATGAGTTAGGAGATATTTAGATTGGTTAGTAAGGTGAGGTGTGTTTGAAGAGATAACATTTGAATAAGAGTAAGCCATGTAAATATTTCTGGAAAAGGAAATCAAGACAGAGAGAACTGCAGCTGTAAATGCCCTTAGGTGGGATACTACTTCGTGTAAGCCATGTGCCTGGCATGTACTGAGCGAGATGTTGGCAGGAACCAGAGTCATGTAGGTCTTTGGAGGTGGTGGTATAAACACTGAATTTTATTCTAAGCATGATTGTAGTTATTATAAAATCGAGAGCAGTAGAGTGCTATGATTTGATCTAAGCTTTCAAAGGTGGCTGTGTTCAACAGAATATAGGGGTGTATCTCAATCAGCCACTGACACAATAATACTGAGAAACAAGCCACTCTACAACTAGGGAGCATACAAAGTTTAGCACTGTGTTTTCCTTAAGCATCTAGGTGGAATCTAAAATCCTGAGTCTGGATTAAATGATTCGCAAATAATCTTCCAAGCCCAGATATGGCCATGCCTGTCCCTAACGTTTCTAGTCTCATCTCCCACTATCTGTCTCTCGTATCCTCATACTTTATGTAAAGAAGACTATCTTCACAGTCTCAAAATGTGCCTGCACTTGCACACCTTCTCAACTTTGTTCGTTATTCTTTTTGCTTGGAATGTCCTTTTTTTTCAGTCTCTTCTAGCTGAAATTCTCTTTTTGCAAGAACAGATTCTTATGACACCTTCTCCATGAAGCCTTCAAAAATACCTACATGTGGAATTGATCTTTGATTGATCAATTAATTTGACATTTACATTCACTGCAAAATGATCACCACAGCAAGTCCAGTCATCGTCCATCACCACAAAGTTACACAATTTTTTTCTTGTGATGAGAACTTTTAAAATCCACTCTTTTAGTAACTTTCAAATATTAAATACAATATTATTGACTATAGTCACTGCACATTATAGTGCTGCACATTACATCACCATGATTAATTTATTTTATAACTGAAAGTTTGTACCTCCTGATTCCCTTCACCCATCTCCCAACTCCCCTCCCCTCTGGCAGCTATTAATCTGTTCTCTGCATCTATGAGTTTTGTTTTGTTTGCTTTTTGTTTGTTTGTTTTTTAGATTTCATATCTAAGTGAAATTATATGGTATTTGTCTTTGTCTGACTTATTTCATTTAGCATGATATTCTTATGGTCCACCTATGTTGTCACAAATGGCAAGATTTCATTCTTTTTTATGGCTGAGTAATATTTTATTGTATGTATATACCACATCCTCTTTATTCATCTATCAGTGGACACCTAGGTTATTTCCCTATCTTGGCTATTGTAAATAATATCTGCAATGGTGCAGATATCTTTTCAAATTGGTGTTTTCATTTTCTTCAGATAAATACCCAGAAGTGGAATTGCTGGATCATATGGTAGCTCTATTTTAATTTGTTGAGAAGCCTCCATACTGTTTTCCATAGTGGCTGCACCAGTTTACATTCCCACCAACTGTGCACAAGTGTTCCCTTTTCTCCACATCCTTGCCAGCATTTGTTATCTCTTGCCTTTTTGATGAGAGCCATTCTAACAGGTGTGAGGTGAGATCTCTTTGTGGTTTTGATTTGCATTTCCCTATGATGAGTGATGTTGAGCATCTTTTCATGTGCCTGTTGGCCATCTGTATGTTTCCTTTGGAAAAATATTTATTAAGATCTTCTGCCCAATTTTTAATCGGATTATAGAACCAATATTTTTTCTTCTTCCTTATTCTCTTACATATTTTTGTTTTCCTACATAGTCAGCATTCAGAATTCCTGGAAATGGATGTAGCATACTACACTGAGATTTTTTCAGCTTTATTGAAGTATAATTGACAAATAAAATTCTAAGATATTTAATGCGTACAATGTTACACTGAGATTTTTAAGAATACTATTGAAACACTGAAAATTGTAAATAATCTGCCATTTCTCTGAATCAAATAAGTGTCTCACTGAGTAGCTAGTGACTCGGAAAACAAAATGCTGAGCCTTGCTACGGTGCCAGGAATTACCTTCTCTTTGGGGAGGGGGTATTGAACCATCTGCTCCAGGTTAGTAGTGAAAGAATAATATACCCAATAGGTTAGAAGGCCATTTCAAAGAAGGGAAAAATTGCTTGACAATAGAAACTTGTGAAAGATGTATTTTAAAAGATATTTTCAGAGAAGTAGAAATTCTCTGTTGAAATAAAATGCCAAATTTTAATTATAATGTAAACTTGCTTCAGAATATTTTTATTGGTTTCTTGATAGCTTAAGTAAACACGAGTGGCTTTTATTCAAAACATAATATTGATCTCACGCTGATTTTTATTTTTACCTAGTCATTTTACAATGAAGAGGAGAAAGCATTGCACTGGCAGGCAAGAGAACTATCTTCTTGTGTCAGCTATGCAATGAAGCATTATATGATGTTGGGCAAATTACTTCACTTATTTATATATTTTCATCTCTCCATCCAGTTATTCATAAGTACCTACACTATATGGTATTAGTAATAACAATATTGCAGAAATTGTATTGGCTACAATCCTTTTGTTTGTAACCAGCTTAAGCAAAAAGAGAGACATTATCAGAATACTAGGGTGTCTCATGCAACAAAGGTAGGAGAACAAATCACCAGGAATTGGCAATGAAGAGCAAAGGAGCTGGCTTCCCTGTCTCCTGTTCTTGAGATGCCCAATATGAGAAAATCAGCCACAACAACAAAAAAGACAAATAAAAAGCAGTATTTGTTTGACAGGCCTAAAAGAGAAGTTATTCATTTAGATAATACAAAGCTGAAAGCAAAACATGGGAGAAGATATTCTATTCCATGCAAATGTTAACCAAAAGAGAGCAGGGGTGGGTGTACTTATACCACACAAAATAGACCCTAAGTTAAAAACTGTCACAAGAGACAAAGAAGGACATTATATAATGATAAAAAGTCAACACACTAGGAAGATATAACAAGGGTGGGGGTTGGGTCGTGTAAGACAATGTAGTAAGTAGGATGGGGATAAGAACCTAGTAATAATGGATTACCAAGGGCCTTAAAGTTCTGGTGATAAATGAGGTTCAGATGTGTCCTCTTGACGGTTTAGCCTCACCTCCTAGTGGAAAGATGGAATCAACATTGAGATGGAGAAGACTGTAAGAGAGATGGGATTGGAAGAGGAGTGGATATTTGAATGGGAATCACAGTTTAGTGTGAGATATGTTTAGTTTGGGATGTCTATAAGACATGTAATTAGAGATGTTGATTGGGCATTTGGATGTATGAATTTGGAGTTCAAGAGAAATGATGTGGGCTGGAAATATTTTTTTATAGGTTACAAAGTAGATGTTAATCAAATTCACAAAACTGAACGATATTGCCTAGAGAGGTGGTGTATATAGAAGACAGACAATGCCCGAGAACTTAGCCTTGTAGCATCTCAACATTTGGAGGTTGGAGAAAGTTTAAGGAACCAACAAAAGAGACAAAGAATGAGTGACTGCCCAGTGTGGTAGAAGGGAAATTTAAGTGGGTGTGGGATCCTGGAAGCTATGTGAAGGAATTGTTTCAGGATAAGTAATCAGCTATGTCAAGTCCTGCTGCAAGTAGCAATAATACATGGACCAAGAAATGACCATCAGATTTAGTAATGTGGAGGTCATTGGTGACTCTGACAAGGGAAGTTTAGGTGGAGTAGTAGGGGAAAAAGCTTGTTTGGAATGGTTGAAGAGAGAACTTGGAGATAATGTTGATGAATCTTCTGAGGTTGTTTTGTTTTGTTTTATTTTGTTTTGCTTAAGGGAATGCCAGTAGTTGGAGTAGAAAGTGGAGTCAAATGAAGATTAGTTATTCTTTTTCTCTTTTTTCCTAATATAAGAGAAATAAAAGCATGGTTGTATGATGATTGGAAAGATCTAATGAAGGGGGTGGGGTGTTGATGATGCAGGAGAGAGGGAGAGAGAAGCAAAGTCCTTGAATAAGTGAGAAGGTTGGTGATCATGAGGATGAAGCATAAGGAAGGAGAGGCGATGTTGGAGGTCTGGGTAACAAGGAGACAATGTTAAGTGCTCATCTAGGAGACTGGGAGAGGGAATGAACTAGGGACGCAGAGTATGATAGCTCAGCAGCATAGGGGCCCACTTGAGGTTTATGGCCATGATTTCAAAGTGAGACCACTTTGCAAGGTCTGTGTCTTCTCCAACTATGTCCAGCTGCATTGGAGAAGACAAGCAAATACTCTTTGCTGCTCCCTAAAATGCTGAGCTGGATTCTCCTCCATCCAGTGGCTAAGTTGGAAGTACAGGGCTGCCTTAGAAAAAGCTCAGAGTTGTGAAAAAAAAGTTATATCCTTTAACTTGTAAATTCAAAGAACTGTCATTTAGGGGGCCACATTATTCTAATCCTCACCAAGATAGGAATGAGAGGAAGTTCATTAAACAGCTTCCAAAAAGGAGAATAGCAAATATAACATTGTCTTCTTCCTCCTTTCTGGGTGACCCTCCCCATTCTTCAATACCAATTAATCCCCTTAACAATCTGGGGCTATTTCTGAATAGAGGGATTTGACTTGCAACCTGTCTGAAATTCACACTGCATCAGAGGTCACAAGTATACCTGGCACTGCTAGTTGAAGGACAAGGGCAGCATAGAGAGGCCAGAGTAGTCCAAGAAATCAAAACAGGGCAAAGAGCTTTCCTATTCATACAACAATTGGCAGGGAGGGCTATGGGAAGTAGCAGGGGGCACTAGCTAGCTTGCCAGATCCTTCTAAGAAGCCATCCACTGGGATGAAAGGGTTTCAATTAGAAGTTGTGGGGTGAAACACAAATTGGGGTAGCAGTTGTGCCTCTGTAGAATCATTGGTATCAGAGAGCTGCTGAGGGGAGCTTATAAACCATTGATCGTTCCATACACAATTAAGAGCTTTGGACAAGCTTTGTTTTTTCCATAGTGGATAGAACACACTGAATGATACAGTCACAGACATCAACAAATGTACCACAGATGCATCAGATTGAGGATGTAGAGCTCCCATCTGTTTCTAGCAACTACCTCCCTTACTTTACCCCCACTCCTGTCCTGCCAACCACTTCCAGGAGATAGGCATTGTTATGAGTTGAATTGTGTATTATACAAGAGAAATGGTCATCTGAAGGCAGCCCTGTTCTGAGAGGGAAAAATGTAAAGTTTGATCAGCTTAGCAAGACTAGCTCTTTTGTCAACTTAAGACCTGTGGTACTCCTATCATTCAAAAGGAAGATTAACATTCCACATAAAGTTCAAACCTGCTTCATAATTCTCAAAGATTCATTGGGTGGGTCATACATGCTTATGTCAACTGCATGAAAATCAAATACATTCACTACATGTTTTCTTTTTATATGATTATGTGCACAAAATCCATTTTCCTTTAAAGAAGTAAAATTGGAACAAAATGCAACATAGACATTTTCAGCCCTGGAAGAGGAAAAAATTATGTAGGAGTTATAATTATAGCTGTCTTGCAATTCTGAAAATGCCTTCATTAAATCCTGAGTATTCTAATATAATAACCCTAACCAATCTTTTTATGCATTTCAAATAATTCTCTGTACATAGCTGCTTCTTACAGGTTGTTTTATAGACAGTTTTTCCAAATCATAATAAATTATTTAATTTTTTGTGTCTATATACAGAAACTGTTGAAAATTTATATATTTTTTAATTTGGGGAAGTTTTGCACAAATTGAAGGGGAAATAATATATGACATTACAGTATGTACACTGCAGTAATAAAGTGACTATTTGATTATTGTAATGCTTGAAAACTATACATGAATTCCATTTAAAAATATTAGTGCTAGATAATACTGCTGAGTGAAAAGAATCTTTTATCTGAAGATAATGTTCTACTGTTTGCTCTACCAGAAGCTGGCTGTAAAACTTCAGCTCATTTCTGTCTCATTTGCTTCAATGATAAAACAATGGATTGGGCTAAGTAAATTCCAAGTTTTCTTCCAGTGCCAAATTTCTAAATTCGTGCAAAAAATATTTATTGCCTGATGTGTACAAGGCACTGTGGTAGTAGGCACTGATAACACTCCAGTGAATAAAACAGATAAAAAAATCCCTGCCTTCATGCAAAGAACTAATTGCTGGGGCCCTCCTGGACTCCAGTGTCTGTCCCAGCCCTCCCATCTCTAGGTCCTGCACCATTTAAGTCATTTTCTCAGAGCATGCTTATACTCTAATACTCAAAAACTCTCAAAGTTCTCTATCAATTACAGAATATGTTGCACACTCTTGAATTAGGCATTCTCTACCCAATGTGCCCTGACCCAATACTATGTTGGCAATCTCATTACTTCAGGGGAAATATGAAGCAGGAGGAAAAGAACGGATCCAGAAGTCCAAAGCCCTGAGTTCAGGATGTCTGACTTTTGGCAGAGCATATAAATTCTCTGAGCCTCCATTTTCTCATTTGTAAAATAAGAACAGTAGTAACCTAGCTTCAGAGGGCAATACTGAAGCAATAAATCACACTTGATAAACATATGAAAATACCTTGTAACTAGGTTTGAAATCTGGCTCAGCACTTTATTTGCTTTGTGACTTTGAACAAGTTAATGAATATTTCTGAACTCCTTATCTATAAAATTGTATCAAAATAGCTATTTTTCATGGTTCTTATGAGTACTTAATGAGACAGTATAAGGAAAATGCTTGACAGATAATAGGTAAATAGCTGACCATTGAATAGTAGCTATTATTAAGGCAGTTAGTATTTATCTTAATTCTGCATAGAGAATGAATTGTATAGATAACATATTCCTACTGATCGACAAATTAGTTCAAACTTTCTTCAAGAGAAAAGATATATATATATGGAGAGAGAACAAGAGAAAGAAAGAGAAAGGCAGGGTGGGAAAAGTGAGAAGGGAGGAGAGAGATTATAAAAGATTCCAACTAGAATAAGAATGATTTACAACCCAAATTCTGAGGTCAGGCTGATCTTACAGGACCATTAAATAGCAGTAGGTAGTTCACACTTAGGATTGCATAAAAAATAAAGAAGAGAAAGGAGATTGATTTGGCATTATTTAGTGCAGTTGACGATGCATAAACTTTCTGACCTAACAAATATTCTCCTAGATATATACCCTAGAGAAATTCCTATGCATATCCAAAATAGGGTATGAACAGAAATGGTAATTGCAGAATCGTTTATATAATGAAAAATTTGAAACAAGTTAAAAGTCCATCAGTCGAAGGGTAAATGAAATAATTGTGATTTACTCAATAAATAGAATATATACAGCAGCAAAAAATGAATGAACTATATAGCTTACACGTCAACATGATTGATTATTTTCAAAAACACAATGTTGAGAAAAAAATCAGATGTGCAGAAGGGTATTTGCAGTGCAATATCATTTACATGAAGTCTAAAAATTTACAAAACAATACCATATGGTGTTTTAAAGCATATATGTATATATGGTAAAACTATAAAGACATGAATAGGGATGATCATCACCAAATTCAGGATAGAGGCTAACTCTGGGCAAGGCATGTATATGGCAGGGAAGGAGTTGAGGGGAATGCAATCAGGATGAGGTACACAGGGAGCTTCACCTGTATTTGCAATGCTCTAGTTCTTATGATAGATGGTGGGTACATGGTCACTTGTGACATTATTTTCTACACTTTGGGTATATCAATTATTTTGTATTAAGTGCTGAAAAGAGTGTGATAATTAAGTGAGAGGAGAGGAGACGAGGGATCTGGTTCTCCCATGTCAACCAATCAGGAAGTCACAGTGAATTGTGAGAGCTGATTATCCAATTAGAAGCTAAGAGAAGTAATCATCATACCCAGAGTGATAATGACACACTCCCAATTTAAACAACAAAAAAAAACCATGAAAACTTAAGGAGATGTTTGGGTCTCCCATACTTAGACCCAAGTATCTATCTAAATTCCTCTGGAGGCAGCTAGGTGGGGGAGCACAAGCACATAGTATCAAATGAATGGATGAGAAGTGTAGGTTTTTGAGGCAAACTGACTTCACTATAAATTCCCTTTCTGCCACTCTCCCATGGAAATAAGCTGTAAACCCAGGACTACCAATGACTTGCCATATTACCTTAGGCAATTTTTAGTTTCAGGTTCCTTAAATGTAAAATGAGATTATAATATCTATATCTATCTATCTATCTATCTTACTATCTAGCTTACAATATTTCAGGGAATACACACACACACACACACACACACACACACACACACACCTAGAAAATAATAAATACTCAAGGAATGCTAGTTTTCTTTCTTTTCTATTCACTAAGAGATTTCTTGCTGCCTGAAGTCTCATAAGATTGATTATTAAGTTTCATTACAATCTACTTGAGGATCAATTTGTATACGTAATCCTATTATTACAATGACCTGGAGCAGCTTTGATGTAATGCAATTTTTCTCATTTTAGTATCTCTTTGTTCACCCTTACTTTGATTACCATAAATTGCCAAAAAGTAGATTAAATTTCTAAGACAGTTGAATTGAAGAAACAAATTATCTGTTGATGTTCTCCCCTGTCACAGCAGCATGCATTTTCTAAGCATCATATTTTGATAGATCCTAACTATAGAACAAGCTCTATAATGAACCAGATGGGAATAGAGACAGGCCAGGGATTGTGGAACTATCACTGCGAGAAAGGACACAGTTTGGATTATAGCACCTGAGAAAAGTGACTAGCAATTCAAATTTCAAGGGCTATGAGAATCAGAGAGCTCAAACAGCCAGGAAACTTTCACAAGATTATGGGTCCTAGAGCATCCCATAGCATAACTTTTTTGAGGAGAATTTAGAGGAGCAGAGTTGTTAAATATCATATATAGCCAAAGTAAGAAAAACCTGATTTTCTCTCCCATGACCAAGCTAACTTATACTTATCTGGGATAACAAGCTAAGACTTTATAACCCTGTTCAAAGGCACTTATATCATGAGGCAGCAGGCTGAAACCTTGGGGAAAAAAACAGAGGAGATGAAATATTTAGCATGGTAAGATTGTATGGAAATCCAAAGGATCTGATATTTTATTCTGTACTTCATGTTCATTTGCTATAATTGGACATTTTTAGCTGTGGAGAGAGTATGTAGGTGGTAGAAATTCTGCTTTTTGGCACCCTCCTCTATTGCTTCTCTGACCACTATAAAATAAAGCTAGAAATTAAGTACAAACAGTTGAAATTCATAGAAAAATCCAACCATTTGGAAATTTTTGAATATTCTTCCAAATAAGGCTTAGGTCACAGTGGAACTCTAAACTGCAATTATAGACTATTTAGAATATGATGACAGTGAGAACACTACATCTCAAAATATATGGATTGTGATTGAAGATGAATTTAGAAGATTTACAGCCATATATGTTTTATTACTAAACACAAAAGAAAAAGTAAGAATTCAACTAAAAAAATAAAAAGAAATTTAAGTAACTGTGAAGAAAGCAGGAGAAATTAATTTATTTATTCAATAAATATTTATCGAGTGGCTACTATGTGCCAGACATTGTGCTAGGTTCTAAAGATACAGCAGTAAAGGCAAGTCTATGCATGCATGGAACTTACGTTGTAAGAGAGAGGGATCGAAAATAACGCAAAAACAGGTGAATAACGTGTTAGGTGGTAAGTGCTAAGAATAACAAGACAGGGTAACAGAGAAGACATATTTAAATGTCAGTAAAATGTGGACAAATGTGACATGTATTACTCCACAGCAAAAGCTCCAAGAATCAGTGTGCATGATTTGCTATATTCCCTTTTCCCTACCTCTATGATCACTGAAACAGGTGTCAAGATGGGGCCTCCATTAGCCAGGGTCCAGGAGACCCCTTGCTGACTCATGGTGGGTATACAGCATGCTTGTTGCTTTAAGCCACAGACATTTTCATACTTTTTGTTACTGCCATATAACCTAAACCATCCCTACTCTTAAAATCATCTATGTGGGAATGTCAAGTAGGTGGTTGTTTACATAAGACTTTGGGAGAGAAACTGGGAATTGCTAATATATAGATGGTAAAGTCATGGAACTGGATAAAATCACTGAGGGAATGAGTCTATATAGAAGTCTGATGAAAGCATAGGAGGTAAGGAAGTGTAAGCAGTGAGAATCAACAACTTTTTAAAGGAATTATTCTGCAACGAGGAACAGAGAAAGGGCTTGACAGCTAGAAAGTGATATGTGAAGTTAAGAGAGGCTTGTTTTCTAAGGCAGAAGATACTAAATTATGTTTGCATATTGATTGGGAGGCTACTACAGAGAGGAAAAATTGAAGATGTAAAAAATAGAGGAAATTTTGGCCTCAGCTAGGAGCATAGACAGTTCATCCAAGCCAAGGAGAAAGAAGTAGAGTATGTGGGCCCAAATGCAGGCAGGTGGTCATATGTAGTTTTCGGAGTTTGTTTAAAATTTTTTTTAATTACTTCAAACTTCTCAGTGAATTAAAAGGAAAGTTCATCAGCTTAGAGTGAGGAGGGTGAGAGGATATTGGAGTTTTGAGGGGAGAAGTTGTAAATAATCACTTTGGAAAGTGGGAGTGGGAACTATCAGGTTACTAACATAGACAAATGTGGGAATTATCATATAGAAAAAAGTGGGAGTTAATATGTTAGAACAGAGAAAAGCAATAAAATCTATAAGTACATGTAAAACTTGGTTCTTTGGAAAGATCAATAAAGTAAGCAAACTTCTGGTAAAACTAATAACAAAATAGAAAAAGAGAAATGTACATGCATAATATTTGAAATCAAGAAAGGATATAACTACACATTTGGAGAATATTTGAAATATTATATATAGAAATTTAGTCTAATACACACAAAAATCTTCACATAATGAACAATTTTCTAGGGAAATACATATTACCACAATTATATTAAGAAGTAAGAAATTGGAATAGGACAATAACCACAGAAACATTTTACAAATTATCAAAAAGTCACCAGACAAAACAGCACCAAACTTAGATGATTCTAAAGGTAAGTTCTTTCAAACTTCCAAGAGATAAACAATTGTCACGTATCTAAACTTTTCAGAGTATGGAAAACAGTGACATACTATCCAATTCGTTTTATGAGACTAGTGTAACCATGATGTTCAACTCAAAGGATAGCATTAAAAACTCTAAAGACCAATTCACATGGGAATATAAATAGCAAGAGGAAGGTTGCCATCACAACCCCTTTCTTTAATATTTCTGTGAACTTAGGTTTAGCAAAATTCTCTACCTAAGATTAACATTCTCCCTAACACAGTTTAGAATTATTACTCAGAAGTGGATATCTACCTGTGGACTACATTTTGCAGTTCCCTTTGCATCTACATGGAATCCTATGACTGGCTCTTGCCAGTGAAGTGTGAGTGGAAGCGATGTGAGACATTTCCAGTCCAAGGCACTTATGTAGCTGTGGTTTCTCTAATCTCTGTTTTTCCATCTGATAGCTGAATCTAGATGACATAGAGGTCCTATGGGAAGGTGGAGTCAAAATATAGAAGCAGCCTATTTTCTTAAGTCACCATGTGGAAAACCAGTCTGCCAAACACAAACAGTGACATTGGACTAATATATGAGTGAGAAATAAGTTTCTATTAGTTTTGGTCAATGAGATTTTGGGGTTTCTTTATTACAGCAGTTAACATTATCCCAACTAAAACATTCGATTAGTCAGTTGACTTCCCTGTGCTTTCATTTTCCCATCTCCAATATGGTCTTTGAAGGACTTTAGTGGAAAAAGAATTCCTTTCCCCCCACCCACATTGATTTCCACTCAAGGAATCAAGAATTTCTAAGGATTGGAGCTATTCCATGGCACTGATTAGGCTATATATGCTAGTGAGATGGGTCACTCAGAATCTATTTCATAGAAATAAAATCACCAGAACGTACTATGTAAACAAAGATACTTATCACAGTGTTTTTGTAGTAGCAAAATATGAAAAAAAAGGCAGGGTAAGAAGGAAAGTAAGATTAAGAAGAGGAAGAGGTGGAGGAGGAGAGAGTAAAGAAGGAAAAGAAGGGAATTAAAGAAGGAAGAAAGGAAGGGAGGGAGAATGAGAGAGAGAGAGAGAGAGAACACTCTCAAACTCATTCAATAAGGCCACCATTTTTCTGATACCAAAGCCCAACAAGCACTACACAAGAAAAGAAAATTGTAAGCCAATATCCCTGATGAACATAGGTGCAAAAATTCTCAACAAAATATTAGCAAACACAGTTCAACAGCATTTAAAAAAATCATACACTGTAATCAATTGAGATCTATCACTTGGATGCAAAGATTGTTTGACATGCACAAATCAACAAATGTGATATACCACATTAAAAAATTGAAGGATAAAAATCTTATGATCATCTCAATAGATACAGAAAAAGCATTTGACAAAATTTAATATCCTTCTGTTCTAATAATTCAACAAATTAGGTTTAGAAGGAACACACCACAATATAATAAAGGTCATATATGACAAGCCCACAGCTAACAGCATACGCAACAATGAAAAGCTGAAAAAATTTCCTCTATGATCAGGAATAAGATAAGGGTGCCCTCTCTTACCACTTCTATTCAACATAGTACTGGAAGTCTCAGCCAGAGCAATTAGAAAAAAATTAAAATATCCAAATCAGAAAGAGGGAATTAAAATAACCTTTGTTTGCTAATGGCCTGATCTTATACATAAAGACATTACTAAAAAACTGTTAGATTGATAAATGAATTCAGCAAAGTTGCAGGATACAAAATCAACATACAAAAATCAGTGGCATTACTATACAATAGCAATGAACTATCTGAAAAAGAAATTATGTGAACGATCCCATTTACAATAACACCAAAAAGAATAAAATATTTAGGAATAAGTTTAAACAAGGAGATGAAAGATATGCACACTGAAAACTATAAAACATTGATGAAAGTAGTTGAAGAAGATACAAATAAATGGAAAAATATTTGGATTGGAAGAATTAATATTGTTAAAATGTTCATATCATGCAAAGTGATCTATAGGTGCAATGCAACCCCTATCAAAATTCTAACGGCATTTTTCACAAAAATAGAAAAAGTCACCCTAAAATTTGTATGGAACCATAAGAGATCCTGAATAGCTAAAGAACTTTTGAGCAAGAAAAGCAAGGTTCGAGGCATCACACTTTAGTTTCAAACTCTATTACAAAGCTATAGTAATCAAAACAGCATATGGTATTGGCATAAAAACAGACACATAGATCAACTGAACAGAATAGAGAGCCTCCAAATAAACCCAGACATATAAGATCAACTACTTTTTGACAAAGATGCCAAGAATACATAATGGGGAGAGTACAGTCTTCAATAAACAGTGTTGGGAAAACTGGATATTCACATGCAAAAGAATGAAACTGGACCCTTATCTGAAACCACACACAAAAAATCAACACAAAATTCATTAAAGACTTAAGAATAATACCTTAAACTATAAAACTCCTAGAAGAAAACATACGGAAAAAGCTCCTTGACTTTGGTCTTAGCAATGATTTTTTTTTGATTTGATACCAAAAGCACAAGTAACAAAAGCAAAATTAAACAAGTAAGACTACATAAAACTAAAACCATACTGCATAACAAATGAAAGAATCAATAAATGAAAAGACGACCTACAGAATGGGAGAAAATATTTGCAAACCCCATATCTGATAAGAGTTTAATGTCCAAAATATACAAGGATATCAGATTTCACATATTCCAGTGGTACAGATACTATGTTAATAAGTGCTATGGGGGAAAATAAGGTTGAAAGGGAAACAAGAAATGTGTGGGTGTTTGTTCGAGAGGTTGCAGGTTAAAATTGGGTAGTCAGAGAAGCTCTTCTTTGCTCCCTTTATTCTTGCTCTCCTTCATTAAGTTCTTTCAATACACCTAACACTAAAAAGGGGAAGTCTTGTGATATATCAATGTCAACTTGCATTTACATTATAAACATATGGAACTTGTCTTGAGAGTAAATATTTATAAATCCAAATAATTAGGCCTGATTTCTATCTCACAGGTTAAAACAAGCCAGAAAGAAAGTGACTCATTGGAATTACTGTTTGCATTATGTTCTTTGTACTAATACATGTCAATACGTTCCATAGTTCAGAATATTATTTCCTTTCCAGATTAATACATATTGAAAGAGCAAAGTTCATTTAGGGTAAACCATTTTCTTTTTAAATATAAACTGTATTGCCTTTTATAATTATAGAAATATTTGACTTTTGGACAAAATAAAATAAAAAAATTTAAAAAGCAAAATATACAAGGAAGTCTTACAACTCCATAGCAAAACAAACAAACAAAAAGCCAAATAACCCCACTAAAAATGGGCAAAGGACTTGAATAGATGTCTTTCCAAAGCATATATATAA
This sequence comes from Grampus griseus, assembly GCF_964374135.1. Lineage (NCBI taxonomy): Eukaryota > Metazoa > Chordata > Mammalia > Artiodactyla > Delphinidae > Grampus > Grampus griseus. The sequence continues at coordinate 123,281,740 of NC_138999.1, read as the reverse complement.
GTGGCTAACAGGTATATGAAAATTAGCTCAATATCACTAATTATCAGAGAAATGTAAATCAAAGGCACAATGAGATATCACCTTACACCTGTTAGGATGTCTACTGTCAAACAGACAAGAGATAACAAATGTTGGTGAGGATGTGGAGAAAAGGAAACTCTTGTACACTGTTGGTGAAAATGTAAATGGTACAGCCATTATGGAAAAGTTATAAGATGAATGAGTTCTGAGGATCTACTGTACAGCATGGTGACTATAGTTAAAAATACTGTATTATATACCTGAAATTTGCTAAGAGAGTAGATCTTAAGGGTTCTAAGCAAAAAAACAAAACACAAAAAACAAAAGCTATGTGAGGTGATGGTTGTTTTAATTAACCTGATTGTGGGAATCATTTCATGACAGATATGTATATCAAATCATCATGCTGTACACTTTAAATATATTACAACTTTATTCATCAACTATAGCTCAAAAAAGCTGGAGAAAATATTATAAGCAGTTGAAAATTTGGTTCAAATTTTTTTTTTCAATTTTGTAGGTGTTGGGCTGGTACCTTGGTAAGTCTTTAGATATTTGGAAAAGTAGGACACATGGGAGACTTAAAGTTGGATTAAACTCAATTTTGAAGCTGCTATGAGTGCTACACAGTCTTTGATGAAACACAGACTAGGCTATATTTGCTGAAAGATGAACCCAGACCAACCAGATGTGTAAGTGAGACTACTCTTAATGGACTCTATCCTAGTGATAGTATGATGAAGGTGAGGTTTAGGGGTTACTACTTCCCTCTGGGAACAAAAGAAAGAAATTCGCATTGCATTAAAAGTAGAACAATGTGTAATGTGCTCTCAAAAGAACTATTATTACTCCTTGGTACTCTCCACAACTTTCCTTGCAACAGACGTCATATTTTCTCTGACGGTTGTGATGCTAGATCCTGAGGACTGATGGATTTGGGAGTAGAGCTTGAGATCACCCCATTTTCCAAACGTGCATTCTCTGGGGAACCCAGAGAGAAAGGCAAACAGCATTCCTGATGTGCTGCCTGCTCCAAGTAGGATGATGCTGTGGCTGTGGCTCAGTTAGTTAGCATGACTTCTGTTATCTGTCTTGTGGTCTGGAAGTGGGGGTGGAGATGTCAACATCAAGTGACATCAAGCCCCTGTCAATTCCTCTCCACTGATTACTAAATGATTCCACACCACACATAGGAGAGGGCCTGAAGTTATAACAAGCGACAGAAACATTTGAGAAGGGGTTAAGAAGACAGTGTGACTTTCACCTTTGTTACCAGGGACAGATAATAATGGGATTCTTGCCATTATGGCCCATAGAGGAGAAATGATACAACTCAAACTACATTGACTGCTTCATTACGATCAAGAGTGGTGGAAAGGAGAGAAAGAGAGCTTTAAGAATTCATTTCAATCAGCTCTTTGTTGGTTTGGTTAACTGTCAGTTTTTGTACGTCCATACAATGGAATGATATACTGTGCCAATAAAATCACATTTTTGAAGAATACTTAATGACAACTGACAGTCTTATGATATAATCTTAAATGTCAAAAAAGGATGCAAAACTTTATTCACAGTATGATCCCACGAAGAGGGAAAAACATTCAAGGAATTATATAAAATGATGGGATATCTCTGTGATTGGAATATTTTTTTCCTTTTTCTTATGTTGATGTATTTTCCAAATTCTCCATATCAAAACTTCTTTTGTTTTTCAATTAGAAAAATAAAAACCATCATTTTTTAAATGTCAGTTTTTTTCATTATTGAAACCACAGGGCTCACTTCCAGGAACACCTGAAATTAGACAAGTAAAAAGTGAGAAAGGGAGGATGGGTGCGGGGTGATTTTCTCATCTTGCTTTCCACTGAGCTGTTTTGGCAGCTCAATTTGAATGACTCAAGCTGATAGATTTTATTTTAACCTTGTCTAACAGAGAAGCAAGAGGGATAAAGTAAATGGAAGGACAAAGTATTGGGTTGGCTAGAAATTACATTATAATAAAGAATTAGAGAGAAAATGTGGGCATTGGAACAAATAGACAAGTTTATTAATTCTTAGGAAAGGTGGAGCCAAGGACAGTAAGGGGATTCATCTCTTTTCTGAAACTACCAAGAGTGTCTTGGCAACAAACTCAGTGCTTATAGCTAGTCTATACCCTGTAACAAAACAAGAATAAATAATGACAACGAACAAAGCTATGAAATGAAGAATATTTCAACAGCTCATTACTACTTCTCCCTACGTCACTTGTATAGTTTAATTACTCTTACCCAATTTTTCAACTTTAAATTTCAGTTATTTTAGAGTAAAATAATAACATAGCAGGAAAATATTTCAAATCTCCTGTGGTAAATTCAGGATTACTGAACCCAAATGTTCATCTCCATGGATGTCCCAATTTTCTGAGCTACAAATGCTGTCCTTAAAGTCTACAGATAAGTCTACTTTGAAGGGATTTTTATGCTTATTCTTGAGTCTATACAAATTTAATAGGGAAAGAAAATAAAATGTTGACAATATAATAAAGGTTCCATCGCAAACCATCACTAGATTCTAGGGCATTTTTATATAATAATTGCATCATTGAATTTTAGAGGCAGAAGTTATTTTAGAAATATAACAAAAGCCAATCACCTCACTTTACAGATTAGAAAATTGAGGCTGAAGGGGAGAAGAGTGTGTCCAACCTCAGACTAAATTCAACTATACAGTTGCCATTGCAATATGTTGCCTATTCAACTGATCAACCATCAGGGATTACCAATGCTTTTTTTTTTTTTTTTTTTTTGCGGTACACGGGCCTCTCACTGCTGTGGCCTCTCCCGTTGCGGAGCACAGGCCCCGGACGTGCAGGCTCAGCGGCCATGGCTCACAGGCCCAGCCACTCCGCGGCACGTGGGATCTTCCCGGACCAGGGCACGAACCCGTTTCCCCTGCATTAGCAGGCGGACTCTCAACCACTGCGCCACCAGGGAAGCCCTCAACACAACATTTTAAATCTTAAAAATTCCCAGCTAAGTCTGAGCTATGAAATTCCTTCTCCAGCATTCCTGACTGGGTATCAGGAAGCTACTGCTTATGAGTGGGAAGACAGGCTTAGAAGGCTTCAAAAAGTAAAATATGTTGTTTGTGAGTGTGGACAATGAAGAGATTGTCAGACAAAAAAGGATGCAATGCCTTTTAAAAATATTTCATTCAGTAAATAAAAATATCAATGCATCAAAAGTTAAGTTTCATTTATCTTAAAAATGATTTTTCAGATAATGGTGAATGAATAAGTAGCTACATTATTCATTTCTCTTTTTCTAATTTCATGATACATAATACTTCTTTCCCTCTTTGCCCCCCATGCTCCTTTCTGATGGATTTAGTACTGCTTTCATGTTACTATGTTTTGATTAATTTGTTATGTGTACTTTTCTTATTTACTTTTAAAGCCATGACCATTAGCCTTTTAGTTCTTTTATTTTGGTCACTCTGCTCAATGATTGATATTCTTGGTTGCAAAGGGAAACAAAATAACCATAAAATCTCTTCTTTTGACCAACAAATAAACAAGCTCCAAAATGATCACTCTAAATCCAATTAAAGTTCAAATACAAGGGGCTTTGATTAAACACAGACTTTCTAATAAAATTCCATTCCCTAATGCTATTTAAAGCTTCTAATCTGACATATTGAAGTAATACTAGCTGAATTCATTAAACATATGAGAGCAGATATGATACGTAAGAACTCCATACACATATAATTCCACTTTCATTACCTCAGTGCTCTAAATGAAGCACATGTATTTTTTGCCTCCTGTAACTCTACTTTTTTTATTCTTTATACAATTTTATTTAACATCTTTATTGGAGTATAATTGCTTTACAGTGGTAAAGGTCCTGAAGCCCTAGGTCTCCTACGTGGTTATCTAAAAGTTCTATAGTTTTACATTTTGCATTTAAGACCATGATCCATTTAGAGTTAATTTTTGTATAAGGTGTGAGGTTTAGGTGAACATTCATTTTTCCCATAGATGTATAATATGTAATATTCAGTTAATCCTTGAACAACATGGGGTTTAGGGCTGCAGAGCCTCTGTGCTGTTGGAAATCCACATATAACTTATAGTTGGCCCTCCACGTCCGGTTATTCTGTATGCTCAGATTCAACCAACTGTGGATTGTGTAGTACTTACTTACTCTCAAGAAAAGTTCGAGTGTAAGTGGATCTGCACAGTTCAAGCCCATGTTGTTCAAGGGTCAACTGTATTCTAATTAAAATATTTAATTTATAATGCAAGTAGAATAAGTATTGATATGTTTCACATCCTCCATCAGTTTTGGTATTTTCTATTATAAATGGGAGATACCCCTAGAAAAGCTATTTTACATAGCAGTATAAAGCAAATATTTTCATGAACAACATTAGCAATTATTATTTCCAAAATGGGACTATATTAAGCAACAGTGAAGGTACTTTTAACTTAAACTTATGACCAGTGATAATTTGAGGGCTTCTCATTAGAAACTAGAGTTTCTAAATTTCATTTTAAGAGAAAAAAAAAGTTGTTTTTTAGGTTGCCTGCACAGGTAAAATGGAAGAAGGCCATCAGTACAGGCATTCAATCTATTTTTTAGAATTAACAGCACTGTGTTTTCCCCTCAGATTATCTAGAAAATAACCTTAACACTCATTTACTAATAAATAGCCCAGACTTCTTACCTTCGTATTGCAGGCTCCGCCCACCCTGGCCTCTACAGTACCTCACCATGTGAACTAATCTAATTCTACCTCCAAACCTTCCATGAACTCCAACCACTCTATCCTCTTATATCTGACACTCTGTCTGCTGAATACACTCCTGTTTTTTCTACAGTCAGCGAGAATGCTAACTCCAATCAACCAACCCTGATCATTCCAGTCCAAATCTTCCAAGGGTTTCCCTTGTCATCCAGAATTAAATACAAGACCCTCACCATCGCCTAAGAGATGCTACCTGATCTGGCCAGTGTTCTCTCTCTGACCATATCTCTTTATGATTATTCCTCTGCTCTATCTTCAAAGCCAGAAGCCTCACATCTTCAAAGCTCTCTCTGACCCACAGTTCTGTCTCCCTGTTTCACTTATAAGGACACTTTTGATTACATTGGGCTCACCTGGATAACCCAGAATAATCTCCTTATCTCAAGCTTCTTAATCACATCTGCAAAGTTCCTTTTGCCAAGTGATGAAGGAAGAAATGTAGGAGAAAGGAAAGTCTGACTGTATCACCAAGTTATTGTGTATTATTAGATAATATTACTTTTTGCTTCAGACTTTCATTTATCTTATTTACAAAATGGTGATAATAAAGACAACCATATTTACCTAATATCAGTTGAAAGAAAAAGATAATGATATGGTGAACAAGTCAGATATGGTTCCTAAAAAGAAGTTATTATACACCATGACTCAATACTGGCCACATAAAATGCTCGGAGCAGGGTGGAGTAGAGGAGTGGGATGGGGGCAGACCCAGGGGCAGAAGCAGGAGAGCGCCCTCCCCTGGTGGAATCTGCAGTCTTCCTTTCCCTCAGGAGTCAGAGGCCAGAAATTGTTAACAAAATGACCTCTGAGAAGGCTAAACTTGCGTAGAATGCTAAGTAGAGGTCAGAAGCCAAGGGAGTTGAAACCCTAGAGAAAAACATTAGGAATAAAGTTTCAAGACTGGGAACAAAGACTGCTGTGGCAGGAGAGTTCCTGTAGGGAAAGTTGACAATAAGGAAGGAATGGAGAGAATCAGGTGCAGCCTTTAGCCACAGAGCTAGCTAACAGGAATGAGGCAAGAAGCAGGACTAGGTAGCCTTGTGTATCAGAGACCATGCAATAGATAAGGAACCTATCTCCTGGGCAAAGTAGAGAGGCAGTCATGAGGACCACCCACTTTCCAAGGAATATGCACGCTGCTATTTCTCCATCCTCGGGTTCTAGGACTTTGGTGTGTCACACAACAGTATATGACGGTATTCTCTTCATGGGTGAATCATTCTAATCCATTGTCAGGCTAGGCTCCTAGTCCTGATTTTACAAAGTGAGGCAATGTCTGGGATGGGCCTGGGTAGAGACTGACAGATCTAGGACAGCCTATGATCAAAAACTAACTGATCACTTCTACTAACATATACAGCAATAAACATGGTAATAATACTTTAAAAAGCCGCATACAAACAAGATCCAAATAAATGTGTATTTTAGATTTAAGTTTTTTCTTTTGCCAAAATACTCAAATAATTAAGCAGGGACAGTAGAGAGACTCCATAGCTATCAAATGGCTACTCTGGTTTTTCCCTGGGAAACAGCACGTTGCTAACACTCTGGCTTTAACAGTGCTAAAAATACCATCACAATACATTTCAAGAGTAAGGAAGAAAAAAAAGAAGAAGATTAACTAGATGATGTGTCAGCAATGATTGAAAAGAACGCAAACGAATCATTTGGAGCTGTCACTGCTGAGAGACAGGTTCTCTGATGTTTTTGGCCCATTTCATAAAGGCCTTTGATGTACATATGTGTGTGTGTGTGTGTATATATATATATATATATATATATTATATATATATATATATAGGTATTATGAAGCCAACTCGAGATGCTAAAACTGGTATTTTCGGTCACATCAAAGAATGAATCAATTTGTTGAAAATAGAGAAAAATGCAATTTTTTTTACCAGAGTGTGGCTATAAAAGTCTTAAACCCCTTCACTCACAGCCCTATGCCATCAAATGCCTGTTTGACTAAATTTTTCCCTTTTTCACTAGTGGGCTGTCTCACTATAAATACAGTGCAAAAAGATGCCACAATTAGCTCATCTCCATGGATTAATTCACTCATTCAATAAAATTGTGAGTGTTTACTAAGTGCTGAATAATCTTCTAAGCCCTCGGACACATACATGAACCAAAGTCCCTGCCCTCAAGGAATTTAGAATCTAGCTCCCAAACTACATCCAACTGCCTACCTCCCAATACAGACCCCAGAGCTGAGGAGAAGGAAATGAGTCCCTGCTCCTTTATCTCCACCAGTAGGCTATGCATAAGTCCGCAGTGCCAGCTAGCATACCAAGTTGAGCTGTTACTAGGTGAACCCCATTAGGCTTTGATCACCTTGGGACAAGCTGGGGTGCTGACTAAAGAGAATCCTTCAGCTGAGATCCCGGGGAGGTAACTGCCTGCATCACTTGCTCACCTAGAATCTAAGCTAGCAGGGCAGGAGCCTTGTCTTGTTCATGGTTGTATCACCGGCCCCTAGGACAGTATAAATAAATATAAAAGGCACTCAATAAATATCTGTTGGATTAATAAATTAACAAAAATTAGTTTCTCTGATTTCTAGATTCTGATTCTTTTGACTACACCATACTACTTTGTGCCCTAAGGAACTGTGTTCTTGATCATTTCACAGGGTAGGTGGCAAAATTCCCATAAGGGAGGATACTGCTGTATATTCTGCCAGAACCTTGGCAACAGCGTAGTTTGTAAAACTGGGTTTTATTTTGGCCCATTGTCTACTCCTGACTCTGACTCTGATTCATCCCTGTACAGCCAGCACCCAGCAAACAGAGAGCTCCAAACCCCTGAGCCCTATTCGTGGCTAAAGTCCTTGACCCCTTTTCCTTGACATCACTCTGTTTCCTGACTTGTCCCTCCTTTTCTCCAGTTTCTTATTTCTTGCATGAGTTCTCATTTTGGACCCTGCATTCACCCTCTTGGATCTTCAGTTTCTTCTCCAGCTTTGAAACTTATATGGCAGTGCTGAAATTGCCCTGTGGTCTGCCCAGTCTTTTCTGGCTGCCCTTAGTAACTACATTTCTTGATAAGGCCACCAAATGCCATAATCCTCTTCAGAGTTAGCTCGTAGGGCTGGCATCCAATCATATTGGCTTAATCCGGTCCCCAAGAGGAGGAATCAGATACAGCAGGCATTCAATAAATGTTTGTTCATTGGAGTTCATTCATAATAGTAGTGGATGTAAAATGGGGTCACAGTCTGGCTCACAACAATCCACAGGCTGTGTTGTCTTCCTTCCTTTGCACGAATTCTCCTTTGCCGCCAAACACATAGTATAAATGGAATGTACTACAGTTGACCCTTGAACAACATGAATTTGAACTGTGCTGGTCCACTAATGGGCAGATTTTTTCATTAGTAAATCCTAGAGTACCACACAATCTGCCATTAGTTGAATCCACAGATGCAGAACCTCAGGTATGGATAAGGAGGGCTGACTATAAGTTGCATGTGGGTTTTTGACTGCGGGAAGGGTCAGTGTCCCTAACCTCTGTGTTGTTCAAGGGTCAACTGTATTTTCTTGCATCACACACCTCCTAGTCATAGTCTATGATCAAGGGAGGGAGAAATTGACCAAACCTTAAAAAAGCATGTGATCTAGAATTAGCCCTAATTCTATTATCAGGAACAGTCTTGGAGGACTTGGAAAATGGGAGCAGAACCAGGAACCATGAGGTTGCCTGATCAAATAGTTCTTTCTCCAGCCAAAAAATTAGTCAACAAAGGAATGTTTTCAACTCAGTTTGCTATCACTGTGCATCAGGGTATGTGTGCCCTTGTGTGGTACTTTCCCCTTCTCCCTCTATTAAATAGGAGTTTTTTATAGCTATTTTATTCTGGTTTTGTTTCACTATTATATATAGGTTATCTTGTGAGTGGTTAAATTTGTCACTAAGTCATAGGGTATTGACCATAAGGAACCACATTTGAACTTGGTCCAGAGGAACAGGTGTCATTTTGAGATCCTAGACTTAGAGATGATGCTGTGACTATTAATCTAACCGACACTGAGTTGTCTCACCTAGGGGAGGCTGAGGCAAGTTTATGGTTGCATGTGGGGAAATTTCATTATTCTTGATGCTCATGATACTGGAAAGAGGGGTATTTTAAAAAATATGTTATAGAAAGAAGGTATGTATATGCTAGGCAATCAAGGGGTAAGATACATTTTTCCTAAGTTGACATGGCTATCTGGCTTCCAGTGATTCTTTTAATTGTGACATCTCTGCTATCAGCTCTTCCTCAAAGGAACTACCTCTTCTTACACCCTGAATCCTGTCCATGGTTCAGATGAGTGCTTCCATATCCTGATGTGACCTTACTAAGCCAGCCACGAGGAGCAGTTGTCAGTTTGGGGAGAGGGTATGTGTCCCAAAGTAGTCCAATCAGAGGAGAGAGGAGAAAAGAGAGAAGAGAGCAGAGAGAGAGAGAGAGAGAGAGAAGAGCGTGCCGCATTCTAACGAACAGTGGTCAAGCCCCTGCTTCTAGCTCCAGAGTGTTTTGGTTATTGCCATCTGGAAGCTTGGTTGTTCATTTCTTCGTTCATTTTTATGAACACTTCTCAACCTTCCAAAACATACTCCCTTTACCTAGGCTACGTTAAATGAGATTTCTCTTGCCTAACAATCTTAACAGGCCACACCAATACACGATGCCAGTTTGTTATCCACTATTCAGTGATGAAATAAAAATTAAAAATAAATAATAGAACAAAATAAATAGAGTATTTCTGAGTGGATCACATGAAATGAGGGCAAATATTAGTTGGACACTTTGTTGTGTGAGTGTGCATGTGGTTGTGTGCAGGCACACACGCTGGGTCACTAGAGGGTCATGCTCAAAAAGTGTGAAAGCCATGGCACTAAAGCATTCAAATCTGTGACTCAGTGGGGCCGCTTTAAGAGTGTAAGAAATCAGTCTACATCGGTTCATTTTTAGTGAGCAGCCCAGGTATGTGGGTGGTGAAAAAACCTGGAGAAAGGCTGAGTCATTAAAGAAACTTCTCTGCTATGTGGCTGCTTCCCACTAGCTATCTATTTTACATTTGGTAGTATATATTAGTTCAGGGAGATCAGCTCCATGCTTTGTGACCACCTAGAGGGGTGGGATAGGGAGGGTGGGAGGGAGACGCAAGAGGGAGGAGATATGGGTATATATGTATATGTATAACTGATTCACTTTGTTATACAGCAGAAACGAACACACCCTTGTAAAGCAATTATACTCCAATAAAGATGTTTTAAAAAAAAAAAGGAACTTTTCTGTATGCAAAGGAAAATTTTCTCCCGAAGTGACACTCTGTGGAATAATTCATGCTTATGAATTTGGCGAGGACTGTAAACCAAAAGGCCAGAAAGAAGTTCCTTTCAGTAGCTACAGCCTCACAAGCTGCAGAAGACTTCCAATTACCCAGGAGATCAGCTTAGTGTGAAATCTCCATATTATGCAAAATCTGATGAAGGATCAGAGAAAATTCTAGAATCAAGGCAGTGATGATGGCACAATCATAGCAGGATAATAGGTGTGCAGCAAGACTCATTTTGAAAAATAAAGCAAAATATCAGGATGACTTAGTTCTGACAGGACACCTAAGCTAATTTTTTTCAGTGAGGCTGGAATGACAAGAGCCTCCCGCTTGTGGAATACCACTGGAAGGGAGGGCTTCAGTCCTAAATAGAACCTGCTGCAAGATAACAGCCTTATTCCTGAAGCGGATAACTTCAGTTGAGTGACAGTTAGAGCTGCTCTCCGGTGAAGGGATAGAAAATGAATCAGTGCCAAGTTGAAGCAAGAGTACGGACACAGGAAGGGGTGCCTCACCTGAAGAGGGAAGTAATTTCTGGCACTGATCAAATTATCTGGAGGAAAAATCCAGTCTTCATAACAGGAACCAGAATTGTCAGAGGGTTTTTGGTATGCTTGAGCGTGGGGACAAACTCTTGGTCAAATTCTAGAGCAGTGCTGGCCAATAGATTTTTCAGTGATGATAGGTTCTATGCTGTGGGCCATAGCTGACTATTGAGTTCTTGACATAAGCCTAGTGAAACTGAGGAATTGAATTTTAATTTCTGTTTACACTGAATTAATTGAAACTTAAGTTTGCATGACCACATGTGGCTAGTGTCCCCCATAGCGCACAGCAGAGGCTGGCCCATGAGGGTATCCAGGTGTCTAGGAGGCAGCTATGTGGTGGTGGCTCCGAACCCTCCACCTTGAAATGCGCTGGGAGATGGGGAGAATGGACATGAGGGAGGGGAAAGCGAACCAAATGTCAGAGGAAGCAAAACTTGCCTGTGTTATTCAGGTGCTGCTTACTTCCTGTCCACTCCTATTCCTTGAATTCTCGCCTACATTTGGTGAGGTCCTTTGGAAAATCCCATGTGCCTGATTTGGCCTCAGGGGATTCATAGCAAGGTGTGTGTCTACAGCTTGACTTGAGTGTTAATAGGGGAGCAGTGCATCCTTGGGTTCTAGTGCTGATACTTGCAAGAGGAATCAAAATAAAAGAATTTTACCCAAAGGTAAGTAAAAGTTTTAGCAATATGGAAACTTTTAGTCAAACTCTTAATTTTACCTTATAGCCAGATTAAACAAACAGAAACATTTTGTTGAATTCTATATTTTCAGAGACATCAATTGAGCTGAAATGGTATGTCTAAATAGACATAGCTTCTCATTGGAGTTAAATTCATGAAGCATTGGACCGGCTAACTGATTCTAAACAAGTTTCTCACATTCTCTACCAAAAAATGGTATCATTGTCCTCACACAAGTCATCTAAGTGGAAGACTCAAGAACATTTTTTTCTTTCTGAGAGATATTTTTAAAGCATCATACATGTCTTACCTGTCCATTGTAGAAAATTGATAAGATACAGGTAATCAAAAAGAAGGAAAAGGGCTTCCCTGGTGGCGCAGTGGTTGAGAGTCTGCCTGCTGATGCAGGGGACACGGATTCGTGTCCCGGTCGGGGAAGATCCCACGTGCCACGGAGCGGCTGGGCCTGTGAGCCATAGTCGCTGAGCCTGAGCGTCCGGAGCCTGTGCTCCGCAACAGGAGAGGCCACAACAGTGAGAGGCCTGCATAAAAAAAAAAAAGAAGGAAAAAAATGACTATTGATCCTACCACCTAAACTGCAGTTAAATTTTGTTACATATACCTCCAGAGATTCTTTGTTCCCTAGGCTTAATGAATGTCCTTTCCACATTCATGTACTCATATTTTATTAAAATGAGATCACCCAGTATAATTGTAATCTGTTTTTCTGTTTCCATGTAAATAAATGTAGATATAGTTTTGTTTTAAAACATACACGTTTGTATACATTTTGTCACTTTTAATAGGTGCTTTATATTTCATTGTGTGGATGAACCAGAATTAATTTAGCCACTTCCCTGTTATTATACATCTAGGTTTTCTTTTACCATCAGAAAAAGTACTCTGTCGAACATAATTGTATCTACTTATTTGCATATTTATGCAAGTACTTCCTTAAGGTATTCTTTTGACTGGACAGTTACATTTGAGAGGTTATGAATTAAAATATGATGATCCCAGGGACTTCCCTGGTGGTCCAGTGGTTAAGACTCCACGCTTCCAGTACAGGGGGAGCTGGTTCAATCCCTGGTCGGGGAACTAAGATTCTGCATGCCGTGGAAAAATAAAAAGAAACCAACTAAAAATATGATGATCCCAGTCTTTAACATCAATAATGATAATGGCTGAGATTATCAAGCACTTACTATGTGCTAAATATTATTCTAATTGCTTTACATTAATTAACTCACTTAATTCTAATAAGTACTACTATTATACCCATTTCCCAGGTGGTAAAACTGAGGCACATAAGGGTTATTAACTTGCCCATGAGTATTTAGCTAGCAAGGAGGAATCTGGACTTAAATTCAAGCAGTCTGACTCTAGTCTTTGCCCTGAACCAGAATCTCTACTGTGCTCTTTCCCTATGAGTTTTGCTTTAGGTGCTCACAGTAGAAGTCCCTTTCACTATTATTTCTAATATACAGGGCTGTCCCTTGGGCTTTCGCTGATCTAGGTACATTGGAAGATACACCACCATTCAAATACCAAAATGTTGCCAACAGACAAAAGGAACTCTTTTGTTTTGGGTAACCCCCACCTCATAGATAGGAAAAGCTAAACACAACAACAGCAAAGAATGAGGGCATTCATTCAGTTTCTCAACTCTATCAGTAATTACAGTATCGAGTATCTTCCTTATATTTCTAGGGTAGTGTTTGCTTAATTGTGCCTTATGTTACAATTTCACAAATCACATTAGTTTTTCCCACTGGATTGGGGAGATAATGATCCACATCTTTTAGTTTCTGTTGTTTAGGGCCTAGAACAGTGTGCTTTATTTCCAAAGTGATGCAAACACATGATCTTATGACCTTATTTTGGGGCATAAAGTGCTTTTATAGATCCTGTAGCTTCAACAAATAAAGAAGCAATCTTGGTATCTGTGATGGGATATAATAAGAAATATATATTTTGGTTTTGTTCCTGATTCCTGGCATGCAGCTCCTAAAAACTCTTCTCATTTCCTGAGTGATAGCTGTGATAGGAGCATCAATTTGTTGTAATATTTGGTCTTAGTCCCAGTTCCTGACACAAGAGCTTCTAAGACTCTGGGAATGTCAGGAGTGATAAGAGTGTTTTTCTGTATGCTAATGAGATGGCTGGTGGCTGCAGGGCCCTAGATAGCATCAGGATGTGGTTGCCAGAAAGACAAAATGATTAGAGGGTTGGAACTTGTAGCCACACCCCTCAACCTCCAGGGAGGGGAGAAGGGCTGTAGATTGAGTTAATCACCAATGGCCAATGATTTGATCAATTATGTCCATGTAATAGAATCTCCATGAAAAACCCTAAATGACAGGGTGCAGAGAGCTTCTGGTTAGTTGCCACAATGAGTTGCTGGGAGGGTAGTGCAACCAAGGACATGGACGCTCGGCACCCTTTCCTCCCACACTTTGCCTTATACAGCTCTTCCATTTAACCGTTCCTGAGTCGTATCCTTTATCTAATAGTAAATAGACTGTTTTCCTGGGTTCTGTGGACCATTCCAGCAAGTTATCAAACCTAAGGAGTGGGTCATGGTAGTAGCTGGTTCGTCAGAACTATGGGAGGCCTGTGAGACTTGTGACTGGTGTCTGAAGTACGGGGCAGTCTCGTGGGACTGAACCCTTCACCTGTGCAGTCTGATGCTAACTCCAGGCAGTTATTGTCAGAGTTGAGTTGAATTGTGGGACACCCATTTGATATATCTGGAGAGTCAGAGAATTTGTTGGTGTGGGGGGAAAAAAAGCTCACACGTTTCCTGTCAGAAGCATTTGCGGGTAGAAGAACAGAACAGAGTATCTATTTGCTAAATAACCATTGATCTATAAGAACATTGGCTCCTGAGCTATGGAAGATCCCAGCAGTGGGGACCCTTTGAGGTGGCTCTCAAAAGATGATGAAATATGTACATTTAAGAGCTCACTTATATAAACATTCTATATTTTTGTATAAGAGAGACTGGGTCATTTTTCGCAGCTTGTATTACTATCGTATGCTCTCCCTGATGGCTAAAAATCAAAAATAAGCTTAAAGTTATACAGGACTCCACTGAATCAGAGAAGTTAGGTTTTTACCAGTACTGCAAATGCTCGAAGATACTTTAAAAATTTATAAGGGGAGTTTAGAAAAATGAGTAGCCATAGGGATGTTGTAAGGGCATGTCCATTTTTCAATCCTACTCTTAAGCCCTGCTTATATTAATTAGCAATTGAACTAAATATTAAAATATGTGAGACTATCAGTTGTGTTTGGCTTTTCATTTGGAAGTGCAGGCATATCTGCTGAGAAATCTCGGGTGTGACAATGCAATCAGGACTTTAGAAAAGCGTAGCCAACTGCAATTTATATCAGTGCTCAGAGAAAATTGATTGTGATATTATTTATATCATTTTTCTCTGCATTCATTTTTCAATCCGTGCACATAAAAATGTTACTTTCTAATTCATGGACTATAGGCACCATAGATTAAATGAAATGGGTTATACATTTAAGATTTTAGAATCTTAGGGGAAAAAACGTGTTCTACATAGTGATCCATCTTAAATAAAAATATCCATATAAAGAGAATTGATGTCTCCTCGTAATTCCACTAGGCAGGAATGAGCCTGCTCTGTACTATATTACATTAGCATGAAGTGCTTGCTACATACCAGTATGGTGGGTGGTCAGCACTTGTAGCCGTGGCTACTGGAGGGACTGAGCTGCAGGTGAAACCCACATCTGTACTTGTTGAAGCAGCCCCTCACCTTCCTATCTCCACGTTTTAAAAAGTGTGGCCAAAGGAGCCACAAAAGGGGATTCTGACCTCTGTCTGGGAAGGGTCCCCAAAGGTGGAAAATGGTCTTGCAAGAGATCATGTTAATACAAATGATCAGTTTTCACCAATTCATATCCTCATAAATACATTCAGCTTTTATAACATGATGTTTTTGTGGCAAAACCTTCTCATTGCTGCATAGAGAAATGGGGCTTAAAAGAATCAGCTATAGTCATTAAATCCAAAAGGTGTTAGAGATTGAAAAATAAACTATGATAAAACAGGCCTCTAGATATGAAAGGCTCTGTTCTGGTCCCTGACCTCATGGCTCCCTAGGATGGAATGCTTTTTTTCTTTCTTTATAACAACTTTATAGAGATACAATTAACATACCATACAATTCATTTATTTAAAGTGCATGAATCAATGGTTCTTAGTATACTCACAGAGCTATGCAACCATCACCACCATCAACATCTTCATTTCCTTCAAAGAATCCCTGCACTACTAAGTTATCACTCCCAAACCTCGCATCACCCCCAGCCCTGGGCAACTACTAACCTACTTTTTGTCTCTATAGATTTGCCTATTTATGTACATTTCACGTAAGTGGAATCATACAACATGTGGCCCTTTGTGCCTGGCTTTTTTCACTTAGCATCATGTGTTCAATGTTCACCCATGTTGTAACATGTCTTAGTACTTCTTTTATTTTTATAGCCAAATAATATTCCATTGTATGGATACACTACATTTTGTTTATCTACTCATCAACTGATAGATATCTGGATTGTTTGGGGCATTACAAATACTACTGTTATGACTATTTGTATACAAGTTCATGTGTGGAAATTTGTTTTTAATTCTCTTGGGGATATATTTAGGAGTGGAATTGCTGGGTCATATGATACTTCTATATTTAACATTTTGAGGAACTGCCAAACTGTTTTCCAAAGCAGCTGTACCATCTTATATTCCCACAGCAGTGTATGGAAGTTCCAATTTCTCCACATCCTCACCAACACTTGTTGTTGTCCATCTTTTTTATTTTAGCCATCCTTGTGAGTACAAAGTGGTATCTCACATGGTTTCAGTTTGCATTTCCCTGATGACTAAGGGAATGCTTCTTAATGAGTGATTAGAAACAAAGAAGGAGAAAAGGCTACTGGCTAGCTGTAAGAAGTGGGGTCATGCAAGGAAAGGTATATAAGTGGTGCTAGGGCCCGACATTGGGCTTGACCCAGACGTGGCAGCAGCAATATTGCAAAGAAAGAGGTTGCAAGTTTTGTTTTGTTTTGTTTCACAGCCGTAACAGTGAGGATAACAGGTTCTAGGTTAATTTCCTGAAATCATATGGTCCAAAAATAAGTTGGTAGAAGAGAAACTGGTCAAAATGACTAATTATTTGAGAAGATGGATTATTTTAAATTGATTAAAAACAAGAATTTCCGGTCAGTGATATAGCAGTTCAGAATAATGGCTCTGAAATTCTCATCCTACTGCTGCAGGGGTTGGTGAAAACCTGATGGAAAGGACAAGATAAGCTCAAGGATCAGTTTGAGGTCTAACAATCTGTGAATAAATGATAAAGCTTTTTGACCATTATTAAATTTCTACACACTGTGCACATTTTCAGATTGGATAACTTTATTTTGGCTTTGGGGAAAGGGATGAGTTTTGCAGATGTGAATTCCCTAAGTCTTTGTTGTGGTTTCTCTCAGTGCTGAACTAGGCCTAAGATGTGTATAGTCTGTCACAAAAATCACAGCACTTATTTAACTATGTACCTCCATGTGTAACATCTGTTTCCAGTGTCCTTTCGACTAAACAGAGTATTACAAAAACTAAATTGGTATGCCTGAGAGGGGTCTGGATTTCTTTTAGCATTGAAGTCAATTAATTTAATTTTAATTAAATTTAAACTGATTTTCATAATTCTATTCTTGTCTATGGTAATATTTTCTAACTTGTGAGTTTCTTTGTATGAGTATCATAGTATTGAAGAAGTTTACATGGTTTTTTTTCGGCCGTGCAGCGTGCGGGATCTTAGTCCTGACCAGGAATCCAACCCGTGCCCCCTGCAGTGGAAGCTCGGAATCTTAACCATTGGACCGCCAGGGAAGTCCGTACATGCATTTAAAATGTCAGTATCTCTCTCTCCATGGAGTGGGGTGGGTGAAAAAGCCAGGGCTATTTTTTTTAACATCTTTATTGGAGTAAATTGCTTTACAATATTGCGTTAGTTTCTGCTGTATAACAAAGTGAAACAGCTATATGTATATATATATATATATCCCCATATCCCCTCCCACTTCCATCACCCTCCCACACTCCTTATCTCACCCCTCTAGGTGGTCACAAAGCACCGAGCTGATCTCAAAGCAAGGGCTTCTTTATATTTCAGCTTGTATATTTCCTTTGGAGATTTTGGAGAACTATGAGATACTCTGGCTGTTTCTGGTACCTGATCTGCATTAGCATTCTGCACTTTTCTTTTCTTCATTTTTCTTTTAACATCTTTACTGGTGTATAATTGTTTACAATGGTGTGTTAGTTTCTGCTTTATAACAAAGTGAATCAGCTATACACATACATATATTCCCAAATCTCCTCCCTCTTGCATCTCCCTCCCACCCTCCCTATCCCACCCCCCCATCCCACCCCTCTAGGTGGTCACAAAGCAGCGAGCTGATCTCCCTGTGCTATGCAGCTGCTTCCCACTAGCTATCTACTCTACATTTGGTAGTATATATAAGTCCATGCCACTCTCTCATTTCGTCTCAGATTACCCTAACCCCTCCTCATGTCCTCAAGTCCATTCTCCACATCTGTGTCTCTATTCCTGTTCTGCCACTAGGTTCCTCATAACATTTTTTTCTTAGATTCCATATATATGTATTTGCATATGGTATTGGTTTTTCTCTTTCTGACTTACTTCACTCTGTATCAAAGACACTAGGTCCATCCACCTCACTACAAATAATTCAATTTCGTTTCTTTTTTTTTTCACATCTTTATTGGAATATAATTGCTTTACAATGGTGTGTTAGTTTCTGCTTTATAACAAAGTGAATCAGTTATACATATACATATGTTCCCATATCTCTTCCCTCTTGCGTCTCCCTCCCTCCCACCCTCCCTATCCCACCCCTCCAGGCGGTCACAAAGCACCGAGCCGATATCCCTGTGCCATGCGGCTGCTTCCCACTAGCTATCTACCTTACGTTTGTTAGTGTATGTATGTCCATGAGGGGGAAGGGTGAGCTGTGACAGGGCGAGAGAGAGTCATGAACATAGAACTATTTAACGTCCCGTCACTGAAGATGAATCATCCAGGCATATGGACTCTCAAAAAGTCAAAATATAGACATCAGGGTTCTCACAATTTCCCCTAGATTTACGTGTACAATTTTGTTTGTCTATAAATGTTCACTTAAAAGAAGAGAATTCATAACTTTTATGATATTCTCTAAGAGGTTGGTGGCCTAATAAAGATCCCGCATGCAAACTTTTAAATTTCAGATATAAATTCCATAAGGGTAAAAGCCATAACAGTGTTTTGACTTTTTCTATTCTATGGTGGCAAACAAAACATTTGATGACATATTCATAACTTAACAATTATAAAGATATTTATATTGTCAAAAACTAGGAAGTACTTTTTATGATCAGAAATAAGTGAAAAAGAGCAAATATTGACCATATAGTCCCATTTGGTGAATGCAGGGTTCATCCCATTTAGTTAATAAGATGGTTGAAATATCCTGACTAAAAAGAATGTGTTCAAGTATCTTGGCAGAAATTAAGCTAATTAGTGGTAACAGGACATCACCTCTTAAGATATTTCAATCAGATGTCAAATTCAATGTAATCCAAATGGAAGGTATCATCTGAATTCACTTCTAAACCAATTCCCTTCAAGACTTCCATATTTATGAAAAGAGAATAAAAAATCTCCCAGTTTTCCTTTACTCTAAAGGATACTTCAGATAGAAAATAAAGAATAAACAAAGGCATTAAGGGGTGAAATATCACATCTTCTTTATCAATTTATCCATAGACAGACATATAGGTTATTTCCATATCTTGGCTATTGTAAATAATGCTGCAATGAACAAGGGGGTACAGATATCTCTTCAAGATCCTGATTT
This sequence comes from Grampus griseus, assembly GCF_964374135.1. Lineage (NCBI taxonomy): Eukaryota > Metazoa > Chordata > Mammalia > Artiodactyla > Delphinidae > Grampus > Grampus griseus. The sequence continues at coordinate 123,262,414 of NC_138999.1, read as the reverse complement.
TATTTCCTTTGGATATATACCCAGAAGTTGGACTGCTGTTATCATATGGTACTTATATTTTAATTTTTTGAGGAATCTCCATACGGTGTTCCATAGCAGCTGTACCAACTTAACGTTCCTACCAACATGGAACAAGAGTTTCTTTTTCTCCACAGCCTTGCCAACACTTGTTGTCTCTTGTCTTTTTTATAACTGCCATTCTAACATGTGTAAGATGATATTTCATTGTAGTTTTGATGTGCATTTCCCTGATGATTAGTGGTATTGACAAGGTATTGACATGTACTTGTTGGCCATTTGCATGTCTTCTTTGGAAGAATGTCTATTCATGTCCTCTTCTCATTTCTAAAATCAGATTATTTGGATTTTTTGATACTGAATTATATGAGTTCTTCACATATTTAGGATATTAAGCTCTTATCAGATGTTTGATTTGCAAATATTATCTCTCATTCTATAGGTTGCCTTTTCATTTTGTTGATCATTTCTTTTGCTGTGCAGAAATTTTTAGTTTGATATAGTCCCACTTATTTATTTTTGCTTTTGTTCCTTGTGCTTTTGGTGTCATATCCAAAACAATTGTTGAGTTTTTATCATAAAAGGATTACTGACAAGACTATCCTTTCCCCCACTGTGTACCTTTGGCTCCCTTGACAAATATTAGTTGACCATATATGTGGGAGTTTATTTCTGTGCTCTTGATTCTGTTCCATTGGTCTATGTGTGTTTTTATGTCACTCACTCTGGTGATTGTTAATGAAGCCAAAGCAAAAAGGATTTTCATGTCCAATTTTGTCTTGTACAATCATATGTCTCTGTAATACCATTCTCTTTGTTTCCAGTGAAGCTTCAGGTGGTAGTGTCTGGAGGAAGCATGCAAGTTCCCTCTAGACAGCCTTCTACCTGTGAGTTTGGGTCCTGCAGATGCATGCCTGCCAACTTTTCTATTTGGCCCATCTCGAGAACATAAGCAGCAGGTAGAAAAGTTTGTTCTCCTATATCTCTAGTTCTAAATCTCTTCTCAAAACAGGCCTTATCACAAATGCAGCTAGAGTGTCAGACACCTGCTTCATGAGTGTGCTATGATATGCAAGCATTCAATTTTATGAAAACATGATTCTTAAGGTAGAACGCCAAGATATTTTCTTATTTTATTCATATATGTTTGATTCCCTATTACACATTTTACCCTCCTCTTTTGGTAGTCTCACCCCAAACCCCAAGCTTCTCCAACATTCTATTTACTTCTCAAGTCACACAGTTTCTCAATAGGCAAAATGGAATGCAATACCCTGTGTGCCTACGGTATCTGAAACTATTAGAGATTTCACTTTCTTTGAACTGTTTCTTCACATGGTTTTATGTTACTTACTTTTCTTCAACTATCATTTATATCCTGCCTATTATCAGAAAAGGTTTGTGTCAACCTGAAATATAGAGCCTAAGGTGAAAGAACAAGGAATAAAATAAAGCTAAACAAAATCTGAAACCATTGGGAATGAGAGGGATGTATCAGCTATTTGGGACAAGGCAAGTATTTTATTTGGCACCAAATTAATTTTGGATTTCCTGGTAATCAAGCAGAAAGGGTAAACTGGCTTAGATAATTCCTAACCCACAATACATGACAATGGCTTTCTTCTCTGACTGTTCCTTTAAGTTGTGGCTACTGTCCAAGTTTCAGTCTGCAACCATAGACTTTCTCTTCCTATGTTTAGTTCCATCACTCTCATGCTTCCAAATGCCACCACTGAGGGTAAATGTCCAAACTCCAGGTCCTACTATCTCATGAGTTAAATCTACTCACAATATTGCATAATACTAATATGACTGCAACTCAACTTTTGATCTTCTAAAACAAAAAAACAAAATCAAACTTTCTAACTCCCACAATTATTTGAAATGTCTCAACATTTTCCCCATCTCCAAAAATCAGGAATTTTATCTCATTCTTTTTCTTTGCCACCCCCACCCAATAAGTCAACAAATCTCATTGATTCTTCCATTGCAACCTCACTTCTTCTCTTCCAATGGCCTCAGATTCTTTTGATAACTTCCATACTGGTATACTTTGCCTTTCTTCCAGTCAGTCCTACAAATTGGGCTCAAATCATTTTTTCTAAATTTTCACTTTCTTCCTATTCCTCCCTTGCCATAAACCCTTCAGTGGCACACAATAATAGGGACAAAGCTCACACTCCTTATCCTGATATGAAACATCCTTCACAATTTCACCCTTAGATCCCATATATCTCCTAAAAAAAACTCCAGTTTTACTTAAACTCTTACAATTCCTATTTGCTGGTATGTTTATTTCCATATATTTTCCATACTTGAAGATTTTTATCCTCTACTCTAGCCACATAGTTATTTTAAGAGCCAATACCAGTTTTCCCTTTGTGCTGGAAATATGTATCTTTTTGCTGATACTGTAACTTCAATATTTGTTACTTAAGTTTCTATAAATTCTTATATCTCTCTCTCCAAACAGATCATCAACTTCCTAGGGCATGTCTTATACATCGGTGCCTTCTCAAGAGCACCTAGTATAGTACATGTATTGTAAATATTTGTTGATTTGATTTAGAGCTATTTATACAATTACTTCCCTACTCCATGATATCTATATGGAACTGTTCACACATTAAGAAACAAAAGAAATGAAAAAAATTATTTTGCCAAATAAAAATTGTTCTTCTCCCAAACCTTTGTATCAAAATAGATCTTACAGGTTTGCTGTTTTAACATCCACAGCAGCATATGCTCCAACCAGCAGTTGGAAACTATCAAGAGGACAGGAACTGCCACAAATTGCTATTCCATAGGTATAAAATGCCATAATGCCATTGTACTAACACCACGGAAGGTTAAACTGCAGACTTAAAATGGGCTTCCCGGAAGAGACCTTCAAGATGGCGGAAGAGTAAGACATGGAGATCACCTTCCTCCCCACAAATACAACAGAAATACATCTACCTGTGGAACAACTCCTACAGAGCACCTACTGAACGCTGGCAGAAGACCTCAGACCTCCCAAAAGGCAAGAAACTCCCCATGTACCTGGGTAGGGCAAAACAAAAAAGAAAAAACAGAGACAAAAGAATAGGGCTGGGACCTGCACCTCTGGGAGGGAGCTGTGAAGGAGGAAAAGTTTCCACACACTGGGAAGCCCCTTCACTGGCAGAGAAGGGCGGGGCGAGGGGTAGGCTTTGGAGCCACGGAGGAGAGCACAACAACAGGGCAAAGCAGAGAGATTCCTGCACAGAGGATGGGGGCCAACCAGCACTCACCAGCCCGAGAGGCTTGTCTGCTCACATGCCGGGGCAGGCGGGGGCTGGAAACTGAGGCTTGGGCTTCAGAGGTCAGATCCCAGGGAGAGGAATGGGGTTGGCTGACTGAACACAGCCTGAAGGGGGCTAGGGCACCACAGCTAGCAAGGAGGGAGTCCGGGAAAAAGTCTGGAGCTGCCTAGGAGGCAAGAGACCATTTTTTTGGGGTGCACGAGGAGAGGGGATTCAGAGCACCGCCTAAACGAGCTCCAGAGATGGGCACGAGCCGCGGCTATCAGAGCAGACCCCAGAGACTGGCATGAGACGCTAAGGCTGCTGCTACATCACCAAGAAGCCTGTGTGCGAGCACAGGTCACTATCCACACCCCCCACTACTGGGCATATACCCTGAGAAAACCATAATTCAAAAAGAGTCATGTACCACAATGTTCATTGCAGCTCTATTTACAACAGCCAGGACATGGAAGCAACCTAAATGTCTATCATCGGATAAATGGATAAAGATGTGGCACATATATATACAGTGGAATATTACTCACCCAATAAAAGAAACAAAAGTGAGTTTTTTTTAGTGAGATGGATGGACCTAGAGCCTGTCATACAGAGTGAAGTAAGTCAGAGAGAAAAACAAATACTGTTTTCTAACACGTATATATGGAATTTGAAAAAAAATATTTTCAAATGAAGCAACTGACAAAGGATTAATCTCCAAAATTTACATGCAGCTCAATATGAAAAAAAAAACAACCCAATCCAAAAATGAGAAGAAGACCTAAATAGACATTTCTCCAAAGAAGATATACAGATTGCCAACAAACACATGAAAGAATGCTCAACATCATTAATCATTAGAGAAATGCAAATCAAAACTACAATGAGGTAACACCTCACACCAGTCAGAATGACCATCATAAAATATCTACAAACAATAAATGCTGGAGATGGTCTGGTGAAAAGGGAACCCTCTTGCACTGTTGGTGAGAATGTAAATTGATACAGCCACTATGGAAAACAGTATGGAGGTTCCTTAAAAAACTACAAATAGAACTACCATACGACCCTACAATTCCACTACTGGGCATATTCCTTGAGAAAACCATAATTCAAAAAGAGTCATGTACCAGAATGTTCATTGCAGCTCTATTTACAGTGGCCAGGATATGGAAGCAACCTAAGTGTCCATCGACAGATGAGTGGATAAAGAAGATGTGGCACATATATACAATGGAATATTACTCAGCCATAAAAAGAAACAAAATTGAGTTATTCCTAGTGAGGTGGATGGACCTGGAGCATGTCATACGGAGCGAAGTAAGTCAGAAAGAGAAAAACAAATATCGTATGCTAACACATATATATGGAATCTAAGGAAAAAAATAAATTCTGAAGAACCTGGGGGGGACAGGAATAAAGATGCAGACATAGAGAATGGACTTGAGGACATGGGGAGGGGGAAGGGTAAGCTGGGATAAAGTGAGAGAGTGGCATGGACTTATATATACTACCAACTGTAAAATAGATAGCTAATGGGAAGCAGCTGCATACCACAGGGAGATCCGCTCAGTGCTTTTTCACCACCTAAAGGGGTGGGGTAGGGAGGGTGGGATGGAGACACAAGAGGGAGGAGATATGGTGATATATGTATATGTGTAGCTGATTCACTTTGTTATAAAGCAGAAACTAACACACCAATGTAAAGCAATTATACTACAATAAAGATGTTAAAATAAATAAATTAATTAAATAAAATGGGCCTCCCTTTCCAAGTTGAGCCTCTATGCGAACAATCATGGGCCAGAAAAGCAGCAAGAGCCTTGAAGTCTCATATAATCTGAGTAATTATTTGCTTCTGGCGCGATGTCTCCTGGAGGGAATAATATAATGACCATCATTTATCGCATTCATACTTTGTGCCAGCTACTGTACTAAGTGCTTCACATGAATTATGTCATTTAATCCTCACTAGCATGTTATAAGATAGAGACCAATATTTTCTTGTTTTACACATGAGGAAATTGAGACTTCACGTAATTGCACAAAGCCACACAGCTAAGAAATGACTAAGCTGCGATTTGAATTGAGGTAGACTGGCACCCAAGTTAACTCTATTTACTAACCTGAACTAGTTCTTCTTTTGTTTTCTTGCTCTGTATTAATAGTATGACTCAATAATCTAAGTAGAGATTTATTTTAATTACATACTTGCATATATAACCACATTGCATAAAAAAGGGGGATGGACAAAGTATGTTATTGCAAATTATTGGCATTTCTAAAGTTTTGGGAATTTTGATAAATTCAATTTTGTCTCAAGTTCCAAAAAAGGATTATTTGTGTACATGCAAACTAAAAATCCAGTAGTTGTAACAACCCTCTAGTGGAGTTAGGAAATCTCAGGAACATGGACTGAAACCATTCTGTACATCTTGGCATGGATGGCTGATGCTGTCTGTGCTCTTCCAGTAGCTTTTCAATGTGTGCCTCTTTTTGTTCACCTGGTTACCACTCCAACGTATTTTCTCATACTAGAGACTATTCATGCGCCAATGATGAAATAGAAGATTCCATCCCTCCGAAAGCTAATGGAGATATTTTTTAAACACTTGAAAACTAGCAATTCTATCTCATAGATAACATACGTCTATACAGCACTGATCTGTCATGTCCTTTGGATTTAAACAGCATTTTGGAATACATGTCATGTCAGAAAATGATATCATACACTGCAATAAATGTATGTGAGGACATAGATTTCATGCTATGGAAATTGGGTAAGATATAATTAATAGAATAAATGCATGTTATAAAAATAACTATGGGGATAGATATCAGATAATAATATGTCATAAGCTGACATGATTCATAAGCTTCTTTAGTGCTGGGGCCATGTCTAATTCATCTTTGTATTCTATACAGGACTTGTTACTAAATGATTGTTTGTTGAGTTAATGTGGTTGTCCCTAGGAATTGTTCTATATCCTTTAACTGGATGTATGGCTTGTAATCAGGCAAGAGGCACATAGATAAATGTGGACAGAATTGGGTTCTCTGAATACTCAGCTACCAGCCTAATGCTCTACAGGCTCCACATGAGATATACATAAGGGACACTTCAAACAAATGTGGTTAATTGCAGTGTAAAGCCCATTCCACTTTGCTTCCAATGTTTAACTGAACTGTACTTAATACACATAAACATAGTTCACTATCTCAAGACCAATCTTCCACAACAAGGGAAAATTTTCTGGTGTGGTCTCTGTTGAAGGTGTCACATGCCTTCACAGAATACACTTTAGCATTATATTCTTGGCTCTTATTAAAGACTGTTACAAGGAATGACCATATAAAGAACATCTCTAATATTTTTAGTTTTGCAACACTACTGACAACATTATCCATTATGTTCTTTAAAATTTATACGTAAAAACACACATGAGAAATTCCTCTTTGTGTTTAGAGTAAAAAGAAATCAAACCTTGGCCACCCTTTGTCTTTAATTATATCATGCCCTCTCATGAAGTTACATATGTTCAATCGACTCAGACTATGTCTCTCACTAACTATCCAATACAATTTTCATCCTTAATGTACTTGATACTCAATGCCATGTCATTTAAGAATTATTTAAAGTAGCTTACCATAAACAAACTAAAACAGGCTAAGTATAATCATTGAGGCAAAGGTAAACAAGGAATAACTATAACTAAAATTATTTTTACTAAGGAATTCACTTAAGTTACAGGATATAAAATCAGCAGAAATCAATTGAGTTTCTATACACTAACAACAAAATATATGAAAAAGAAATAATCTTATTCACAGTAACATCAAAACCAATAAAATACTTAGGAATAAACTTAACCAAGGAAGTGAAAGACCTGTACAATGAAAACCACAAGACTTTGAGGTGAGAAACTGGAGAAGACACAGGTAAATGGAAAGCTATAGTGTGTGTTCATGGATTAGAAGAATTAATATTGTTCAAATATTCATACTACCAAAAGCCATAGATTGATAGATTCAATTCAATCCCTATCAAAATTCCAATGGCATTTCTTATAGAAATAAGAAAAAACAATCCTAAAATTTGTGCGGAACCACAAAAGACCCTGAATAGCCAAAGCAGTCCTGAGAAAGAAGAACAAAGCTGAAGGCATCACACTCCCTGATTTCAAACTATATTACAAAGCAATAGTAATCGAAAGAGTATGGTACTGGCATAGAAACAGACACACAGACCAATGGAATGGAATAGAGAGTCCAGAAATAACCCCTTGCATATACAGTCAAGTAATATTTGACAAGAGAGCCAAGAACACGCAATGGAGAAAGGATAGTCTCTTTGGTAAACGGTGCTTGGATAAGTGGATAATCGTATGCAGAAAAATGAAATTGAATCCCTATATTACACCACTCACAAAAATTAACTCTAAGTGGATTAAAGACTTAGACATAAGACCTGAAACTATAAAACTACTAGAAGAAAACATAGAGAAAATGCTCGTTGACATTGGTCTTGGCAAGGGTTTTTAGACATGACACCAAAAGCACAAGCAACAAAAGCAAAAATCAACAGGTGGGACTACATCAAATGAAAAAGCTTCTGTGTAGCAAAGGAAATGATCAACAAAATAAAAAGGCAACTTACAGAATGGGAGAAAATATTTGCAAATTATATAACTGATAAAGGATTAATATCCAAAATATATAAAGATACATTCAGCTCAATAACAACAAAAAAACCCACAAAAAATGTGATTTTAAAAAATGAGCAGAAGAACTGAATAGACATTTCTCCAAAGAAGATATACAAATGGCCAACAAGTACATGAAAAGATGCTTAACATCACTAATCATCAGGGAAATGCAAATTGAAACTACAATTAAATATCACTTTAAACCTGTTAGAATGGCTATCATCAAGAAAACAAGAAATAACAAGTATTGGCAAGGATGTGAATAAAAGGGAACACTTATGTACTGTTGGTGAGAATACAAATTGGTATAGCCACTATGGAAAATAGTATGGAGATTCCTCAGAAACTTAAAATTAGAATTACCATAGGATCTAGCAATCCTACTTCTGGATATATATTCAAAGGAAATTAAAACAGGATACTAAAATGATATCTTCCCTCCCATGTTTATTGCAGCATTATTCACAATAGCTAAGATATGTAAACAACCTATGTGTCCATCAACAGATGAAAGAATAAAGATGTGGTATATATATACACAATGTAGTACTATTTAGCCATGAGAAAGAAGGAAATTCTGCCATTTGTGACAACATGGAACTTGAGGGCATTATACTAAGTGAGATAAGTCAGACAGATAAAGATAAATACTGTATGATCTCACTTATATATGGAATCTAAAAAGATCAAAGTCTTAGAAACAGAGAGTAGAATGGTGGTTACCAGGGACTCGTGGAGAGTGGGAGAGGAATTGGTGTGATGTTGGTCAAAGGGTATATACTTGCATTTAGAAGATGAATTAATAAGTTCTGGAGATCCAATGCACAGCATTGTGACTGTAGTCAACAATACTGTGTTATATACTTCGACGTTGCTAAGACAATAAATTTTAAATGTTCTCACCACAAAATGAAATGATAACTATGTGACATGATGGAGGTGATAGCTAAGGCCATGGTGGCAATCATATTGCAATATATATATATATATGTATACATACACTGTACATCTTAAACTTATACAATTTTGTGTCAATTATATATTAATTTTAAAAAGTTTCTGTGACCTTTATGAAAATATATATTTCTAATCGCAGCTTGAGAAAAATGTAGTCTTTTACTTAAATAGATGACTAGTCAGAGAAAAAAACTGGTAATATAGATGATAGATATTATGGATGCAACACGAGTTTCTTTCCCAGTATACGTACACCAGAGTTGAAACAGACTTTAGGGCCTATTTAGTTTAAAATATTCATCTCATAAAACAGTTTCCTCCATGCCATATCTTTCCAAACTTCATCAGCATATGATTAAATACTTCCTCAATAATATTGGTTGCCCATTGAATTGTTGGGCAGTATTATTTTTTAAATTCTTTGTACTGAAATATTGTCTCCTCAGAGATCTACTCATAAACTTTAAAGACAATAATAAAATTATTGTCATCCTTTAATATTCCCAGTCTTTCATAGTTGGATTTGCTCCTGCATCTTGGAAATCTTAGGTATCCTCTTGCTATTAACATTTATTTTAATGAAACTCCTTCCATGTTGACCCAATTCATGGTATTGTGCTTCTCCCACAGTTTCCCCATCCAGTACCTCATTTCTCTACTGAAACCAAGACCTTTCATAAAATTTATCTCATCTTTTTGGATCCAAACACTTAATAATAATAAGAATAATAAATCTTTCTAGTACTTTCATGTGTCAGGTTACATACTTCACAAAGATATCTCAACAAATCTCTTCAAAACCATTTTTCCTGGATATTTCATCAGTTCACCGTTTTTTTCCTGCAATGTCTAATCTGCCTTTATTTCCATCCAGTGCGTTTTTCATCTCTGACACTAATTTTTCTTTATATTTCCTGTATCTCAACTTTTAGAACAAATGGAATACAGTTATAACTGTTTTTAAATGAGGTATAATTTACATAACATTATATTAGCTTCAGATTTTTAATGCAGCAATTTGGCATTTGTATATATTGCAAATGATCACCACAATAAGCCCAGCTAACATCCATCGCCATACACGGTTACAAAATTTTTTTCTTGTGATAAGATCTTTCAAGGTTAATTTTCCTAGCTGCTTTCAAGTATGCAATACAGTATTATTAACTATAGTCACCGTGCTGGACATTACATCCTCATGACGTTTATTTTATAACTGGAAATTTGTACCTTTTTCATCTCTATTCATTTCTATTTTTTATCTGACATAATTTTTCTTTATATTTCATGTATCTACTTAACTTTTAGAACATATGGAACACAGTCACAACTGTTTTAATGTCCTTGTCTGCTATTTCTAACATCATTGTCAGTTATGTGTTGGTTTTGAATGATTGATTATTCTTATTATAAGTCATGTTTTCCTGCCTAGTAATCTGTGTGATTAGATGCCAGACATTGTGGATTTTACTTTCTTACATGAATATTTTTGTATTCTTGAAATATTTGTTTCTGGGAAACGGTCTGATCCATCAAGGTCTTGCTTTTATATTTTGTAGGCAGGACTTTAGCAGGATTTCGTCTAGGGCTCATTTTCCTCACTACCGAGGCAAGTCTTTTCTGAGTACTTTACTTAATGCCCTGTGAATCATGACTTTTTCCCAGGCTGGCTGGTGGGTACTGAGCTATTCCTGATTCTGAGCACTGTCACCATTAATTCTTTCAGGTTCTTTCCCTGCCATTGGGTAATTCCTTCACAAGTACGTGCTGATGAGTATTCTGTACTCCTCCGGTACTGGCTTTCTCTTTCTGTGTAGCTCCCTCCTCTCCAGTACTCTGTCCTCTGGACTTTAGCTGTCTTGCACTCTTAGTTCTCACTCCTCAACTCAGAGGTTTCTCTAGGTTCTGCCTATGTTCCCTCTCCCTACACTGTGGCCTGAAAAATTTCTCAAGGTATTAAGCTGGAGCAATCATAGTACTCACCCTATTTGTTTCCTGTATCTCAGGGATCATTGTCTTTCATTGATTGATAGTTATCATCTTGAAAACCATCATTTCATATAATTTTGTCATTTCAAGTGGCAAGGTAAATCCAGTCTATGTTTCTCCATCTTGGCCAGCGTACCTTCATACTTTTTTATTACCAGATATAGTGCTATGCAGATTTTTATTTCTTCTTTATTGATTTTGGGAAGTTGTATTCCCAAAGGAATATTGCCCATTTAAGTTATTGAATTTAGTGGCATGAAATTGTTTATATTATTTCCTTACTTTCATTTTACCATCTGTGTGATCTGTAATAATTTCCCCTCTTTCATTCCTAATACTGGTTTTTGTTTTCCCTCTTTTATTCTGGATTAATCTTGCTAGGTGCTTATCAATTTTTTAATCAACTTTTTTCAAGACCAAATTTTTGATTTCTTGACTTCCTCTATTTTTGTCTAGTATTGATTTTTCATTCTTAACTTTACATTTCCTTCCTTCTACTTGCTTTGGGATCAAATTTTCTCTTCTTTTTCTAGCTCTTCATTGTGGAAACTTAGACCACTAAAATTGGAATTTTTCTTCCTCTTTATAATATGTTGATTTAAAGATATATTTCTCCTCTAATTATTGCTTTAGCTGCATCCTACAAATTCTGATGTGTAGTGAGTTTATTATTGTTCAGGTCCAAATATTTAATAATTTTTCTTGTGATTTCTTCTTTGATGTATGGGTTATTCAGAAGAATGTTGGTGAATTTCCAAATGGTTAGGCATTATAAAATATCTTAACGATTCCTCATTTAATGCCACTGTGGTCAGAGGACACATTTTGGATGATCTCAATTCTTTTAAATATAGTGGAACTGATTTTATGGCCCAGAATGTATGTTGCAGTTTTGGAAGATATTGTTCAATAAATATCAGATATGTTATATAGGCTGTTCAAATCTTCTATATAATTACCAAATCTTTTTTTTTGTTTATGTGTTTGATCAGTTACTAACAAAGGAATATTTAAATATCCAACATGATTATGGATTTGTTCATTTCTCCCTTCATCATCTCTTTTTTGCTAACTGTATATTAGACTCCCAGCTATGCTAATCTCCAACTCACTCCTTCTGAGTCTGGCCCCGTAGCAGCATGTTTCTAAACATTAATGAGTTTAAGTTTCCTTCTCTTCCTCACTGACATAGCATGTTCCATATTGCATCCCACTCAAGATACAACATAAGAAATTCAGTAGACTTCAAAAATCAAAATTTCCTCTTTTAGAAAAAGTAGTTTCACGTTACTTTAAAAATGACACAGCTGACAGCCTCTTACTGGGAATGAGCAGCAGGTGAGGATGTACTTAACCCACTTGGCTTCTATTCTGAACAACATGCTATTAACAGTTGTTTGGCTGGGCCAGTGGTTTCAGGTCGTAGCCAAAGAACTGACTGGATTAAATGGCGCCATCTGCATTATGCTCATATCCCTCAACTTGCAGACCCAGAATGTGTTAGAATTCTGTTTTTGATTGTATGTAAATCTTCCTTTGGGGTAGCAGATATTTCTAGGAACCTCTGCTCTTGGAAGCTGACTTTGTATGTGGAGATAAACGGCTAGCACTGTGACCGTAAATAGATTAAAAACAAAGCACAGCCTCCACTTAGTATATCAAAGCTTCCATAGCGCAAGTCTAAATGAGCAAATCCCCTAAAGAGGTAACTTTTCTCTAGATAGTGTATGAGTAGGGAGAGGCTTTAGCAAGTGTCCATGTATATTGGGAAACATTTATAGATCACCTTAGAAGGCTCATCTTAATAGTTGCCTTTTCATTTCCTTTCATAAAATTGATGGGTAAGTAAGCATAGATTTTGTCACAGGGAAGAATGATGGCCTTTAACAATAGCTTTTTGATTTGTACTAAGCCTAGTCTTTTTCTGAGGTGCACAATTGTCAAGGACACTGTCACTATTGTATTGTCCTTGAGTACTCAGAAGTGAATGTGAAGACCCTAGAAAGCTTTCTTTGCATGAAATCAAGTGTCCTGAATAGATAGAGGCAACTGGTAGTGAAATGGAGACTAAGGTCTTCTGCAAGTGTTATATTCTTCCTTCATTACCACTTTATAATGGAATGCAAGAACACTGCTTTATAGTCTATGCTGAGAACAGCATGTATTGACCTCTTGTCAGTACTTCAGTCTCATGTTCTCAGTTTACTGTTGAGATATAGTATAGCTATTGACAAGCAAAAGGAACTGCCAAAGATAGAGCATATATTATTAAAGCAGTTCATTTTCTCACCAACAGTTTATGTCTTGCTTTGGATAATTAGTGGGGTCTTGGAAGGAATTAGTATACTATCTGGGAATGTGTGTGCCAAGAGAATATCCATACACTGAATTAGAAAAGAAATGCACTCATTTATGAGGGGACTGAGCAATGTGAATGGCATGCACATAGAAATTGAGCTCTGAGATCATTCACATGTTTTCCCATTATACCCCTACAATTGGCCCATTTATTGCTCTTTGTCTATAAGGCTGACCTAGAGTCATTATGTTTCTAATGTTATACCACTGCCTATATCAGAAGCTACTTTTTCATTACCCACCATCATCCTGCATAAACTGAAGGAAAAGACTCTATTCCCACTCAGCAGCCTGGGGATATGTCAATCAGAGGAAATAATTGATCAAATGAACATTCCATTTATATGGCCAAAATATGTATAGGAGGAGGTTGGACTCCAGGGACTAAACCAGATATGCTGTCTCTAGATGATCCCGGGCAGCTATATATTCCTATGGCATTTAGGCAGCCCAGTATTCAGTCCCTGGTATGTGCTGTATAAAACTACGTTTCTACCGAATCCCATCTTCATATTGTAGGGATTCACTTCCAGGTGGTTTAGGATAACACAGACATTCACATTTTATATGGACGTGTGGCATTCTATGGTTATGGTCGATTCCAACCCTCAGTACTTTAAATTTCCTTCTAAAATGATTATTTCCATTGTATTTTGTGTAATTACGGCTCCAGCAGAGAGCAATCTTCACCTAGGGTGGTTCCGATGAAACCACTTTAATGAAGAGACTTCTTAGAGATGAGAAGCAGAACTAGGAGAACTAGCAACAGATTTTGAGGGAATTCCAGTGGTTAGGACTCCACACTCTCACTGCTGAGGGCCTGGGTTCGATCCCTGGTGGGGGGACTAAAATCCCACAAGCCATGTGGTGTGGCCAAAAAAAGAAAAACAAGTGAATGAACAAAAAAAGATGGATATGGATGTTGAGGCACCCAGAGACTAGCAACAGCAGGAAGCCATTACCATCTTTAGGGCTGAAATGGCAAAGGGAGTTAAGAGCAATCCAGATATTGAGCTGCATGAGCTGCTTATAAATTTTGGAGATTAATCCTTTGTCAGTTGCTTCATTTGCAAATATTTTCTCCCATTCTGAGGGCTATCTTTTGATCTTCTTTATGGTTTCATTTGCTGTGCAAAAGCTCAATATCAAAAAAGCAAACAACCCAATCCAAAAATGGGCAGAAGACCTAAATAGACATTTCTCCAAAGAAGATATACAGATTGCCAACAAACACATGAAAGGATGCTCAACATCATTAACCATTAGAGAAATGTAAATCAAAACTACAATGAGATATCATCTCACACCGGTCAGAACGGTCATCATCAAAAAATCTACAAACAATAAATGCTGGAGAGGGTGTGGAGAAAAGGGAACCCTCTTGCACTGTTGATGGGAATGTAAATTAATACAGCTACTATGGAGAACAGTATGGAGGTTCCTTAAAAAACTAAAAATAGAACTACTATACAACCCAGCAATCCCACTACTGGGCATATACCCTGAGCAAACCATAATTCGAAAAGAGTCATGTACCAAAATGTTCATTGCAGCTCTATTTACAATAGCAAGGACATGGAAGAAACCTAAGTGTCCATCAACAGATGAGTGGATAAAGAAGATGTGGCACATATACACAATGGAATATTACTCAGCCATAAAAAGAAACGAAACTGAGTTATCTGTAGTGAGGTGGATGAACCTAGAGTCTGTCATACAGAGTGAAGTAAGTCAGAAAGAGGAAAACAAATCCCGTATGCTAACACACATATATATGGAATCTAAGGGGAAAAAATGGTCATGAAGAACCTAGGGGCAAGACGGGAATAAAGACACAGACCTACTAGAGAATGGACTTGAGGATATGGAGAGGGGGAAGGGTAAGCTATGACAAAGTGAGAGAGTGGCATGGACATATATACATTACCAAACGTAAGGTAGTTAGCTAGTGGGAAGCAGCCGCATAGCACAGGGAGATCAGGTAGGTGGTTTGTGACCACCTGGAGGGGTGGGATAGGGAGGGTGAGAGGGAGGGAGACGCAAGAGGGAAGAGATATGGGAACATATGTATATGTATAACTGATTCACTTTGTTATAAAGCAGAAACTAACACACCATAGTAAAGCAATTATACTCCAATAAAGATGGTAAAAGAAAATGTGATGGTAAAAAAAAAAAAGAGCAATCCAGAGCTCTCAGCGAGCTGATCCACGGAGGACAGGCCACCCCGTAGGAGTTGTCATTGTGAAGGAAGGCGACTACTGCCAGTGAAGCAGTGCAGAGGCCGAGGAGGAGTTGGGAAGAAACACTACCCTCACCTTTCTCGCCTCCCATCCTCCAGTGTCCTATTGGTGCCTCTGATGGGCTAAAACCCATCCAGAAGACAGCCAACAAGGTATCAAGTTTCCATATCCAGTACACAGAACAGGCAGAAAAAGGTATAAAGTGGATCTGGGGATGGTGGACTGGGGGAACGGAGAACAAATCAGCATACATTGAGAGGTCACAGCTTTTGCACAGAAGGACGAGGTGGGAATCAAAGCGTTTGAGACTATCCCATGTCACCATAAGGTTTTGGCAGGATAACTCTAACTCTGCCTTAACCAGGCTCCTACCTACATCCACACTTCTCTCCATGCAATCAGAGGACCACTGATGCCAGAGAAATCAGTTCAAAACAAATCTGTCACACCCTGCCCTCTGCTGCCCACTCCCTTCAGCTTTAACCCTTCAGTGGATTCCACTGCTTTTAGGAGAGAAACTGAAATCTTTCCCAGGGCCTGCAGTGTTCGATAGGATCTGGTCCCAGTCTCATTCTTTAATCACATCTTGCTCCATTCTCTCCTTTGTTCAGTTCCCTCCAGCGATACTAGCTTTCTGCCTGATTCAGAACATTTGAAACTTTGCTCTATCTTCCTGGAATGTTAATCCTGCTTCCTCATCCCCCTTTCTTAGTTAATGTTTCTTCATCCTTCCTATTTCATCTCAAAAGGCATTTCCTCATGGAAGCCTTTGCATAACTCCCAGATCCACTCAGCTACCGATTTTTATATATTTTGCTTATACCATGTAAATTTTCTTCATTGAAACTTCTCAGTTTAAAACTCTACACTTTTTTTGATAATTAGCTTGATTTCCATCTCTTCTACTAGATAACAAGCATCATGAAGCAAGGAATTTGCCAATTTTTTTCACTATTGTACTGCAGGCCCTAACTCAGCACCTGCGCGTGGTAGGCTTTCAACAAATGGTCACAAACAATGTTGAAAGACACATTATGTCCCTCCAGTGTAGTTTATTATGTTAACATAAGACACATGTATCAGTATATCTGGGTACTTGATCACTTATGAATTTATTATTCAGGTCCCCATGCAGAAAAACATACAACAATGTACCCATGGTTTATATTGGCTCTTTATGTATTTTTACAGGTAAAGCAACTTTTTTTAGAATTGTATTTTTAGGTTATGTCCTTGAAATGTCTGAGCTAAAAATCATTGGTAGCATTATTCATGCATCATAGAAATTGTGTTTCTGTCTAAGAAATGAAAAATATGGTTCGCTGAAAACTATGTTTAAAAAACACCTTTTTACTAGCTTGCATTTTTCTTCCTATAAAACTCACATTTTCCTGGTCATGAAAAAGAATGCAGTTGCCAGGAAAAAAGGCGCGAGCATGAATGCATAATATTTAAAATTATTCCAAGTAAATGTTCTTTCACAGAGGAAAATTGTTATATCAGGAGAAATGCTGTTTGCTTCCTAAGAGACCATTCTAAACAAATAATTATAAACCACATTTTTGATGTGGTCTGTGAAGTTCTGGATGGCAGAATATTTTTGTAATTGGCTTAGCTATGTTCATGGAGACATGAGTTCAGCCCTGTTGCTGCATCCCTTATTAAAGCTGTTTCTACACAAGCAGTAGGGAATATATGTGAGGGAAATACCTTAGAATTTTGTTGAATTAATTTAGTCGGTGACACAGTTATTTTCAACATTGCAAGAAGCAAAGAAAAAGGCAGAACTCCTTTAGTACACCTATTGGAGTGGGGAGAAAGGTGGTGCATGGAAATGAGGGAACGTATAGGAAGTGCCTGGCACGGTGAGAATAAATACCACGTAAAATCACACAGTAGACACTTTGTCAATATTAGTTCCCTCTTCTCTCCATTTATTGAGGTACTCAAGTTGCCAGGGAAACACTGATTACAAAAGGACAGCCACACAATTGGAGGAACCTCTTATAGGGAAGGTAGTTTGTTCCCTTTAATTGTATTCCTTCTCAACTGGGCTTGAAGGAGACAGGACAGAAGGATTAAAGGTTCAAAATTAGAAGGTTCAGTGGGGTACAAGAGAAACTGTGGGAAAGAAAAAGGTGAGTGCTGAAAAGAGCGTCATCCTCTTCTAAGGTATAGGTGAGTAGTGAAAAGTCAGAACAGAGCAGCTTGCAACCTTTTTTTGAAGCAGTAGTACCTTATTTTCCATTGGAATCTTACCCAGGATTCTAATATATTAAAAAGATAAAAGAGGAAGCTTTTGTGATTCTACAGAACTCGGCTTGGAAACTCACTTCTGTAACTGCAATGCAAATACCTCTGTAGTGGCACAGCCCAGAGTGTGAGCACAGCACAATGGCCAGAGGGAATTTCAAGCCAAGACTCTAAGGAAAACTGAGTTGTTAGAGAAATAGTTTCCAACTGAAGTTTACGAAGAGAAGGTACTTAATTTGTATCTAGGAATGCCTTGCTTTAAAATTGTGTCTTTCATTATTTGCTAATTCCACAGATCGAATTTCTAAATTACTTGGCAGTAATTGTTGCTTAAGCAATTTCAGTGAGTTTTGTTAAATATTTTATTTTATAGGAAAAAGACTGGATATTTTGTTAAATTATTTATTTTATTGAAAAATTTAAAAGGAATAGATCCTGAAACTGCTGGCTTGATATAACTGTTGAAACTGAGTTTTCTAAACCTTGCCTTTGAGGTAGATGGTTTTATATTATTTTCGCTAAATAGCAAAGTTGCTAAAAATATGAGAAGAAATTAAAGAAATAGTGTATTGTGCTGTTTATTTTATTTAACTTCTATTTGGATTGACAATAATGTTTTGTTGTTGTTGTTGTTTTCGGTTTTGTTTTGTTTTTTGTTTTGGCCGCAACCCACGGCATGTGGGATCTTAGTTCCCCAACCAGGGATCGAACCCATGCCCCCTACAGTGGAAGCGTGGAGTCCTAACCACTGGACGGCCGGGAGATCCCTGGATTGACAAGAGTGGTTTTAAATAATTTTAATTGTCAGCTAACATTACCAAATGGAACCCCCAAAATATAGTATTATCAACAAAACCTGTCCTTTCCAACCCCAAGTGAATGAGTGCTACGCTGGTGCCAGGCTAAGTTGGAAAGCTGAAGTAAATATAAGCCTATAGTTCAAAAGCAAAGTGGGAGTAAAAGCAGTCAGACAAGAAATATTTTGTTTTCCCACCACCAAATCTACCATTCCCCTGTACATGTATAGTTAGCCTCCTACTTGCCACTAAAATGGAAGAAGTGACTTTGCAATGAATTAGGACTATAAATTGAGTTCTGGCCATCAGAATGAGACCAGCAGGATACGGGCCAAGGCAGTCAAGAGTTAGTGTACACACCCCACACTCCTCTCTCCAACCTCTATGGCTGGCCGTGATGGGCTTGTAGATGGCATCATTACAAATTGCAAGGAGCACAGATCCTGAGTCAGTGCTTGAAGAGTAGTCTGATCCACATGTTCCTATGACATGAGTCACAAGCCTTTGTGGATTAAGGCCCCTGAGAACTCAGGTTTGTTATCATAGCACAGTTTTTACTATTCTAGCGTGGCCCAACTAATATAGATGGCCATAGGTTTTGCCAGTTTCTCAATGATTTCATCAAGTTTCAAGAAGCGCTATACTACATACTTGGCTCTGCTGTTCTGTATGTGAACTTGTCCCCATTTTCAGCTCTGAATTTCTTATCTCTATATTGATTATCAGTAGATCATATCCTTAAAAAAGGCAATGGCATAGAAAGTAATTTAATTTGGTATTAATCCAGCATTTCTCAAAGCATTTTTAAGAAGCATCACTTCTGGGAGATATTCATGTGTACCTGAACAGAATTTCCAAGCTTATATAATTTTGGAAAATGCCACATTCTATAGATCCCTCTTGGAGACAATTGACATATATGATCATACTAAAGGCTTTGAGTAGACCTTCAATATAAGAGAAGCCAAAGTTACTTTTTTCCAAGTGTTTCCCACATTTATTTGACCATGACATTTTTTATCCTGCAAACATGTCTCAGAAGTAGTTCCGTTTGTGGAAAAGTAGTTATGGGGATAGCCTGAGAAAAAAGTCCTACAATTTCATTTATAAAAATACATTTTCACCAAAAGAATATTGAATGAGTCAGAGTTCTACCAAAGAAACAGAACTAGTAGTTAAGTAGGTATATTCATTTTCTAGGGTTGTTATAAAAAAAATTACCACAAAATGGATGGCTTAATAAAGCAAAGGTTTATTCTTTCACACTTCTGGAGGCTAGAAGTTCAAAATCAAGGTGTCAGCAGGGCCATGTCCCCACTGAAGTCTCTAGAGAAAAATCCTTCCATGGCTTTTCTACCTTTTAGTGGTTGCTGAGAATTCTTGGTGTTCCCTGGCTTTCTTCCCTGTGTCTCTTCTGTGTCTTCACATCTCTCTTTCCTCATAGGGGCACTGGCCATCAGATTTAGGACCCACCAGAATCCAATATGACCTCATCTTAATATGATTACATCAGCATAGACTCTATGTCCAAATAATTTCACATTCACAAGATTCTAGGATTGGAGGCTAGGACCTCAACATATCTCTTGGGGGACACGGTTCAACCCACAACAGTATGTATATATGTGTATATATACATATATATATATATATACACACACACACACACACATACATACACACACACATCTCAATGAATTGGCTTATGTGCAATTGTGGCATCTGGTTATACAAGTCATAAATATATAGGACAGGCCAATGGGCTGGAAACTCTTGGGTAGGAGCTGAGACATTGTCCACAGGCAGAATTTCTTCTTACTCAGGGAAACCTCAGTTTTGCTCTTAAGGCCTTTCAATTGATTAGATGAGGCCCACACAATCAAGGGTACTCTCCTTTATTTAAAATCAATTGATTGTAGATGTTAAGCACATCTATAAAATGCCTTCACAGTAACATCTAGATTAGTGTTTGCTTGAACTGGGTATCTTGGCTAGCCAAGTTGACACAGAAAACTAACCATCACACACATAAAATTCAATTATTAGGTGAAGAACTTTCTTATGTTCTAGCATATTCTAAAGCACTCAGCACACAAAGCTTTTTTTTTGTTTTTCTTAACAAAATTTTCTTGGATTGCCTGTATCAGACATAGGTCTGGTAAGGTAGCCATTATTAGTCCTGTCTCTGAATGAAAAGGAGAATTGATGGGATGCAATTTACTTTTCTTAAGATATTTTAAAAAATAAATCATGACACCTATTTGGCTGTTTTGAAATCTTTACTTTAAAAAGATCTTAGATAGCACCTAAGCTGATAGTCTTACTTTATCAGTGGTTAAACTGGGCCTAGAGTAGATAAGCACCTCGCTCAGATTTACCTGGCAGGTTCAGACCCAACCTAAAATGAGAACCTACTCCAGCTTTCTATGCACAGTATCTCTCAGATAACTGTCAAAGGGGCATACTAGGCTAAATTGAGAAAACAGATAAACTCTCTGGCTTGGTTCTTCTAGTCATTATACTGTGGGAACACATGTGCACTGAGGAATCTTCCCATGCCCCTCTACTAGGGCACACAGCTCACAGCCAGTGTCTGTGTGGTTGGAAAGGGAGGGTGCCTGGACATGAGGGTAACTCTCCCAGCAGAATGTTTTTCCTGCACGGACCTCTCAAGACCCTCTTTAAGTATGGGTCATGTTCTTCATCTGCATCACATTTGGAACTCAATTTTTAGTCACTCTGAGTATACAAGGTTGGCCTGCCTCTGCATTTCGATGACACTGTATGTTTTGATATCCTAGGTGACATGTCCGCATAAATACATTAAGACAGGAACAGCAAAGGTCATAACTTGCATTATTACTGAAGATAAAATTTAATGAGCTAGATCACAGGCTGCTTTAAGAACGGCTGTGCCAGGTTAATGGGGCTCTGCCACTGAAGCCAATTACACTGGGTACAATTACATCCTATTCTAATAGCTGTAAGTCAGGGTTACACAAAGATTCTGTCTCTGGGTAATTACTAGCTAGGAAGCAGGTGAGGGGAAACTAAGCAAATTGTCACTGACCATACAAGAGACACACAGAGAACACAGAGCTTGTAGCTATTCCGGGTGCGTGTGTGTCATCTGTTGCTAAGAGGAGCTGGCTTCACAGTCAGAAAGCCCTCTTCTTCTAGCACTGACCAAAAGGATATGTGATTTCAAAGACGCTTTTAGAAAAGTAGCTGAAAAGTGAATAGTAGGAGAGGGGGAGGAAGAACTCAGAAAGCCCTTCTCTATTGAGACTGTTTCCCTGAGGATTTTGCAAGATTTAGTGGGCTGACATTATTGATTTTTTTTCCAGCTGAAATACAGAAGAGTGTTACCCAAACCCAAAATAATACAGAAAAATTTGAACAAACAAACCTCCAAGATTGACTTAATAAAAGACCTCCTTTAGATTCTCTGTTATCCTCACCCTTGTGGCTATTTACAGGTCCTTTACCACACATGGTAAAAGGGGGCCATTGAAGAGCCTTCTGACAATTGAAGATCCACCAGAAATATAGATGAAAACACTTTGAAATTTCAAAGTAACAGAATTGCCCTATGGTCTCATGGATCAATTTGCACACTACTGATTTTTGGAAAGCCTTTGAGGAACCAACACGTCTCCTCCAAGTGAAACACATCTGTTCGTGTTATCAGTGAGTAAATATTTAAAAATCCAGGGGAAGAGGGGTTAATGTTTTCTTAAGGAAAGCATCAATGACATTTATTGGAACTGTGGGAAAGTCAGTGCAGACAAGGGCAGCTGTATTTCTGAGTGTTGCCTTTTGAGTAGTATGATGTTTATAAGGGAATGAGTATTAAATAAATGACACAAGCAACGTCAATTTATTAGAATGTTCTTTGTTTCCAAGAGGTAAAAGTTTAAAAATAAAGTAATTCCTAATATTGGCTGTTCGGACCACAATTGGAAAGACTTTCAGAATGACTCAAGACTTTTTAAAGATCCTTTCAAAGTAATGAAGTAATTCATGATAGAGCAAAACAAAGAGGAAGAGGGAGTAGCTGGTATAGTGTGAGGTCAGATCATGTCCTCTGGCTGCTGCTTTTTGCCGTAAGATTGAATTTTGGTGATATTGCTCTTTTTATCATCAGAAGAAGAGAAGGAAGAGGTTTTCCAGTAATTATATATTCATTCTGTCCCTTTTCTCTCTCTAAACAAAATTCATCTCTCCAAATCCTTCTGTTTTTTGTTCTATACCCTCCAAAATACCATTTGTTTTTACCCCTGATTTAAGATTTCTATCCTTTTCTTGGTGATCTTCCTCAAAGATCGTCCTTAAAGAATTGTGTAAGTATGTTTAATCCTTTGAAAAAGATTTCAGTCACTCTTAGCAAGGCCCCCAAGAGCCCTAAATAAATCAAAGGACAGAATACTCTCCAGTTGATTTTTCTAACTCTTTTAGTATCCAGTTGGAAATAATGTCATCTCAAAAAGGAAGACTGCCCCACTGAAAGTGTATTATAGTTGAGAGTTACTCAAGAAGTGAGTCAACCATCCTCTCAATAGAATAGATTCAATGTCAGTCTCTCTTGGATAACTGCAGTGATCCAAATGTGTCGATAGATAGCCTTCTTTAGTATTTATATTGACTGTGGCTATTCAGAGAACATAGTGGTCAGCTCTGTCATTCACATAAGTGCTGATACTAGACAGTATAAGACAGAAAACAGAACACATACTTTGACATAAGAACTAATATAAGAAAAATGAAAAGGTGCATCTGTTTAGTAGCAATATATCCAACACCGTACGTTGCTTAAACCCACCTAGAACTAATCCAATCTAAGAATGATAAACAGCCAGGTTTCAGAAACATTTTTTAAAACAACTCAGATATACTGGAGGTCTGCTCTAATACCAATGGGTCCACATTAGAGGCAAAACAAAACAGGGTCACAAACGAGTTTTTCTGTCACTGGCATCATTAAACTTTCTTGAAATGGGATTCAAGAATGACTTAGATCAATTCATATTCTATAACCTTGTTACTCAAAGAGTGGTCCATGTAGCAGAAGTATCAGTATTACTTGGGAGCTTGTTAGAAATGCAAAAATATCAGGCCCTACCCCAGACCAACTGAATCAGAATCTGCATCTTATGAAGATCCCCATGTGATTTGTAAGCACATTAAAGCTTGAGACGCACTGCCTAAAACACAATAGACCACTAGGTTCCCGTGTCTACTTTCAGTATAGCTTTGCAAGAGAACATTAAAAACATTCCAGATCCAGCTAGAGATTCAGTTCCATGAATCTCCCAACAGGTCCGTACTCAGATCTGTCTCTATATTATGAGAAATAAAAGAAATTATTGATAAATGACTATACTAAGGAAAGCATGGCCTCAGTGGAACAAACATTAAGCTTAGAGTCAAAAGAGTTATGCTCAACTCCTGACTCACTACTAGCTGTGTGAACTTGAACAAGATACTTAATCTCTCTAGTTGTCATTTCTTTCGCTTAAAGAAATTGGGTTAATACGACCTGTGTTATAGTGCTGTTAAGAGAATGGACTGCGTGACGTAAGCAGAGTGCTTAAATAAATCAAAGATTGATCTGTTACCTGACAACCATCTCTAAATTTCCCCCCAGAACCTCAATATCAATTTCTCTTCTTTGGTTAACTCTGTAGTTTGTTGTGTTGCCTCAAAGTTATTATGCAAGTTCACATCAGCTAGAGTCTTGCATGTCCTGAAGGCAGTAGCCTCTGAGGTCTCATCACAAAGTCCTCACTACTCTCTCTGACCAGATTTAGTCCAAATAATGGCATGTGAATAAAGTGCAATGAGAGGTAGAGTATTTCAAACTAGTTTTCTTCCAACACTATAATTTAGGTGAAACGATCTTGTCCAAGCCTGACTGCAATTAGAGGATTCCCAGAGAACCCCAGAGACATTTTATGACCATCTGTCAAACTGTTGCTTGGAGAATGCTGAGTCCTATCTACAACATAAAATAATTGATCCAGAGGGCTTTTCTCATTTAGATAGCTTGACTGTTTGTCCTTGTTTTCCCAGCACAATCCTAGTTTACTCTTGTTTATCCAGGTGTGATTATTAATAGCCCCAATTTCACTTTAAAAAGTATCCCAGCTTGTATGATAAATTATACAGTCATCTATAAGCAGATGGCTTTGGCTATCCAAAGTTAAACAGGTAAGTGCAAAAGAAATGTTGCACTTGTTCCCTTGCTATACCTAAGAAGCTCTTTAAAAAGTTGCTCCTGACAGAGACCCCTATGAATTTCATCAGGCCTCCCAATCTATGCTGGACCTGATATTCTCCGTTGTCATTTAGTACCCTTTTACATCCCCCCTCTATATCTTCTCCTCTGTTGCAGAGGATGAAAACTTGGGATACATGCACCAGATGGCCTTGCCAGCCAAGGTCCATAGAGTCTTAGACTCCATGGTAAGATGCATTAGTGTGAGGTTTGGAAACAGATGAGAAGCACAATCCATTTTGCTTCTTCTGTAAGTGGCAAGCAGACTCACAAGACCCCCCAGTGCATGTTTTTCTGTTGTCGTTGCAGCCTCTGCATTCCTCAGCCACTTAATCTGCTTTGAGGCTGAAGGAGATCTATAAAGTGGGGAGTGATTTCCTTCATATCCCTGACCCTGGGTGGCAACATCTCTGTAAGTCTCTGCATATGTGAAAATGAAAGCTAGTGGCCTCAGCCTGACTTTCACGGCTTTATCCCTTCCAGTGCTATGTTGTTGTTGTTGTTTGCTTGCTTGTGGATGTTTTAACGATTCTATTGAGGTATAATTGATATCATTAACCCTCTCACTCCTCTTTGTTACCCACCACCAGGGAAGCTAATGATCTGCTCTTTGTCACTATAGATTAGTTTACATCTTAAAGTTTTATATAAATGGAATCTTATAGTATGTACTCTTTTTTTTTTTTTTTGCGGTACGCGGGCCTCTCACTGCTGTGCCCTCTCCCATTGGGGAGCACAGGCTCCGGACGCGCAGGCTCAGTGGCCATGGCTCACGGGCCTACTGCTCTGCGGCATGTGGGATCTTCCCGGACCGGGGCACGAACCCGTGTCCCTTGCATCGGCAGGCGGACTCTCAACCACTGCGCCACCAGGGAAGCCAAGTATGTACTCTTTTTTATCTGGCTTCTTTCACTCAGCGTAATGTTTGTTGAGATTCATCGATCTTGTGGCAGGTAGCAGATTTCATTACTTTGTATTACTGAGTAGCATTCCATTATATGGATATACCTTTTTCATGTATACACCTACTGATGGATACTTGCACAGTGTCCAGTTTTTTGGTTATTACAAATAAAGCTACTATAAATATTCCTACAAGTTTTTGTATAGATATGTTTTCATTGTCCTTGAATAAATACCTAAAAGTGCAATGGCTGGATCCTATGAAGGTTTATTCAACATTTAAATAAACTACCAAAAGGTTTTCCAAAGTGGTGGTTCCATTTTATATTGATTGTACCATTGTATATGGTTTCCAGTTGATCTGCATCTTTGTCAACACCTGTAATTATTTGTCTTTTTAATTTTATCCATTCTAGCAGGAGAGAAGTAGGATGATCCACATCTTCACTAAGACCTAAATATGACCACATTAGCTTAGAGGGTAAGATATATAAAATACTAGGTAATGGTGAAGGGTGAGAGAATGAACCATGGAATAGGGGTGGCTGTGGGGTATGACTTGGAGAAAATATCCTCTCCTTGTCATGTGAGCTTCCAAAATTGAACATGGAGTGATGAGGAACATTATCAGGTAAGTTTGGGAATGCTCTTTAGAGGGTGCTAAAGAAGAGCCTTTTTGTCCAACCAGAGAACCTTTGCCTCCCCAGAATCAGCCCCACAGAGGTGTCAGGAGTGGTACTTTGATGTGAAAGCCATATCATGGCCTCCCTAGCATCCACTAGCCCATGTTGATGGGCAAAGTTGTGCATTGCAATGTCTAAGGCTGCCCCCCAAGCCACCATTGGCTGGGGCAGTGTCTAGCTGACTAATCAAATTGAAGGGTGTCACTCCTTATTGTCCTGAGTAGGGTATACATAGGGAGGTCAGAGGCAGAGGTTCTGAGTTAGGCCAGTTCTTAGCATCATCATGACTAAGGTAACCAGGAAGCCATGGGAGCCAAGAACAGCTGTACTACAGTCCACTCCAAGAATCAAAGGGAGGAAGAAGAAGACCCTCTCTCAACTGAGATCCAGAGATGATGTCAAGGTAAGATGACTCCAACCAAGCTCCTCCTCTTCTCCATTGACTTTGCTGTCCAAGACCTCTACCCTGCCCTTGTCTGGCACAAAACTCCTCATCAGCCCACATCCCTTTTTCATGAAGCCCCCCTTCACAGTCAGTCCTTATCCTCTTTCCCCAAACTAATACCCTTCTGGGCTCTCTTGCCTTTCCAGGTGCCAAAGACAACCACGAAGGTCAAAAGACCTCTTCAAGAGCACTCAAGAAAAATAATTCAAACATCTGCCACTCAGTCAAAAAAGCTGAAAAAAGAAAACCAAAAGTACCTGTTACTATATATGTACTTTATAAGAATTTGAATCAAAGTAAGAACAGGAATCAAAATAAGTGGCAGAATCAAAATAAGAGGCAGAATAAAAAAATGAGACGATCTCAACCAGCCCTAGAACAAGAGACCTGGAGAATCCCACCACTTCACATAACCTGTGCAGCCAGTAACTGAATAGAAAAGGCCATAGAGTTTAGAATTGTGTCTCCAGAGGTCTGGCTTCTGAGAAATGGCCAACCAGAAAGAGACTGAATCTTATGCCAACATAGTAAAATGATGGCTATGATTAAAATAAAGATCAAGTGATGAAACAGTAATATTTGTGTGTCTCTGTGAATTTTCTAATGGGGAGGGAGGGAAGGAAGAAAAGGGGCAGGTGCATGAAAAGGAAGGGATATGGGGTCCTGTGTGGTTGGTGACCAGACCCTCAGGTCCACAGTTAGCCAGACAGTAGGGGTCAGGACTGGGTCAGGACTCTCCACTGAAGATCTATTTCCCTCCTTCACTTTATCTTAGGGGCAAGGAGTAAAAGTGTGAGGTGTTACTGCATTTGTTTGGGGGTGGGGAATGACATTAGGGTCTAGATTGCGAGAACCCAGACGGGAAGAGGGTTTGATGTGTGGATGGTGACTATGATACTCCCCCTGATAAAGGCAGACAGAGAAATCACCTCCTGGCCACCTACCTCATAGTGGGGTTTGTTGCACCCCTGGTGTATACTGTCAGCTAAAGGTGCTCAGAAGGCACAAAATGCTCACCCTACTAAAAGTCACCAAGGACTAAAATAATGTTTGGAGGGAATAAACCCAATACTGATTAGGCCACTTTTTGCTAAGAAACTGGCGGTGGAGCAGTGGCTTCCCAAGTGGTCCACTCCTGGTGCAGGTGAGAAAGAGGATCACTGCCCACAGTGATACATATATATATATTGGCCGCACTGCGTGGCTTGTGGGATCTTAGTTCCCCGACCAGGGATTGAACTCATGCCCTTGGCAGTGAAAGTGCGGAGTCCTAACCACTGGACCACCAGGAATTTCCCTACAGAGAATTTTAATACAAGTATAAAACCGAGTAAAAACTGGTCTTTTAATTATCACCACACCCTAGTATTTCTAAGTAACTACAGTTGTAAAACACTCTTCCTCAATAAAGTCTTTTGTTAGTCCAAGTTCTAAAAGTTTATTGTGGTTTAAGTTTTAAAAGTATAAGGTTGACACAAAAAAGATAGAAAGATACACAGTCAGAGATTTGAGAAGATGGCGGAAGAGTAAGACGTGGAGATCAACTTCCTCCCCACAAATATATCAGAAATACATCTACATGTGGAACAACTCCTACAGAACACCTACTGAATGCTGGCAGAAGACCTCAGACCTCCCAAAAGGCAAGAAACCCCCCACGTACCTGGGTAGGGAAAAAGAAAAAAGAAAAAAGAGACAAAAGAATAGGGACGGGACCTGCACCAGTGGGAGGGAGCCGTGAAGGAGGAAAGGTTTCCACACACTAGGAAGCCCCTTTGCGGGCAGAGACTGCGGGTGGCGGAGGGGGGAAGCCTCGGAGCCGCGGAGGAGAGCACAGCAACAGGGGTGCGGAGGGCAAAGCGGAGAGGTTCCCGCACAGAGGACCGGTGCTAACCTGCATTCAACAGCCCGAGAGGCTTGTCTGCTCACCCGCCGGGGCGGGCGGGGCTGGGAGCTGAGGCTCGGGCTTCGGTCGGAGTGCAGGGAGAGGACTGGGGTTGGTGGCATGAACACAGCCTGCAGGGGGTTAGTGCACCATGGCTAGCCGGGAGGGAGTCCGGGGAAAAGTCTGGACCTGCCGAAGAGGCAAGAGACTTTTTCTTCCCTCTTTGTTCCTGGTGCGCGAGGAGAGGGGATTAAGAGCACTGCTTAAAGGAGCTCCAGAGGCGGGCGTGAAGAGTGGCTAAAACCTCGGACCCCAGAGACGGGCATGAGACGCTAAGGCTGCTGCTGCCGCCACCAACAAGCCTCTGTGCGAGCACAGGTCACTATCCACACCCACCTTCTGGGGAGCCTGTGCAGCCCGCCACAGCCAGGGTCCCGGGATCCAGGGACAAATTCCCCAGGAGAACGCACGGCGCGCCTCAGGCTGCTGCAACATTCCACTGGCCTCTGCTGCCGCAGGCTCGCCCCGCACTCCGTACCCCTCCCTCCCCCCGGCCTGAGTGCGCCAGAGCCCCCGAAGCAGTTGCTCCTTTAGCCCCGTCCTGTCTGAGCGAAGAACAGACGCCCTCCGGCGACCTACACGCAGAGGTGGGGCCAAATCCAAAGCTGAATCCCGGGAGCTGTGCGAGCAAAGAAGAGAAAGGGAAATCTCTCCCAGCAGCCTCAGGAGCAGCGGATTAAATCTCCACAATCAACTTGATGTACCTGCATCTGTGGAATACCTGAATAGACAACGAATCATCCCAAATTGAGGAGGTGGACTTTGGGCGCAAAGATATATATATATATATATATATATATATATATATATATATATATATATATATATATATATATATATATATATATATATATATATATTCCCCTTTTTCTCATTTTGTGAGTGTGTATGCGTGTGCTTCTGTGTGAGATTTTGTTTGTATAGCTTTGCTTTTACCATTTGTCCTAGGGTTCTGTCTGTCCGTTTCTTTTTTTCCTTTTTTTTTCTTAATTATAATATTTTATTTTTATAACTTTAATTTATTTTACTTTATTTTATATTATCCTCTTTCTTTCTTCCTTCCTTCCTTCCTTCCTTCCTTTCTTTCTTTCTTTCTTTCTTTCTTTCTTTCTTTCTTTCTTTCTTTCTTTCTTCCTTCCTTCCTTCCTTCCTTTCTTTCTTTCTTTCTTTTCTCTCTTTTATTCTGAGCTGTGTGGATGAATGGCTCTTGGTGCTCCAGCCAGGAGTCAGGGCTGTGCCTCTGAGGTGGGCTAACTTCAGGACACTGGTCCACAAGAGACCTCCCAGCTCCACGTAATATCAAACGGCAAAAATCTCCCAGAGATCTGCATCACACGCCAAGACCCAGCTTCACTCAACGACCAGCAAGCTACAGTGCTGGACACCCTATGCCAAACAACAAGCAAGACGGAACACAACCCCACCCATTAGCAGAGAGGCTGCATAAAATCATAATAAGGCCAAGGACACCCCAAAACAAGCCACCAGATGAGGACCTGCCCACCAGAAAGACAAGATCCAGCCTCATCCACCACAACACAGGCACTAGTCCCCTCCACCAGGAAGCCTACACAACACACTGAAACAACCTCAGGCACTGGGGACAGACACCAAAAACAATGGGAACTACGAACCTGAAGCCTGCGAAAAGGAGACCCCAAACACAGTAAGATAAGCAAAATGAGAAAACAGAAAAACACACAACAGATGAAGCAAAAAGGAAAAAACCCAACAGACGTAATAAATGAAGAGGAAATAGGCAGTTGACCTGAAAAAGAATTCAGAATAATGATAGTAAAGATGAACCAAAATCTTGGAAACAGAATACACAAAATACAAGAAAGTTTAACAAGTACCTAGAAGAACTAAAGAGCAAACAAACAGTGATGAACAACACAATAAATGAAATTAAAAATTCTCTAGAAGGGATCAATAGCAGAATAACTGAGGCAGAAGAACGGATAAGTGACCTGGAAGATAAAATAGTGGAAATAACTACTGCAGAGCAGAAGAAAGAAAAAAGAATGAAAAGAACTGAGGACAGTCTCAGAGACCTCTGGGACAACATTAAATGTATCAACATTCGAATTATAGGGGTCCCAGAAGAAGAAGAGAAAAAGAAAGGGACTGAGAAAATATTTGAAGAGATTATAGTTGAAAACTTCCCTGATATGGGAAAGGAAATAGTTAATCAAGCCCAGGAAGCACAGAGAGTCCCATACAGGATAAATCCAGGGAGAAACATGCCAAGACACATACTAATCAAACTATCAAAAATTAAATACAAAGAAAATATATTAAAAGCAGCAAGGGAAAAACAACAAATAACACACAAGGGAATCCCCATAAGGTTAACAGCTGATCTTTCAGCAGAAACCCTGCAAGCCAGAAGGGAGTGGCAGGACATATTTAAAGTGATGAAGGAGAAAAACCTACAACCAAGATTACTCTACCCAGCAAGGATCTCATTCAGATTTGATGGAGAAATTAAAACCTTTACAGACAAGCAAAAGCTGAGAGAGTTCAGCACCACCAAACCAGCTTTACAGCAAATGCTAAAGGAACTTCTCTAGGCAAGAAACACAAGAGAAGGAAAAATCCTACAATAACAAACCCAAAACAATTAAGAAAATGGGAATAGGAACATACATACTGATAATTCCCTTAAATATAAATGGATTAAATGCTCCCACCAAAAGACACAGACTGGTTGAATGGATACAAAAACAAGACCCATATATATGCTGTCTACAAGAGACCCACTTCAGACCTAGGGACACATACAAACTGAAAGTGAGGGGATAGAAAAAGATATTCCGTGTAAATGGAAATCAAAAGAAAGCTGGAGTAGCAATTCTCATATTAGACAAAATAGACTTTAAAATAAAGACTATTGCAAGAAACAAAGAAGAATACTACATAATGATCAAGGGATCAATCCAAGAACGTATAGATATAACAACTGTAAATAGTTATGCACCCAACATAGGAGCACCGCAATACATAAGGCAAATACTAACAGCCATAAAAGGGGAAATCGACAGTAACACATTCATAGCAGGGGACTTTAACACCCCACTTTCACCAATGGACAGATCATCCAAAATGAAAATAAATATGGAAACACAAGCTTTAAATGATACATTGAACAAGATGGACTTAATTGATATTTATAGGACATTCCATCCAAAAACAAGAGAATACACATTTTTCTCAAGTTCTCATGGAACATTCTGCAGGATAGATCATATCTTGGGTCACAAATCAAGCCTTGGTTAATTTAAGAAAATTGAAATCATATCAGGTATCTTTTCTGACCACAACGCTATGAGACTAGATATCAATTACAGGAAAAGATCTGTAAAAAATACAAACACATGGAGGCTAAACAATACACTACTTAATACCAAAGTGATCACTGAAGAAATCAAAGAGGAAATCAAAAAATACCTAGAAACAAATGACAATGGAGACATGACGACCCAAAACCTATGGGATGCAGCAAAAGAAGTTCTAAGAGGGAAGTTTATAGCAATATAATCCTACCTTAAGAAAAAGGAAATATCTCAGATAAACCACCTAACCTTGCACCTAAAGCCATTAGAGAAAGAAGAACAAAAAACCCCCAAAGTTAGCAGAAGGAAAGAAATCATAAAGATCCGATCAGAAATAAATGAAAAAGAAATGAAGTAAATGATAGCAAAGATCAATAAAACTAAAAGCTGGTTCTTTGAGAAGATAAACAAAATTGGTAAACCATTAGCCAGACTCATCAAGAAAAAAAGGGAGAAGACTCAAATCAATAGAATTAGAAATGAAAAAGGAGAAGTAACAACTGACATGCAGAAACACAAAGGATCATGAGAGATTACTACAAGCAACTCTATGCCAATAAAATGGACAACCTGGAAGAAATGGACAAATTCTTAGAAATGCACAACCTGCCAAGACTGAACCAGGATGAAATACAAAATATGAACAGACAAATCACCAGCACTGAAATTGAAACTATGATTAAAAATCTTCCAACAAACAAAAGCCCAGGACCAGATGGCTTCACAGGCGAATTCTATCAAACATTTAGAGAAGAGCTAACCCTTATCCTTCTCAAGCTCTTCCAAAATATAGCAGGGGGAGGAACACTCCAAAACTCATTCTACGAGGCCACAAACACCCTGATACCAAAAGCAGACAAAGATGTCACAAAGAAAGAAAACTACAGGCCAATATTACAGATGAACATAGATGCAAAAATCCTCAACAAAATACTAGCAAACAGAACCCAACAGCACATTAAAAGGATCATACACCATGATCAAGTGGGGTTTATCCCAGGAATGCAAGGATTCTTCAATATATGCAAATCAATCAACGTGATACACCATATTAACAAATTGAAGGAGAAAAACCATATGATCATCTAAATAGATGCAGAGAAAGCTGTCAACAAAATTCAACACCCATTTATGATAAAAACCCTGCAGAAAGTAGGCATAGAGGGAACTTTCCTCAACATAATAAAGGCCATATATGACAACAACACAGCCAACATCGTCCTCAATGGTGAAAAACTGAAAGCATTTCCACTAAGATCAGGAACAAGACAAGGTTGCCCACTCTCACCACTCTTATTCAACATAGTTTTGGAAGTTTTAGCCACAATAATCAGAGAAGAAAAAGAAATAAAAGAAATACAAATCAGAAAAGAAGTAAAGCTGTCACTGTTTGCAGATGACATGATCCTATACATAGAGAAAACTAAAGTTACTACCAGAAAACTACCAGAGCTAATCAATGAATTTGGTAAAGTAGCAGGATACAAAATTAATGCACAGAAATCTCTGGCATTCTTATACACTAATGATGAAAACCCTGAGGTGAAATTAAGAAAACACTCCCATTTACCATTATAACAAAAAGAATAAAATATCTAGGAATAAACCTACCTACGGAGACAAAAGACCTGGATGCAGAAATTTATAAGACACTGATTAAAGAAATTAAAGATGATACAAATAGATGGAGAGATATACCATGTTCTTGGATTGGAAAATCAACATTGTGAAAATGACTCTACTACCCAAAACAATCTACAGATTCAATGCAATTCCTATCAAACACTCACTGGCATTTTTCACAGAACTAGAACAAAAAATTTCACAATTTGTATGGAAACACAAAAGACCCCAAATAGCCAAAGCAATCTTGAGAATGAAAAATGGAGCTGTAGGAATCAGGCTCCCTGCCTTCAGACTATACTACAAAGCTACAGTAATCAAGACAGTATGGTACTGGCACAAAAACAGAAATATAGATCAATGGAACAGGATAGAAAGCCCAGAGATAAACCCACGCACATATGGTCCCCTTATCTTTGACAAAGGAGGCAAGAATATACAGTGGAGAAAAGACAGCCTCTTCCATAAGTGGTGATTGGAAAACTGGACAGCTACATGTAAAAGTATGAAATTGGAACACTCCCTAAAACCGTACTCAAAAATAAACTCAAAATGGATTAAAGACCTAAATGTAAGGCCAGAAACTATCAAACTCTTAGAGGAAAACATAGGCAGAACACTCTATGACATAAATCACAGCAAGACCCTTTTTAACCCACCTCCTAGAGAAATGGAAATAAAAAGAAAAATAAACAAATGGGACCTAATGAAACTTCAAAGGTTTTGCAAAGCAAAGGAAACCATAAACAAGACCAAAAGACAACCCTTAGAATGGGAGAAAATATTTGCAAATGAAGCAACTGACAAAGGATTAATCTTCAAAATTTACAAGCAGCTCATGCAGCTCAATAGCAAAAAAACAAACAACCCAATCCAAAAATGGGCAGAAGACCTAAATAGACATTTCTCCAAAGAAGATATACAGATTGCCAACAAACACATGAAAGAATGCTCAACATCATTAATCATTAGAGAAATGAAAATCAAAACTACAGTGAGATATCATCTCACACCGGTCAGAACGGCCATCATCAAATAATCTAGAAACAATAAATGATGGAGAGGTTGTGGAGAAAAGGGAACACTCTTGCACTGTTGATGGGAATGTAAATTGATACAGCCACTATGGAGAATGGTATGGAGGTTCCTCAAAAAACTGCAGGTAGAACTACCATACGACTCAGCAATCCCACTACTGGGCATATACCCTGAGAAAACCATAATTCAAAAAGAGTCATGTACTAAAATGTTCATTGCAGCTCTATTTACAATAGCCAGGACATGGATGCAACCTAAGTGTCCATCAACAGATGAATGGGTGTAGAAGATGTGGCACATATACACACTGGAATATTACTCAGCCATAAAAAGAAACGAAATTGAGTTATTTGTAGTGAGGTGAATGGACCTAGAGTCTGTCATACAGAGTCAAGAAAGTCAGAAATAGAACAACAAATACCGTATGCTAACACATATATATGGAATCTAAGAAAACAACAAAAAGTTCATGAAGAACCTAGGGGCAAGACGGGAATAAAGACACAGACCTACTAGAGAATGGACTTGAGGATACGGGGAGGGGGAAAAGTAAGCTCTGACAAAGTGAGAGAGTGGCATGGACATATATACAGTACCAAATATGAAATAGATAGCTAGTGGGAAGCAGCCACATAGCCCAGGGAGATCAGCTAGGTGCTTTGTGACCACCTAGAGGGGTGGGATAGGGAGGGTGAGAGGGAGGGAGACGCAAGAGGGAAGAGATATGGGAACATATGTATATGTATAGCTGTTTCACTTTGTTATAAAGCAGAAACTAACACACCATTGTAAAGCAATTATACTCCAATAAAGATGTTAAAAAAAAAGTATAAAGTTCATTCTACAGCTAAACAAAAAACTAAATTCAATTCAAAAATGGATAAAGGACTTAAGTGTATATTTCCCCCTGGAAGATATACGAATGGCCATTAGGTACATGAAAAGATGCTAAACATCATTAGTCATTAAAGAAATGTAAGTCAAAATCATGAGATACTACACATTAGGATGGCTATTGTGAAAAATTAAAAATAAGTGTTGGTGAAGATATGGAGAAATTGGAGCTTTCGTGCATTGCTGGTGGAAAGGTAAAATGGTGTAGCTTTTGTTGAAAACAGTTTGGTGGTTACTCAAAAATTAAACATAGATATACCATATGGTTCAGCAATTCCACTCCTAATTAGATACTGAAAAAAAAAATGAAAGCAGGTGCTCAGACACTTTTACATTAGCGTTCATTGCAGCATTATTTACAATAGCTAAAAGGTGAAACAACACGTGTCCATCAACAGATGAATGGATGTACAAAATCTGGTGTATGTGTGTAATGGGATATTATTCAGCCATAAAAAGGAATGAAATTCTGACATATGCTGTGACATGGATACACCTTGAAAACATTATACCAAGTGAAATAAGCCAGACACAAAAAGACTAATAATGTATGATTCCCCTTGTATGAGGTACCTAGAACAGGCAAATTCATAGATACAGAAAGTAGAATAGAGGTTACCAGGGGCTCAGGAGAGGAAGGACTGGGGAGTTATTGTTTAGTGAGGACAGACCTTCTGTCTGGAATGGTGAAAAGTTCTGGAAGTGGACAATGGCAATAGTTGCATTGTGAATGAAATTAATGCCTCTGAATTGTACACTTAAAATGGTTAAAAGGGAGAATTTTTATTTTATGTACATTTTATCATTAAAAAATGCAACAAGTTTAGCAATATTTAAAATAGCACATTTTTAGTGCTTATCCTTTAAAAATCATTCTCTTGTGTGAGGGAGTTAATTTGGAGAAGACCCTGTTATACAGTTATCCTCACAGGCTGCCACAGTTACCACTGCTCTTTTCCACAGAACGTTCTTAATGGTTTGGAAGGCTTTGAGACCACTTCCTGCACATCCTGCAATCCCTGAGGGAATGTACTAATACACACACTCCACGTTCAAACAGTAGATTCTAAATACACAGTGATATCACAAAGATTGTCAAGGTAAAGACACACTGCGTTAACTTGTTAATAAGCTGCTAGGTAAGAGTTTAATACTCTTGGGTGTTGCTTTTAAGCTTTGTTAGGTGGGACCAGAGCAGTACTTGGTCTAGGGCTAGTTTTCCCACTCCTGATGCAAAACCCTCTGCGTGTGCTACCTTGTGTACTATACAATACTTCGTACATTCTTCCCAGTCTTATTTGAGCTCTGAGGATTGTTCTTCCCAATCCTCTTGGGTAATTCTCTCCTTGGCCTAGGGTAGTTTCCTCACATGCTATTGCTAATCAGTACCCTGCCGAATACTTAAGGGGGAACATCTCTAGATCCCTGAATCAATCTCTTTCTGTCTCTCTCTCCCTGTATGTCTGCCTCTCTCTCTGTCTCTCTGTCTGTATCTGTCTCTTTGTCTGTCTCTGTCTCTCTTTATATCTCTGTTTCTGTCTTTGTCTCTCTCTCTCTCTCTCTGTCTCTGTCTCTGTCTCTGTCTCTCTGTCTGTCTCTCTCTGTCTGCCTGTCTCCCTCTGTCTCTCCCCATCTCATTCCTCTCTGGTGCTCTGCCCTCTGAACTCCAGCCACCTTGGTTTCCCTGGACCCCCAGCTCTCTCTCTTCACTTCACGGTGACCACCAGGATCTTCCTGGGTTTCTTGTTCCTGTACCACAGCCAGAAACTCAATCTAAGCAGTAAGTTGGTTCCTCCTAAGTCTCATCTTATTTTATCCTGTCTCACGGATATCCCTGTCCTTCATTAGCCAAGGTCCAATGTCTTCAAAATCAATGTTCAATATATTTTGTCTGTTTTGTTTTTTTTTTTTTTTAGTTGTCATAGGCAGGAGGGTAAAAGAAATCCTCTCTAATTCATCCTTCTCAGAAGTGCAAGAAGTCTTATGCTTCTCAGTGATTTTGAAGTAAACTAATTTACTGTAATAAATCCCTTTATATCTGAAAAACTTAGAATTGTTCCTGATTTACTAATAGAATACTGATTATAAATATGCCTAGAGTTTGAAATAAATGAGGTAATAACAGAAATGGAAACTAACATTGATTTAGTACTTACTGTTTGCTGGGCAAATTGCATATTTAAGAAAATCACTCAGTGCATATTAGTTGACTCTGAATGTTACTGATTTTACTTAATAATTTAGTGCATGTATATATAATTAAATTGCATTTATTTGCAACTATACCATATTGGTATATAAGGAGGGGATTTAGGGAGTAGTGCTGTTAGTGCTGAAACAGGAGCCAAAAAAGTTCTAAATGCCAGCAAACTTAAACAATGGACCTTTGACAGGAAGTGGCTAAATAAATATTACTATTTTAGTGACTATTTACATAGATTGTGTCCCTACGTTATTTGACCTGCCTTATTTTTATTTATTTTTTTACTTTTTTAAAAGTTTCCATTTATTTTACATTTCTTATGCAATGAACTGATATTTTCTAAATCCTTACAAATCACACTATACATTCACTCTTCTATATATTCTGTACTCTTCTTATAACATGAAATTTCAATCCTGCATGTCAGTACAGGATTAGAGAAATAAAAGCTCTAGGCCAAAGACTTTGGGAGAAAGTATTAAATTTAACCAGTATTGTTCTGTTTTTAAAAGCTAATTGTTAAAAAACCTTTTTTTAAAAAAAACAAAAATTAATTATGGGCTGTGCTTAAAAGGTGTTATTTATCATTTCAGATATAGTAATATATAGACTTTTTTTGGTGCTAAATAACTTACTTTTTTTAAACATCTTTTTTTTTTTCAGTACGCGGGCCTCTCACTGTTTTGGCCTCTCCCGTTGCGGAGCACAGGCTCTGGACGTGCAGGCTCAGCGGCCATGGCTCACGGGCCCAGCTGCTCCGCGGCATGTGGGATCCTCCCAGACCGGGGCACGAACCCACGTCCCCTGCATCGGCAGGCGGACTCTCAACCACTGCGCCACCAGGGAAGCCCTAAACATCTTTATTGGAGTATAATTGCTCCACAATGCTGTGTTAGTTTCTGCTGCACAACAAAGTGAATCAGCTATATGTATACATATATCCCCATATCCCCTCCCTCTTGCATCTCCCTCCCACCCTCCATATTCTACCTCCTTGCTCTTTAAAACACCTTGCATAACTGCAAAGAGTGTGAGAAGGGTCTGTGTTAGTGAGCCACAGTTTCAGCCATGTTGCTTTGGACCTAGAGTCTGTCATACAGAGTGAGGTAAGTCAGAAAGAGAAAAACAAATACTGTATGCTGCCTTTTCAGAACATGCTTAAAAGCAGGGTATTCAAGAACTACAGAATCTGATCATAAAAGTGGAGTTTTATTTTTAAATCTGAATTGTAAGTTATAAATATAATAGGAGATTTGTAAAATTTTTGAAGATATAGAAAAGTTTAAAGAAGAAAATTAAAATAACCAATAATCTCATTGCCTACTGATAAGCATTGTCATAGTCAACTTTATATTTGACCAGTATTTATCTAATGCATGTGTGATTCTTCATCTAAATGTGTGCACTTAAAGTTATTCATAAAGTTATGTTGATACTGTATTAATAATGTGCTTTTATGAACCATAAGGGTTTATGCTTTATACTTCTTATACCATTTTATTGATATAAAAATTGTTTTTGAGAAAATATAGTCTTGTATTCATGTACTTGCTTCAATTTCCAAATAGAAATGCTCTTTTACTAGTCCATACCATAATCATTTTGGTCCATCCTACGATGATACCTCTGTATTTGTTTAGAACTTGCTTATAAAAACATCACTTAAAAAAAAATGATGGTACCACCAGTGGTGTGCTGGAGTCCTGTCACACTGCTTTGCAAGAGCTGATTATGAGCATTTCTTCCTAATACTGCATTCAGTGATGTCACATTTGTTGCTTGAATTCAGCCATGGGAGTATTTACAATATAGAGAAAGGAAAATGGTACAAATGAGGGCCTTTTTTTCCAGAGAACGAGTTGTTAGAATTTACTCATCCAGCGCTGGGTATAGCCATGCCATAGATTACCATGCTATTAAATGAAGATGTAAATAGATAAGGAAAAAGTCAAACCATAGAAAATTTATTATACTTCTACTTCTGTTAATATAAAATCTGTATGCATATGCAAAGAAAGATGTCTTTAAAGACTAGGGTTACCTCTGAGAAATATGACTGAGAAATCAGTGATCTGATTTTTTAAAAATTTTATACACATTTGTATTCCTTTAGATCTTTGTAATGAAACACTTTACTCCTGTGATTAACATATATATTAAAATTAATGTATTTCTTCAGGAAAATAAATTTATTGTGCTGATATTATCTTGAAGGTAATAAGAGAATAACGACCACAGTATAAGCCACTTATTTACTATTTATGATATATCAGATGTGTATGTGCTAGGTAGCTTTTTTATATGTTTACTCATCTAATCCCCCCAAATTGCCCTCATTTTACAGAAGCATCAGTTGAGGTATACAGAAGTTATGTTATCTTGACCATAATCAAACAGCCAAAATTTATGTGAATGTTTGGCTTTAAAGTCAGTTTTTTTCCCTCTCTGCTGAATGGAAAGCTCCACTCGGTTGTTTTGGAGCTACTAATTTACAAGTTCCATCTCAGAATGAATGAGAAGATCTTAAACGTATTAGGAGAATGATGACTGTTGGTACATGCCGTATGGCTAGCTTGGGGAAGGGTGGGGATTGAGATGATGCTGTCATTTGAAAGGCAAAATGAAAGGGTTGAGACAGAGAAGAGTATGGAAAATAGAGATTATGTCCACAATTCCTGATTAGAAAAGAATAAAGGTGGGAAAGGACTAGATGCAAAATTACATGATAAACAAAAATAAAAATGACTTGGCAAATGGGTGAAATTAGGACAGTAGGGGACTGCATAGGTGACAACAGAGATTGCTATGGTGAGCTAAACTCAAAATCCTGTGCCAGTACGTGAAGAGCACTCATGTAAAAATTGATTAGTAATGAGACAGCTTCATTACAGAACGTGTTTCTCACATTTATAGGCTATTAGATGTGGGAAATGAGGCAAAAAGTTTGTTCTTGTATACTTATACCCAATCAGATTATGTTGATTTGTCAAAGTTCAAGAATCAAGTTCTAGCTTTAGGCAAATGGCTTCATCTTGCTGCGCCTCAGCTTTCTCATGTGTAAATCAGATCATCTAAAATACTTTAATAAATTGATGTGAAAATGACATAACGATGCGCTTATTATTAGACTGGCAAAAATTGGAAAGCTGGATAATGCCAAGCTCTGGTTAAGATGTTGGGACATTGCATTGTTGATAGCAATATGGACTGGTACAGTCATTCTGGAGAGTAATCTGGCACTAATTAGTCCGTTAAATATACATATAACCTACAACCCAACAATTCTGTTTGTGGGGACTTATCCCAACGAGATTTTCACATAGGTCCAGAAATTCTCACACACAGTACACATTATATATGAAAAATATTACACTGTGGCAAGAACCATAAATATCTCTGAGGTTTGTAGCTGAAATCATTTCCTGCTGACATTAGAAATCTCCTTCTATTTTCTCATTCTAATTGCATAACATAGCAAGATACTTCCTGCTCTATTAAGCCCTCCAAAGAAGATATTCATACGTGTTTGGAACCAGACACTTTATACATCATTTTAGAGTGTGGAATATTTAATTTTGTGTTAACTTTCATTTTGAAATGTTTTAAAAGGTTCAGGGACTAGTTAATCAAATATGGAGATACATAAGGCAGAGTTTCTGACCTCAAGAATCCTGCGTGACAACAGAAAACACTTTAGAGAAAAACTAAAACACAGTTTTTCACTCATCAGCATGAAAAGAGAAGTTCACTTCAGATTTAAAGTCAATGATATGGTATCTTTTATCTGGACTGCAGCTCCCTAATTAAATCTTTTTGGCACTTTAACTCCAGGGAGGCCCAGCTGATGATTCAAAGCCGGTCATTGAATATGATTTAAAATCAATATGAGTGAAAGACACTCTGGGTGTGCTGTCCTTTCAAAGGAAGTGGGAGCACTTTCACACCTTGTTTGCAGAAAATCAATTGTCTAAAGCAGCTACCAGGATGATGTGGACAGAGAGAGCTTACATCTACAGATAGGCCAGTGCTGTTATTCCTGATCTGAATATATTATTGCCATTTAACACTATTGCACTTTTTTTAACATCTTTAATGGAGTATAATTGCTTTACAGTGTTGTGTTAGTTTCTGCTGTATAACAAAGTGAATCAGCTATATGTATACATATATCCCCATATCCCCTCCCTCTTGCATCTCCCTCCCTCCCTCCCTATCTCACCCCTTTAGTTGGTCACAAAGCACCGAGCTGATCTCCCTGGGCTATGTGGCTGCTTCCCACTAGCTATCGATTTTACATTTGGGAGTGTATATATGTCCATGCCACTCTCTCACTTCATCCCATCTTATACTTCTCCCTCCCTGTGTCCTCAAGTTGATCCTCTATGTCTGCGTCTTTAATCCTGTCCTGCCCCTAGGTTCATC
Source organism: Grampus griseus (assembly GCF_964374135.1). Taxonomy (NCBI): domain Eukaryota; kingdom Metazoa; phylum Chordata; class Mammalia; order Artiodactyla; family Delphinidae; genus Grampus; species Grampus griseus. Next base: position 123,220,062 of record NC_138999.1, on the reverse strand, counting down.
AGAACCATTTTTTTTTTCAGATTCCATACATGTGTTAGCACACGATATTTGTTTTTCTCTTTCTTACTTACTTCACTCTGTATGACAGACTCTAGGTCCATCCACCTCACTACAAAAAACTCAATTTCGTTTCTTTTTATGGCTGAGTAATATTCCATTGTATATATATGCCACATCTTCTTTATCCATTCATCTGTCAATAGACAAATAGGTTGCTTCCATGTCCTGGCTATTGTAAATAGTGCTGCAATAAACATTGTGGTACATGCCTCCTTTTTCTTTTAACATTTTTATTGGAGTATAATTGCTTTACAATGGTGTGTTAGTTTCTGCTTTATAACAAAGTGAATCAGCTATAAATATACATATATCACCATATCTCCTCCCTCTTGTGTCTCCCTCCCACCGTCCCTATCCCACCGCTCTAGGTGGTCACAAAGCACCGAGCTGATCTCCCTGTGCTATGCGTCTGCTTCCCACTAGCTATCTATTTTACATTTGGTAGTGTATATAAGTCCATGTCACTCTCTCACTTCGTCCCAGCTTACCCATCCCCCTCCTGGAGTCCTCAAGTCCATTCTCTACGTCTATGTCTTTATTCCTGTCCTGCCCCTAGGTTCTTCAGAACCATTGTTTTTAATTCCATATATATGTGTTAGCATACGGTATTTACTTTTCGCTTTCTGACTTACTTCACTCTATATGATAGACTCTAGGTCCATCCACCTCACTACAAATAACTCAATTTCATTTCTTTTTTATGGCTGAGTAATATTCCATTGTATATATGTGACACATCTTCTTTATCCATTCATCTATCGATGGACACTTAGGTTGCTTTCATATCCTGGCTATTGTAAACAGAGCTACAATGAACATTGTGGTACATGACTCTTTTTGAATTATGGTTTTCTCAGGGTATATGCCCAGTACTGGGACTGCTGGGTCTTATGGCAGTTTTCTTTTCTTTTTTTTTTTTTTCATTTTATTTTATTTTTTAAACATCTTTATTGCAGTATAATTGTTTCACAATGGTGTGTTAGTTTCTGCTTTATAACAAAGTGAATCAGTTATACGTATACATAGGTCCCCATATCTCTTCCCTCTTGCATCTCCCTCCCTCCCACCCTCCCTATCCCACCCCTCTAGGTGGTCACAAAGCACTGAGCTGATCTCCCTGTGCTATGCGGCTGCTTCCCACTAGCTATCTATTTTATGTTTGGTAGTGTATATATGTCCATGCCACTCTTTCACTTTGTCTCAGCTTACCTTTCCCCCTCCCCATACCCTCAAGTCCATTCTCTAGTAGGTCTGTGTCTTTATTCCCGTCTTGCCCCTGGGTTCTTCATGACCTTTTTTTTTTTTTAGATTCCACACATATGTGTTAGCATAGAGTATTTGTTTTTCTCTTTCCGACTTACTTCACTCTGTATGACAGACTCTAGGTTCATCCACCTCACTACAAATAACATATTTTTGTTTCCTTTTTATGGCTGAGTAATATTACATTGTATATATGTGCCACATCTGCTTTATCCATTCATCTGTCGATGGACACGTAGGTTGCTTCCATGTCCTTGCTATTGTAAATAGAGCTGCAATGAACATTTTGGTACATGACTCTTTTTGAATTATGGTTTTCTCAGGGTATATGCCCAGTAGTGGGATGGCTGGGTCATATGGTAGTTTTAGTTTTTTGAGGAACCTCCATACTGTTTCTCATAGTGGCTGTATCAATTTATATTCCCACCAACAGTGCAAGAGGGTTCCATTTTCTCCATACCCTCTCCAGCATTCATTGTTTGTAGATTTTTTGAAGATGGCCATTCTGACTGGTGTGAGGTGAAACCTCACTGTAGTTTTGATTTTCATTTCTCTAATGATTAATGATGTTGAGCATTCTTTCATGTGTTTGTTGACAATCTGTATATCTTCTTGGGAGAAATGTCTATTGAGGTCTTCTGCCCATTTTTGGATTGGGTGGTTTGTTTTTTGATATTGAGCTGCATGAGCTGCTTGTAAATTGGAGATTTACAATTTACAATTGTAAATCAATTGGAGATTAATCCTTTGTTAGTTGCTTCATTTGCAAATATTTTTTCTCATTCTGTGGGTTGTCTTTTTTATTGTTTCCTTTGCTGTGCAAAAGCTTTTAAGTTTTCATTAGGTACCATTTGTTTATTTTTGTTTTTATTTCCCTTTCTCTAGGAGGTGCGTCAAAAGGATCTTGCTGTGATTTATGTCATAGAGCGTTCTGCTTATCTTTTCCTCTAAGACTTTTATAGTGTCTGGCCTTACATTTAGGTTTTTAATTCATTTTGAGTTTATTTTTGCGTATGGTGTTAGGGAGTGTTCTAACTTCATTCTTTTACATGTAGCTGTCCAGTTTTCCCAGCACCACTTATTGAATTGGCTGTCTTTTCTCCACTGTATATTCTTGCCTCCTTTATCAAAGATAAGGTGACCATATGTGCGTGGGTTTATCTCTGGGCTTTCTATCCTCTTTCATTGATCTATATTTCTGTTTTTGTGCCAATACCATACTGTCTTGATTACTGTAACTTTGTAGTATAGTCTGAAGTCCAGGAGCCTGACTCCTCCAGCTCCGTTTTTCTTTCTCAAGACTGTTTTGGCTATTTGAGTTCTTCTGTGTTTCCATACAATTTGTGAAGTTTTTTGTTCTAGTTCTGTGAAGGATGCCATTGGTAGTTTGATAGGGATTGCATTAAATCTGTAGATTGCTTAGGGTAGTATAGTCATTTTAACAATGTTGATTCTTCCAATCCATGAACATGGGTGTATCTCTGCATCTGTTTGCATCATCTTCAATTTCTTTCATCAGTGTCTTATAGTTTTCTGCATACAGGTCTTTTGTCTGCTTAGGTAGATTTATTCCTAGGTATTTTATTCTTTTTGTTGCAATGGTAAATGGGAGTTTCCTTAATTTTTCTTTCAGATTTTTCATCATTAGTGTATAGGAATGCCAGAGATTTCTGTGCATTAATTTTGTATCCTGCTACTTTACCAAATTCATTGATTAGCTCTAGTAGTTTTCTGGTAGCATCTTTAGGATTCTCTATGTATAGTATCATGTCATCTGCAAACAGTGACAGTTTCACTTCTTCATTTCCAATTTGGATTCCTTTTATTTCTTTTTCATTTCTGATTGCTGGGCTAAAACTTCCAAAGCTATGTTGAATAATAGTGGTGAGAGTGGGCAACCTTATCTTGTTCCTTATCTTAGAGGAAATGTATTCAGTTTTTCACCATTGTGAACTATGTTGGCTGTGGGTTTTTCATATATGGCCTTTATTATGTTGAGGTAGGTTCCCTCTATGCCCACCTTCTAGAGAGTTTGTATCATAAATGGGTGTTGAATTTTGTCAAAAGCTTTTTCTGCATCTATTGAGATTATCATATTGCTTTTATCCTTCAATTTGTTAATATTGTGTGTCACATTGATTTGCACATATTGAAAAATCCTTGCATTCCTGGGGAAAACCCCACTTGATCATGTTGTATGATCCTTTTTAATGTGCTGTTGGATTCTGCTTGCTAGTATTTTGTGAGGATTTTTGCATCTATGTCATCAGTTATATTGACCTGTAGTTGTCTTTGTTTGTTTGTTTTTGCAGTATGCAGGCCTCTCACTGTTGTGGCCTCTCCTGTTGCAGAGCACAGGCTCCAGACGCGCAGGCTCAGTGGCCATGGCATACGGGTCCAGCCGCTCCGCAGCATGTGGGATCTTCCCAGACGGGGGCACGAACCCATGTCCCCTGCATCGGCAGGCGGACTCTCAACCACTGCACCACCAGGGAAGCCCAGTTTTCTTTTTTTGTGACGTCTTTGCTTTTGGTATCATGGTGATGGTGGCCTCGGAGAATTTGTTTGGGAGTGCTCCTCCCTCTGCTATATTTTGGAAGAGTTTGAGAAGCATAGGTGTTAGCTCTTCTCTAAATGTTTGATAGAATTCACCTGTGAAGGCATTTGGTCCTGGGCTTTTGTTTGTTGGAAGATTTTTAATCACAGTTTCAATTTCAGTGCTTGTGATTGGTCTGTTCATATTTTCTATTTCTTTCTGGTACAATCTTGGAAGGTTGTACTTTTCTAAGAATTTGTCCATTTCTCAGGAGGTAGCATTTCTGAACAACCATTTTTAATGCATTCTTACGTGTTTTTTCCAAATTTTCTACTCTCCTCAATTACTTTCATAAGCTAACACAATGGTTTTGCCATTACCAAGTATGTCTCATCCTCAGCTATGCCATCTGTGGTCACTGTGCTGTAGATGTTTTTAATGTAGAAGGCTTAAATGCTGCAGAAATTTTTTTCATGAATGAATGTTGCAAATAGGTCTATTTTTTAAATTTATCTTTGTATCAGACTAGAGATCCTAACGTCATTTTACAAAGCTCTTTCCCTTCCCATAAATTGTTTTCCTCTTGCCTTTTGTTAAATGTTAACTGCATTTTTTTAAGGCTTCTGTGTTTTAGTGGTTTAGATATTTTGCCCTGAGTTCATTTCAAGTTTTCTTCATCCACTGAAGTGTAGTACATTTTCTGAATCTTTTACTGGTTGCCCAAGAGTTTGCAATATAAATTTACAACTGATACAAGTCAACTTTCAAATAGCACTATATCAGTTCATAGATAATGAAGGTAATATAACAGATGTACCCAAATACTCCTTCCTGTCCCTTATAACATTTCTGTCATTCATTTCATGTATCTACATGCTATAATCACCTAATACATTGTTAGTATTATTACTTTGAACAGTTATATAATAGATCAATTAAGAATAAGTAAAATATTTTTTTCCCTTCATGTATTCCTTCTCTGATGCTTTCTTTCTTCATGTAGATCTAAATTTATGACCTAGATCATCTTTCTTCTCCTTGAAGAACTTTTAACATTACTAGCAGGGCAAAGCTGCGGGAGATAAACTCCTTGTTTTCTATGAATCAGTCTATATTTCTTCACTTTTAAAGAATAATTTTGCTGGATATAGAACACTAGGTTGGTGTCCATTTTCTTTCAACAATTTATCAACAGTTTAAGTATTTCACTCTACTCTTTTCTTGTTTGTGTGGGGTTTTTTATGAGAAGTCCCCTGTAGGATTCTTATTCTTGTTCCTCTATAGGTAAGGCTTTTTCATTTACCTTCTTTCAAGTTTTCACTTTATCTTTGGTTTTCTGGAGTTTTAATATTGTATGCTTTTATATATAAAAGCATATAATATATAATACTATATATATATATATATATATATATATATATATATATATATATATATATATATATATAAAATTTTGGAATTTATCCAGCTTGGTGTTTTCTGAGCTTCCTGGATTGTGGTTTAGTATTTCTTCTGCTCCATTCTCTCTTTATTTTACTTCTGGTATTCTAATTATGTGTATGTTATACCTTTTGAAATTATCCCACAGTTCTTGGATATTCTGTTCTGTTCCTTTGCTTCTTTTTTTCTCTTTACATTTCAGTTTAGAAAGCTTCTATTATTGACACATCTTTAAGCTTGCTGATTCTTTCCTCGGCTCTGTCCAGGTTATTTATGGGCCCATCAAATGTATTATTCGTTTCTGTTACAGTATACTTGATTTCTATCATTTCCTTTTAATACCTTCTTAGCATTTCCATCTTTCTGCTCACATTACTCATCTGTTCTTGCACATTGTCCACTTTTTCCATTAGAGCCCTTAACATATGGATTAAAGTTATTTTAAATTTCCTGTCTGATAATTCCAAAATCTATATCATATCTAAGTCTTATTCTGATGTTTGATTAGTCTATTTAGACTGTGTTTTTGTCTTCCCTTTTAGGATGCTTTGTAATTTTTTGTTGAAATCCAGATGATGTATCAGGTAACATGGACTATATTAATTCGGGTTCTCCAGAGAAACAGCATATATATGTGTGTGTGTGTGTGTGTATATATATATATATATATATATGTATTCATATACCTAAATGTAAAATGCAAACTATGAAACTCCTAGAAGATAACATTGAAGAAAACCTAGATGACTTTGTATATGGTGGTGACTTTTTAGATACAACACAAAAGGCATGATCCATGAAAGTAGTAATTGATAAGCTGGGCTTCATTAAAATGAAAAACTTCTGTTATATGAAATACAATGTGAAGACCGTGAGAAGACAAGCCACAGACTGGGAGAAAATATTTGCAAAAGACACATCTGATAAAGGACTGTTATCTAAAATATACAAAGAACCCTTAAAACACAACAATAAGAAAACAAACTGATTAAAAAATGGACCAGGGGGCTTCCCTGGTGGCGCAGTGGTTGAGAGTCCGCCTGCCGATGCAGGGGACACGGGTTCGTGCCCCGGTCCGGGAAGATCCCACATGCCACGGAGCGGCTGGGCCTGTGAGCCATGGCCACTGAGCCTGCGCGTCCGGAGCCTGTGCTCTGCAACGGGAGAAGCCACAGCAATGAGAGGCCCACGTACCACACACACACACACACACACACACACACACACACACAACAAATGGACCAGGGACTTCCCTGGTGGTCCCATGGTTAAGACTTCACCTTCCAATGCAGGGGGTGCGGGTCGATCCGTGGTCAGGGAGCTAAGATCCCATATGCCTTAGGGCCAAAACACACCAAAAAACATAAAACAGAACCAATATTGTAACAAATTCAAAAAAAACTTTCAAAATCGTCCACATCAAAAAACCTTAAAAAAAAAAAGGACCAAAGATCTTAACAGATACTTTGCTGAAGAAGATAAACAGATGGGAAAAAAAGCATATGAAAAGATGGGAAGAAATATGGGAACATATGTATATGTATATGCATAACTGATTCACTTTGTTATAAAGCAGAAACTAACACACCATTGTAAAGCAATTATACTCCAATAAAGATGTTAAAAAAGAAATGAACACATCTCTCACATAATTTTGTTGATAGACTATTTTACTTCTTGTGTATCCGTGTTTTTATTTTTTAAAGCCTACTCATGCATAAAAAGTTATTTATTCTAAAAAATTAAAATTCAATAGCTCATCACTTATACTGATGTTTAAGATATGCTGTTAAATTGTAGAAGATGTTCTTAAAATAACACCAACAATTATATACAGAGTTTGAATTGGGAAAACTAAGAACTATTTAGAAGTAGTATTCTGTCTTGCTTAAGGCCCCAGCAATGTCTCAAAAAAGTCCACAGCCAGAATTCTTTAATGGTCTCAATAAAATAAAAGTCACAGAATTAGAAAAGTAAGGATTTATGGAGATCATATGAGCTCTTTTGGCTAAGGAGTAACACAAATCCTGAGAAATAAAATATTACATGTTTTGGTATGTGTAGAATGGTAGTAAAGAAATGACACCTTGAAATTTTGCCTGGGTCTTGAGAGTTATCACTGACTTTGGATGACAACTGGGACAAATGTCACAGTTTAAAAAACACACCAAGAATAATAGATTTGAATACATGGTAAAACATTATGAAAAATATCATTATGAAAATTATCATGAACAAGGATAAGTGACAAATGAAAAACTGGGAAAATTACAAAAATTATAAGACTACAATATGCAGGTGATTTTAGTTATGAGTGACAGAAAGCACAACTTAAACTGCCTTAAAATATTTTTAGAAAATTCTATTTTCTCTGTTTGATTAGATTTCCAACATGGTTATATCAAAGCTCTGGGTCTAATTGTCTGTTTTTCCCTTGATTCCATATACTTTCTAGTGTTGGCTTCATCCTCAGTTTGGCTTCCTTCAAAATCATAAGATGTTTGTGACTGGCAACTAGGGCTATATTAGCCCTTTTTCATTGCAAGAGGGAAAAAATGTTCTACTTCCCATAACCATCAAAAATGTCTCAAGCTTATTTCCGATTACATCACTCTTAAACCCAATCACTCAGTCCAGGGAGTATTTCCATCACCTGATTCACTTAAGCCTAGGCTAATGCCTATCCCTGTGGACTGTAGGATGTAATTACCCCAATTTCCTTAGTTTAGTGTTCCTCCACGGGAGTGCTACTTGCCACCTCTGAACCAATAACTGATTGGCTTAGGCCTAAATATGGTTCCAGTGCCTGAACTAATTACTAAGGAAAGAAGATGAAATTAGTCTCTATAGTTTAGACCAATCTGAGTCTACTACCAGAGCTGGGTATGGGGTTAATCCATTTGAAACCATGTGAATGCTATACAATTGGGAAAGGGTAAAATTAATGTTGTAGAAGCAATTCCAATATTTGCTGCCTAGAAAAAATGCCAATATTTTTAATATAAATAAAAGGCTATCATAAAAAAGGAAAAGACAAACACAAAATGAGAAACAGCAAAGGATGTGATCAAGAAATTCACAAAAGAAAAAACACAAGTGATAAACGTCAATAAAATATAAAAAGATTTTCTATTTCACTAGTAACCACATATATACATATTTTAAAGTGAGATTAACTTTTCACATATCATATTTGCAAATTGAATATTACTGTTCCTATATTGGGTTGGCAAATATGTAAGGAAAATGGCATTCTTATCTATTTTGGGGGAGACTAGGAATTGGCAATAAAAACTTTTCTGAAAAGTAGTTTGGCAATTCATATAAAAACTCTCAAAAAGAACATACATTTGAGGAAATCAAGATGGTGGAGTAGGAGGGTGCTGAGCTCACTTCCCACCATAAACACATAAAACATACATGCACATGTGGAGCAATTCTCACTGAAAACAAACTGGAGTCTGGCAGAAAGATGCTTATACAACCAAGGCTGTAAAGGAAGGTCTACACGGAGTTGGGTAGGAAGGGAGGAGAAGCGATCAGGTCAGGACCTGCACCTCTAGGAGGGGACACAGAGATCCTCCTGGGGAGTGAGCAGTTCAAACCACATCTTGGAAACTCCAACCTTGGGGTCAGAAACTGGGAAGATGAGTCGCCTTAGCTGGTTTGAAAACCAGCGGGACTAACAGGAGGGCTATAAGAAACCTAGACTCCATTTGTGAAGAGCACCCACAGGCTTGCTTACTCACAAAACAAGGCAGAAGAAGCAGGTTGAAACTGCACAGGATGCTGGCTGGTTTCCCACAACCACCACAGATGTGCCCCAACCCACTCTGAGCACCTGCTCCAGCCCCTCTTATTCTGTAGCACATACACCCCCAACTAGAGCAAAAGCTTCCATGGCTGAGGAGAATGTACACGTGCTGGGGACGGAGCCGGCACAGACCTGGCCTACATGGAACAGGTTGAGAGTAGCCATTACCAGTGCTTATGGAGGCAGCACAGTGGGAGCATCTGGAACTCCGACTGGTGTGCAGGGACTGCCCCAGTGTGTACCCTGGCCCACAATGGGCACCCCCTCTTGCTCCAGCACTTCTCTCCCCTGGGGCAAGCTTTCCAGTTCTGGGAAGGGAGAGAGCACACACTTAGATGGAATCAGCTCAGACCTGAACTCAGAGCTTCTGCACCAGCAGTTGGAGGCCTAACCTAATCCCCAATAGGGCAGTGTTGGCTACTAAGCACAGGAGAAGTCCTGGCTCACACCTGGCCCCTCCATCTCCAGCCCCTCCTCTCACCAAGGTGAGAGCTGCTAGTACACCCTGGGGGAAGACTTCAAATCCAGCTCTCCCACAAAGCCACTGGGCACACCCAGGCTGTATAGGGATGCTCCCACATAAAGACACCCCTTCAAGACCAGGTTAGGTATTTCACCTAATTTCATAGAGACAGAGAAAGTTAAGCAAAATTAGACAACAGAGGAATTTGTTTCAAATGAATGAACAAGAAAAAAACCTGAAAAAACAACTAAAGAAACAGAGATAAATAATTTACCAGATAAAGAATTCAAAGCATTAGTAGTAAGAATGCTAACTGAACTAGGGAAAAGAATAGATGAACACAGTCATAATTTTAATAAGCAACTAGAAAATATAAAAAAGAACCAATCAGAGGTAAAGAATACAATAACTGAAATGAAAAACACACTAGAAGGAATTAACAGCAGACGAGGTGATACACAAGAATGCATAAGTAATCTGGAAGATAAAATTATGGAAATCACTCAATAAGAAGAGCAAAAAGAAAAATAAATTTAAAAATGAGATCAGTTTAATGGACTTCTGGGACAACATCAAGCATACCAACATTCACTTTATTGGGGTCCATGAAGGAGAAGAGAAAGGGGTCAAAATGTATATGATGAAATTATGCCAAAAACTTCCCAAATCTGAAAGAAGAAGGAAACAGATATCCAGATATAGGAAGCACAGACAGTCCTAAATATGATGACCCTAAGAGACCCATAGCAAGAGATACCATAATTAAAATGGCAAAAGTTAAAGAGAAAGAGAAATTCTAAAGGCAGCAAGAGCAAAACAAAGAGTTGCATAAAAGGGAACCCACATAAGGCTATCAGCTGACTTTTGTATAGAAACTTTGCAGGCTAGAAGAGAGTGGCAAGATATATATAAAGTGCTGAAAGGGAAAAACCTACAACCTATTATACTCTACCCACCAAGATTATCATTCAGAATTGAAGGAGAGATGAAGAACTTCTCAGACAAGCAAAAACTAAGAGTTCATCAATACTAAACCAACCCTGAAAGAAATGTTAGAGGGTCTTCTCTAAGTGGAAAGGAAGTAAAAATCTATAGAGAAGGGAAGAATCCCACTAGTAAATGTAAAGCTGTGGATCAACCACTTAAATAAGCTAGTATGAAGATTAGAAGACAAAACATTATAAAATATACTTTAACTACAATAAACATTGAAGGGGTAAACATGAAGATGTAAAATAGGACATTCAGAAACACAAAATGTGGTAGAGGGGAGTAAAAAATGCAGCTCTTTTAGAATGTGTTTGAACTTAAATGACTACCAGTTTAAAACTACTAGATACAGTTATAGTTCAACATATATGAACACCATGATAACCACAAATCAAACCCTACAATAGATAAACAAAAACTAGAAAGAACAGAACACAAGCATACCACTAAAGAAAATCATCAAACTACAAGGGAAGAAATGACAAGAAGAAAATAACAGAGAATTGCAAAACAACCAGAAAACAAGTAATAAAACGGCAATAAGTACATATCTATCAGTAATCACTTTAAATATCAATAGACTAAAGGTTCTAATCAAAATATATAATGTGGCTGATTGGATTAAAAAATAATACCCATCTATATGCTGCTTATAAGAGACTCATTTAGAGCTAAAGACACACACGGACTGAAAGTTAGGGGATGGAAAAAGACATTTCATGCAAACAGAAATGACAAGGAAGTTGGGGTAGCAATACTCATATCAGACAAAGTTCACTTTAAAACAAAGTCTATACCAAAAAACAAAGAAGGGCATTATACAATAATAAAGAATACAAGAAATGATATAACATTCATTAACATATACACATCCAATGCAGGAGCACCTAAATACATAAAGCAAATATTAACAGACATAAAGGGAGAAATGGGCAATAATACAATAATTATAGGGGACTTCAACACCCCACTTACATCAATGGACAGATCATCCTGACAGAAAAGCAGTAAGAAAGCTGTAGTCTTAAATGACACATTAGAGCTGTTGGACTTAATAGATACCTACAGCACATTCTATTTCAAAATAGCAGAGTATGCATTCTTTTCAAGTGCGCATAGGACATTCTCCAGGATAGATCACATGCTAGGCCACAAAACAGGTCTCAACAAATTTAAGAAGACAGAAATTATATCAAGCACTTTTTCTGACCACAGTGGTACAAAACTAGAAATCAATTACAGGAAGAAGTATGGGAAAAACACAAATACATGGAGACTAAACAACATGCTACTAAAAACGAATGAGTTAATGAAGAAAGCAAAGAGGAAATCAGAAAATACCTTGAGACTAATGAAAATAAAAACACAACTTTCCAAAATCTTTTGGATGCAGCAAAAGCAGTTCTAGAAGGAAGTGTATAATGATACAGGCCTGTCTCAAGAAAAAAAAATCTGACCTAAACAACCTGATCTACCATATAAATGAATTGGAAAAAGAAGAAGAAAGTCCAAAGTCCTCAGAATGAAGTAAATAATAAAGATCAGAGAGAGAGAAAGTGAGAACTCAAACAAAATAAGAAATGCAAAGGAGAAATTACTACCAATATCACAGCAATACAAAAAATCATAAGAGGATACTACAAACAGTTATATGCCAATAAATTGGACAACCTAGAAGAAATGGACAAATTACTAGGAACACACAATCTTCCAAAACTGAATCAGGCAGAAATGTAAAATCTGAACAGACCAATCACTAGTAGTGAAATTGAATTTATAATAAAAATATCTCTTAGCAATAAAAGTTGAGGACCACACAGCTTCACAGCAGAATTCTGCCAAACATATAAAGAAGAGTTTATACCTAACCTTCTCAAACTATTCCAAAAAACTGAAGAAGATGGAATACTCCCAAATTCATTCTACAAGGCCACCATTATCCTCATACCAAAACCAGACAAAGACACCACCAAAAAAGAAAATTATAGGCCAATATATCTGTTGAATATAGATGTAAAATTCTAAACAAAATATTAGAAAACCAAATTCAACAACACATTGAAAGCATCATACACCATTATCAAGTTGGATTTATTCCAGGAGTACAAAGATGGTTCAATATCCACAAATCAATCAATGTGGTACACCACATTAGTAAAGAGAAGGACAAAAATCACATGGTCATCTCAATAGATGTTGAAAAAGCATTTGGCAAAATTCAACATTCATTCATTACAAAAACTCTCATCAAACTTGCTATAGAGGGAACATATCTGAACATAATAAAGGTGATTTATGACAAACACAGCTAACATCATACTCAATGGCAAAAAGCTGAAAGCTTTTCCTCTAAAAACAGGAACAAGACAAGGATGCCCACTCTTGCCATTTCTATTTAACATAGTATTGGAAGTCCTAGCCACAGGAATCATTCAAGAAAATGAAATAGGGCTTCCCTGATGGTGCAGTGGTTAAGAATCCACCTCTGAATGCAAGGAACACGGGTTCATGCTCTGGTCTGGGAAGATCCCACATGCTGCAGAGAAACTAAGGCTGTGTGCCACAGCTATTGAGCCTGTGCTCTAGAGCCTGCAAGCCACAAGTACTGAAGCAAGCCTGCGCGCCTAGAGCCCATGCTCCACAACAAGAGAAGCCACTGCAATGAGAAGCCTGCGCACCACAACTAGGAGTAGACCCTGCTCGCCGCAACTAGAGAAAGCCCGTGTGCAGCAATGAAGACCCAACACAGCCAGAAATAAATAAATAAATAAATACATTTATTTTTGAAAAACGAAAAAGAAATAAAAGGCATCCAAATTGGAAGGAAGAAGTAAAATTGTCACTATTTGTAGTTGACATGATACTGTATACAGAAAACTCTAAAGCCGCCACCAAAAAACTATTAGAACTAATTAATGAACTCAAAATGAATTAAAGCCCTAAATGAAAGATGGAAAACTATAAAATTCCTAGAAGAAAACATAGGCAGAACATTCTTTGACATAATTCATAGCAATATTTGTTTTCATCTGTCTCTTAAGGCAAAGGAAACAAAAGCAAAAAAAAAAAAAAAAAAATAGGACCTAATTAAACGTAAAAGCTTTTGCACAGCAAAAGAAACCATTGACAAAATGAAGACAACCTACTGAATGGGAGTAAATATTTGCAAATTATATGACTATAAGGGGTTAATATCCAAAATATATAAACAGTTCATACAACTCAATATTTTAAAAAAGATTTAAAAATGGGCAGATCTGAATAGACATTTTTCCAAAGAACACATACAGATGGCTGATAGGAACATGAAAAAATGCTCAGCATTGCTAAGCATCAGGGAAATGCAAATCAAAACCACAAGGAGATAACACCTCACACCTGTCAGAATGGCTATCACCAAAAAGTCTATAAATAACAAATGTTGGCAGATGTGGACAAAAGGAAGCCCTTGTACATGGTTGGTGGGAATGTAAATTTGTGCAGTCACTATGGAAAACATCATGGAAGTTTCTCAAAAAACTAAAAATAGAACTACCATATGACCTAGCTATTCCACTCCTAGGTATATATCTGAAGAAAATGGAAATTAATTTGAAAAGATACATGAACTCTGATGTTTATAGCAGCATTATTTACAATAGCCAAGATATGGAAGCAACCCAAGTGTCCATCAACAGATGAATAAATACAGAAGATATGGTATATGTATATATATATACACACACACACATACACACAATGGAATAGTAGCCTAAAAAGAATGAAATTTTGCCATTTACAACAACATAGATGGATTTGGAGGGTATTATGCTTAGGGAAATAAATCAGACAGAGAAAGATAATGTATGCTATCACTTATAGGTGGAATGTAAATTTTAAAACAAACTAGTGAATATAACAAAGAAGGAACAAACTCACAGATACAGAAAACTAGTGGCTACCAGCAGGGAGAGGGTAGGGGGAAGGGGCCACATAGGAATAGGGAACTGAGGTACAAACTGCTATGTATAAAATAAATAACCTACATGAATATATTGTAAAGCACAGGAAATATAGCCAATATTTCATAATAACTTTAAATGGAGTGGAGTATAATCTATAAGAATATCGACTCACTATGTTGTACAAGTGAAACTAATATAATATTGTAAATCAGCTATACTTCAATAAAAATATAGAATATACATTTTTACTTAGCCTTCTGACTGCTAGGCATTTAATCTAAAAATATTGCCAAAAAGTTTGTAAACATTTATACACATGGCTCCCCACAGCAGCACTGTTTGTAATAGCAAGGATTAAAAACAATCTGAAAGTCTACAATTAATTAATTAAGCACATTATTAAGGTTTTTTTCCCCAGACACTCTGCTAGATCCTAGGGACATGACAAGGAACAAGATACACATGGTCCCTGTCTTCATGGAACTCACATGGAGTATAGGATATGCAAGAATTTGAACACTATACCAATTCTTAGAAATAATGGCAGATATGTGTTTGTTGAGATGGAAAAATTCTCCCAATATATTGTGTTGAAAAGGAGGGCTACAATATAGCATGTAATTTGATTCAATTTCTATAAATTAAAAAAAATTCACTTATGTATATATGCCCATCCAAATATATGTGTATTATATATATTTTAGCATTATATAACATATATAATATATAATGATATATATATTATCATTGCAGCTCTATTTACAATAGCCCGGAGATGGAAACAACCTAAGTGCCCATCATCGGATGAATGGATAAAGAAGATGTGGCACATATATACATGGAATATTACTCAGCCATAAAAAGAAACGAAATTGAGTTATTTGTAATGAGGTGGATAGACCTAGAGTCTGTCATACAGAGTGAAGTAAGTCAGAAAGAGAAAGACAAATACCGTAGGCTAACACATATATATGGAATTTAAGAAAAAATATGTCATGAAGAACCTAGGGGTAAGACAGGAATAAAGACACAGACCTACTGGAGAACGGACTTGAGGATATGGGGAGGGGGAAGGGTGAGCTGTGACAAAGCAATAGAGAGGCATGGACATATATACACTAACAAACATAAGGTAGATAGCTAGTGGGAAGCAGCCGCATAGCACAGGGAGATCAGCTCGGTGCTTTGTGACCACCTGGAGGGGTGGGATAAGGAGGGTGGGAGGGAAGGAGATGCAAGAGGGAAGAGATATGGGAACATATGTATATGTATAACTGATTCACTTTGTTATAAAGCAGAAACTAACACACCATTGTAAAGCAATTATACCTCAAAAAAGATGTTAAAAAAAAATTTAACGTAGAACAATAAGCACTCCAATATTAACAGTATATGTTTCTATTGATGGCCTCATTGGTGCTCTCTAATTTCATCTTTTATACTTATTTTTGCATTTCCAAGTTGGTTTGCATTGAGTATATATTTACAATTAGAAAACATTAATAATGCGTTTTCAAAGCAGAGTAACCCAGACATTAAATTAACATATGCCCAGGTGTCCCTTCAAGTTCTTACTTCTTTATACCTCCAAGACCACGTTTCTTCCCAATTCCCCCATCATACCTTAGATTTCAGTCACATTCAACACACGTACTCCAGAAAAACCAGCTCTTGGATCTCAGTGCCTTTGCAGATTCTCCCCCTTTGCCTGGAAAACACTTTCACACCCTTTCACTTGGTTATCTACTTCAGGTGTTTTAGGACTCAACTCAGGTGTCTTTACTTAAAAGCACCCCTTCCCCACCTCCTTGCCTTCAGACTGACAAATGCCTCTCCTCTTTACTACCACAGCCCAGTGCGGTTTGTGTACTGCGAACCAAATCATCACATAAATGGAAATATAAATTTAATATTACTTTCCTCCTTTCGTTCCTTGTTCTCTCTCACCAGCAGCTCATCTCTTTCTAGTCTTCTCCTCACTCACCTGGTCCCACTTGCACCAGCCTCCTTGTTTTAATCAGAAGGGCATAGATAATACCAATTTGGGGCTTTTTCCCTGGCTGTTTCCTCTGCCTAGAATTTATTCCCCAACATATCCACAAGGTCAGTCCCTCACTTCTTTAAATCTTTGCTTAAATGCCCTAGATTAATAAAGCCTTCCCTCACTAACTTCTGGGGAGGAAAAACTCCCCATTTCTCATAACCCATAAGTTTCTCTCTATACTATATAATTCACTATTTTGTTGTTAATGTTTACTTTCCATCTTCTCTGACTAGAACGTAAGCCCTGTGAGGGCAGGGGCCTATGTATCTTTGGTTACCGATGTGAGCCTTGCATCCACAACAGTGCCTGAAACACAGCAGGGGTTTAATTAATATCTGTTAAGTGGGAAATAAAAATTACACGAAATAACTCCTGTTCATTTTTACAATTAAATAAAAACAAATCCAGACTTATGTAAAAAGAAACTTAATTTGAAAAGGCTACAGTAAGTCCCCTACATATGAACGAGTTCCATCCCGAGAGTGCGTTCATAAGTCCAGTTTGTTCATTAAGTCCAACAAAGTTAGCCTAGGTACCCAACTAACATAATCGGATATACAGTACTGTACTGTAATAGGTTTATAGTATTTTTCACACAAATAATACATAAAAAACAAACAAACACAAAAAATAAAGAAAACATTTTTAATCTTACTGTACAGTACCTTAAAATGTACAGTAGTGCAGTACAACGGTTGGCATACAGGGGCTGACATCAAATGAACAGGCAAGAAGAGTTACTGACTGGAGGAGGGAGAGGAGGTGGGAGATGGTAGAGCTGAAGGATCATCAGCAATAGGAGATACCAGCTACATCACCACTGCTACATCTTAGCAGTACCAGCTACATCACTGCCGCTTTTATGCTTGCTTCCAGACATCCTGGGCTTGAAATAAAGATACTGTACTACTGTACCCTATACAGTACCGTACAATAAAGTACATAAAAGCACAACCACTTGTAGAGGATGCATGCACGTGACAATGTACGCCAGACACATGAACTAACTTAAGTGATTGGACATGCAAACACACGTTCGCATCTTTGAAAGTTCACAAATTGAAGGTTCGTATGTAGGGGATTTACTGTATAGAGATAGGGAGAATGCTTTGACCATAAGTTCTTCACGTGTCTCAAAACTGAACAGAAGATGTTTCTTTTACAGGGAAGGGTAAGCAGGGCTAGCAGGAACTTTGTGTGTGTGTGTGGTGGGGATGAGCAGACAGCATGATGGGGCAGTTTAACGGAAGTATTTCTTTCTGTAGTGAGCTGATTCTCAGAATGAGCTGTTAAGGGAGACAGGAATATCTGAATCTTAGTGCTTGCTCAAGCTTGGGGGAAAGCCAAAGTTCAGGGGAGAGAAGCCTGGCTAAAGTTTAGTCAAGCCAAGTCAGTGGGTATTTTATGGATAACTGTGAGCACTTGGTCAGTCTCTGCTTTTGTTTAAGAGAGGCAAAGTCTGTCCTTAGCCATTATTGTGGATAGAATAAGAGTCACTGTGAGGTTAAGGTTGGTCAAAATATTTTTCAAGGTGGGCTGGCCTTCACATGCTTGTTGGCTTTGAAATATTAGCTAGATTATACGTTGACCATGTGGTCAAGTGACAGCTGTTGGAGGGTTTTAGAGATAAGCACTAGTGAGAGGCATGCCTGGGAATACAAGGAAAAGAATGATTATTAAAGGCTAAATAAGAGTGTAAAACCAAAATCTGAGGTTGAAAAGGAGTCAATCAAAAGGATTCCAGCACATTGGACCCAAAGTGTCCTCAGATGGCAGAGTGAGAATCACAGTGGTGATCTGATGGATTTTCCAGTTTGTGTTTTGAATACTTTTGGTGATGGCATAGACATCAGTGATGTTTTGGGGAACGTATGAATAGCATCCACTTCTGACCATTGACTACTGTGTAAGTGTCCCTTTGGGAAGACAGAATCATGTCCAA
Organism: Grampus griseus; assembly: GCF_964374135.1. Classification (NCBI taxonomy): domain Eukaryota; kingdom Metazoa; phylum Chordata; class Mammalia; order Artiodactyla; family Delphinidae; genus Grampus; species Grampus griseus. Next base: position 123,201,566 of record NC_138999.1, on the reverse strand, counting down.
TGCCAGACAGTTTTAGAGGACCACTTGTTGGAGTTGATGTAGTTCTTCGGTAATCATGTTAGTGGTTCTGGTAAGATTGTCCACAGTCCTGCTTATTTCCCAGAGCAAAGCATGGAAATTGTGGGAGTTTGTAAAGAACTCTAGAACTTTTAAAACTGAGAAGGCCTTGGTTTCTTAAATAATCAAGGACATGATAAAGTCAACATAAAAGCACAGGGGGTTACTCTAAGACACAGTATTTCTGCCTTTTAGGCAAATCACTTAGAAGTCAAAGAAAAATTTTTATAATTTCTTATTAAGAAATGTGAAATATAAAAAATAATACAAATGAATGTATATGCAAAACAGAAACAGACTCACAGATATAGAAAACAAACTTGTAGTTACCAAAGAGGAGGGGGGAAGGAGGGAGGGACAAATTAGGGGTATGGGATTAACAGATATATAAAATAGATGAGTAACAAGGATGTACTGTACAGCACAGGGAACTATAGCCTTGATCTTATAACAACTTATAATGGAGTATTATCTGCAAAAATACTGAATCACTATGCTATACACCTGAAACTAATATAATATTGTAAATCAACTATACATGAACTTTAAAAAAGAGTAGATCAACAATCCAAGAAAATTTTGTCATTTAATAGAGAGAAAACTAAAGTCCAGTTTTATATTGGTATAACATTTGAAATTAAAGTTACTTTTTAAAAAATTATAAATAAACCCATTAATCTTTCACCAGCTTTGAACACCACACATAACATTCCCCTTTACAACTTTTTATATCTACTTAAATTTTATCCCAAATTTTCTTCTTTCTTATTTTGGAAGAACCAGTCATTTTTACTTTAAGACAAAACTATATTTTTTCCTTAATAAAAATATATCTTTTATACTTTGCATACAAAGTTGTTTCTATATGTTACTATTGCTTCTAGTAGAGTTTTATTCACATATATTGATTATAACATTCATTCACAGTAACTTTATTTTAGAAAAAACTTGGAGGTGGATAATTTTGAACTTCTGTCATAGCATCAGTATTTTGTAGCAGATTAGCAGAGTTTATGAATATAGCCATAACTATCTTTTATAGTACAACTTTTCAATGAGGAAAAAATGAATGCATTAATTAATAGACCCAAACATATATAGCCTTAAAAGTATGCTTTAGTAATTAATATTTCAGTATTTTATCTTTTTAAAAATTGATCTAGTTATTTAATTAATATTCATTAACTAATTTAAGTCTAAAGTTTTAACCTACCAAAGATCTTGAAAACTGTTTTCAAGCTAATCTATTACAAAACATAATTAGTGTCAAAATAAAGTTTGTCAGAATAGTAATTTAATTTGGTTAAATCTAAATTTACATTTTTTCTAATCTTAAATATTTAATAGATGCAGTGCTAGTGTACTCAATCAATAAACCTGTATGAGTTTAGGAAGAATATTCCAAATAGAATAAAAATATATGCTTATATTTTATCTAAACTTGATAACTCAGAAGACATAACTGATTTTATTAGTCTTGTTTGTCAAAATTTAAATTATGTAAACTTGAGTTTTTAAATATTTGGGTTTATTTCTATAAGAATATTTTTGAAAGGCTTAGATGTTAAATTTCCTTAATTTTTGAGAAGTTTAGGAATATTTAACTTATAGAAGTGCTTATTTATCTCTAAGCCAATCAGAATAGAATTCCTTTAAGGCATTTTATAGTCTATATGGTACTCTTATCTGGAAGTAGGAAAATAACATTCATACATACATAAATACAAAGCCAGACACAAATAGCAAACTAATAGCTTTAATTTAAATTTTTAATGTATTGGTTTATATAAAAGTGCTGGCTCTTGCCCTTGACCACCTTACATTTTTTACAAAATCAGGAATGCATTTCTGGTAGATGGGGCAAGTCAAACTTACCTACTCAATATGAGAGTTGAAGTGTCCCCAACAATATTAGTGGAGGTGACCTTTAAGATTTTCTTTGCCCTGATGTGTAATCTTATGGAGGCTCTGTATTGAATTTGGAGCAACAGACTGAGGATACACCAAGTCTGGGTGTCTCTAAAGCTCATCTGGGTAGATAAAACATCCAGCCTGTTCCTAATTAGCTTTTTCCACCTTAAGTGTTTGCTCTTGGGGTCTTTGAGCCCCTCAAGAGCCCCCAACAGGCAGAGAGTGGTCTAGAGATAAAGTGACTAGAGGACTTTGAAGGGCTGAAGTGGGATGGACAAGGTTTGGCAGAGGTGGATAGAAGGATGGAGGAGGCAGGAGTGTTGAAGGGGGTCGTGTAAGTCAAAGGATACAGGGAGCTGAAGGGAAGTTTGAAGGTCATGAGAAGAAGGAAGGAGGATGAGGGGCAGGGAGATGGGAAGGGAGAGGTATTTGCTGAGGTAATGGGGGAGAGCCCATGTTTCCGAGGCCATTGAAGTTCCAAATTGTCTTTCGTAAAAATTTTGCCATTTTTTTTAAAGATATTGAACTGAATTAAGGCCATAATGGTAGAGCAGGGAAAGAGGAGGGAGGGAACACAATAGAGTGTTACCCACGGGATTAACTAATCAAATCAGAGATGGGACCTTAAAGGAGCCAGGGAAGAGTTCTGCTCAATTACAGTACTCCCTTGTACAGCCCCTGTCTGAAGGGCCAGGAAAATTTTCTCCCCCAATTCCCACTAGGCGAAGCAAGGAAAATCAGAAGAATCCTCACACCAAAGAGTAAGGAAGTTTCCTGCTCAAGAGTTAAGGAATGATTCCCCACTCAAAATGCCAGAGAAAAGTTTCTTTGCTTAAAAGAATCAAAATAACTCCTTACCATGCTGTAACAGACATGATGTCCAGAGCACTGGTTGGAGAACTGAATTCACCAAAGGATTCCCAAATTCATGAACAAGAGAGAAGTTCAAAGGATTTGTAAGGTGCCATTAGTTACCTGGGCAGGAATGACAGGGTTCCATATAGAAAGTCCAATCTTGAGCCAATTCATGGCAATATAAAACTGTCAAATAAAACAAATCCAGACTTCAGTAAGAGAGACTTTATTCAAAAAGGCTATTGCAATAGGGAGAGTGCACGGACCACAAGATCCATAAGCATCTCAAAATCAAACAGAAAAGGCTTCTTTTTTGTTTAATAGAGAGGGATAAGCAGAGCTAGCAGGAACTTTGCTGGGGGGGGGGGTGAGGGGAAGCTGTGGGGGTGAGTAGACAGCTTGAGTGGGGCAGTTTACCAGGAAATGTTTGTCTTATCGACAGCCAGGAGTGAGTTGCACGTTAGTGCTTGCTTAAGCTTGAGGGTGAACCAAAATTTAGGGGTCTGTGGAGAGAAGCCTGAATAACGTTTGGTCAAACCTGTGGATGCAAAATGTCGCCTGCCATATCAGTAAACAAAGGATGTTGCAGCCATCAAGCCAGCAGCCACTGCAGCCCCCCCACAACTGTGCCCCCTGAGGGGATTCAGGATGGGGAAAAGCAGGATACTCCCTGGATAGTTAGGTGCATATCAAAGGAACGATTTCAATGAGCCCAGACTCTTCATCTTCCCATACACAGGAAAGTGCTAAATTCATTAACTTGACATGTCTGGTTTTCTTTAATAAACAGTAAACTTTTGATGTTCTGACTACCTGGTTTTTGTTGCAAAACTCCTATATATCCTGGCTCCTCCCTTACCTCTTCAGAGCAGTCCCTTAGAGCCATCGGAGAGGATGTATCCTTGGCTTAAGTCCTCAGTTTTGTCCGCCAAATAAAACATAATTCTCAATTTTTAGGTTGTGCATTTTTTAGCCGGCAAACCATACAAACTTATGAGTAATTGTGTGAGCCATTACCATTCTGAAAATTCTTTCCAAATTCCCACTTTGCCTCTCTCTTCACGTTGCTATTGCTCAGTGTGCTCTCAAGAATGATAAAAATATCAACTTTAGGAAGTCAAAGCCTCAGGATAGCCAAGTTTCCAGTGTAACCATGGCCTCAGCTTCTCAGACTTCAGCGTTCCCTGGTCAAACTTCAATGAGATCCTAACCTTTTTCAAACGTCACACATATGTTTACCCAGAGCTCTTTCTGCAGCTGTCTTAGAATAACTACATAATCATTATCAGTAGCTTGAATTAAGTAGATATTTCACAACCCTTTTTCTGAGATAATCTCAACTCCCTACATAACGCAGACACTGTCACTGACCTTTCAGGTGAAATTATAATCACTTTCCAGTGAGAAATGGAATATTTCTTGCCATATCAGTAAGCAAAGGATGTCATATCAGTAAACAAAGGATGTCACAATCATCAGTGCTTGCAGCCCTCCAGTGTGAGCTGGTGAGCCCTGAGGGAACTCAGGAAGGAAACAAAGAATACCTGCCATCAACAGCCATCAGACTGCAGCCACTCCCTATGGTGAGCCCTGAGGAAACGCAGGATAAGAAAACACAGGATACTGGCCCCAGAGGGCTGAGGTGCATATCAAAGGAATGATTTCAGTGAGCCCAGACTCTTGCATCTTCCCTTACACAGAAAAGCGCTAAATTCCTTAACTTGAGACGTCTAGTTTTCTTTCATTAACAGTAATCTTTTGATGTTCCCAACTACCTGCCCTTTGTTACAAAACATCTACATAACCTGGCTTCCCCCCCTTGCCTCCTTGGAGCAGTTCTCTCAGGGTTACTTGAGATGCTGCCTCCCAGGCTTATGTCCTAAAAATTTCCGCCAAATAAAACATAACTCTCAACTTTTAGGTTGTGAATATATTTTTAGGTCCACACCAGCCAGGAGATGAGATCATGGTGTCCCCAACTTTTACTCAGGGCTCAGATGGCCCCTTTCCACACCTGTTGACTGTGACCAGTGCAGCCATTAGCCCCACAGGAACTGGTACTTGGTAAGTCACTTTTTTGTTTTTAGATAGTTCTCATATTCCTAAAAGGAACTGAATATATAATACCTGGATAAAACAGTGTTGCTCCCTGGTTTGCAACACAATCTCTAATTATATAGGCAGGGAAGATTTTATTTTTTGATGTAACCAGAGGCAGGAACCACCCTCGTCTACCTGCTTCAGGACCACTTGGCATGTCTCTGTGAACAAAGAATGTTGCCTGCCATTTCAGTAAACAAAGGATGTTTCAGCCATCAAGCCGGCAGCCACTGTAGCTGCCTTAGACGGTGCACCCTGAGGGGACTCAGGATGGGAAAGGACAGGATACTGGTCCTGGATAGCTGAGATGCACATCAAAGGAATGATTTCCATGAGCCCAGACTCTTGTACCTTCCCATACAAAGAAAAGGGCTAAATTCATTAACTGGAGATCTCTGCTTTTGTGATTAGCAGTAATCTTTCGACTACATGGTTTGTTTATTTGTTTTTTCCACCAAAAACTCCTATATACCCTGGCTCCTCCCTTACCTCTTTGGAACAGTCCCTCAGAGCCCTGTGAAAGGCTTTTTCTGCAGCTCTAGGAAGTCCCAAACATAACTCACAACTTTTAGGTTATGTGTTTTTCTTCAGTCGACACCTCCTCCATCTTCGCCACCATGGTCCTGTCCGAAGTCTTTTCTCTCCTCCCTGACTGAAAACACTAACTTCACAAATCTGACTCTGACTCTTAAGCTACCTGTATTGAAGGTCTGTGAGCTCCCAGACCACCGGCCTTGGCCTGGCGGCTGTGGGAACTACATTACCCAGAAGGCTCTCCACCTGAGCGTCAGTGTCGCTGGACCAATGAGGAGCTGGAGGAGGGACGTTTCTGTCTTAAAGTGCCACTTCGGGGCAGGACTTCTGGCGTAGTCCTCCCAGCTGTTATTTTATCTGTTCTTGGCTCTTTACCCCGGATTAGAAGCTCCAGAGCAGTGTCATCCCTGAGGTGGCAGGAGAGAAAGCGTGGTCCGCACTGCACAGAGGCGGGTCTGAGGCTTGGCAGTGTCGCTGCCCGTGTCACCTTGCCGCCGGGGCTGGCTGGGGACGACGGAGCCCGGGTCCCCGCTCTTGTCGCCCGCCGCTGAGGGCTCTGGTGACGGCGGCTGCGCTGTCGGACCGGCGCAGGTGGGTGCTGCCATTGCCAGGTCGTCACCCGACCCGACCCCCACCTCCGAATCCTAAAGCCCCTGGATGAAGGTGCCTGCTCAGGGCACTGAAGCGCAGGCGGCTGTGTCCAGGACAGTGGGGTGCTCGTGAGCGGGGTCCCCTCCTGACAGCCAGTGGAAAAAGATGTGGGACGGTTGCAGGCAGAGGACCAGCTTGTGCAAAGGCTTGGATGTGCGACTGAGTCGGGAGCATTTGGCAGACCTAGGATCTGTGTGGTGTCTACAAGGAATAGAGCGTGAAGGGGAGGAGTCGCATCTGAAATGGCAACCTGAACAGCTGGACCTTCATTCCTAGGGCACTACAGGCCTTGGGGAATTGTGAACAGAAATGAGACACAATCTGGGTTAAGATTTTAAGGTTCCCAAAGGTTGCTCGGGGGAAATGGGGTGGGGTGGGGTGGAGGGAGCCGTGATGAAGGTGCAGGCAGGGAAACCAAAGCGGAGGCTGCTGCAATATGGCTGGGCCGGACCAGAGTGAGGGCAGCAGAGGAGGGCCAAGCCTTCAGGGTTCCCTGCTGCATCAGATACTGTGAGGGAAGGTAGGGAGTGAAGGACCATCCTAAGATTTTTTGCTCTTTATTTCTTTTTTCCTTCCTTCCTTCCTTCCTTCCTTATCTGGGAGAATGGAGATGGAGAAGTTGGGTGAAGGGAGCAGGTTGTGTATTGGGGGGGAAGGTCAGAGGTTGGATTTTGGTCTTGGTAATTCTGAGATGTTCAGAAGTGTGTGTGTGTGTGTGTGTGTGTGTGTGTGTGTGTGTGTGTGTGTGTCACATGGACAACCGGACAAGCACGTCTGCAGTTTTGGGGGGGGGGTGTCTAGGCTGGAGATGTCAAGGGAGCTTTATATGTGGACCAGGGCATACAGCCAGGGGATCAGATTTGGGGGGAGGGAATCTTCAGGTTGTTACTTCAAAAGGGCCCGAAGTGACAGAGGGAAGGAAGGGCTAGAGGGTAGCTACAGCAGGTGGGCATCCCCAAAACTGCCTCCAGAGGGGAGGGGGCCTTCAGGCCCAGCGCTTCTGGTTGTTATCTGAGGGAAGACAGGCCTGCATGGGTAAGGAGCCCGAGCTGGGGAATGGTATATGTTCATTGCCCTGTGGACTCAGCAAGACATTATGTCTACTCCCTGTGAGCAAGAGAAGAGTCAGCCAGGCCAGACCAGTGTGTCAGCTCCTCCAGCTCAACAAGCCCCTCAGCAGGAGGGATGATCCAGTGTTCCAATGGACGTTTCCGTGAGCAGGTTCACCTTTGGAGTGGGGGGCATGCAGCAGGCAGGCTGCACTGCTGAAAGAGCTAGCATCCCACTGGCCTGTTCAGACCCACTCCCCAGAATTTATTTACTTATGAAATAATTGCTTCTTTAAACACACAATAGAAATTTAAAACTTACGTATTTAGCTAGTTAAATGTATGCAAATTCTTACTACAGTAAGCCTACATATGAACGAGTTCCGTTCCGAGACAGCATTTCTAAGTCCACTTTGCTTAAGTCCAACAAAGTTAGCCTAGATGTCCAACTAACACAATCGGCTATCTAGTACTGTAATGTAATGGGTTTATAATACTAAAAAACAAACAAACACAAAAAATAAAGAAAATATTTTGAATCCTACAGTACAGTACCTTGAAAGGTACAGTTGTCCAGTACAACAGCTGGCATCCAGGGGCTGGCATCTAGTGAACAGACAAGAAGAGTTACTGACTGGAGGAGGGAGAGGAGGTGGGAGATGGCAGAGCTGAAGGATCTTCCACAATAGGAGATGAAAGGCAAGCTGCAGTTTCACTCATGCCTGACGTGGATGGCACAGGTTCTGGTTCTGTGCTGGATTCAATTCTGTCTACCCTCTTGAAAAAGTGATCCAGTGCTGTCTGGGTAGTAGGTCTTTTTTTCTTGTCATAGATGACACGGTAGCGCTGGATTGCATTCTGAACAGCTGCTGCAACCTTCCTGTACCAGTCTGCATTCAGGGCCTGTGCTTCAAAAACTAACAGTGCCTCCTCAAGTAAAGAAAATCCCCTTGCCGTGTCCTGCGTCATGAATCTCTTCGGTTCTTCAGTTACTTCTTCCTCTTGTCTCTCTCGGCTGTTCTTAGCAGTACCAGCTACATCACCACTGCTTTTATGCTTGTTTCCGGACATCCTGGGCTTGAAATAAAGATACTGTACTACTGTACTCTATACAGTTCTGTAAAGTACACAGAAGCACAACCACTTGTAGAGAATGCACACTTGACAATGTACGCCAGACACCTGAACTAACTTGCATGACTGGACACTTGAACGCACTTTCACATCTTTGAAAGTTCACAACTTGAAGGTTCGTATGTAGGGGACTCGCTGTAATTGTTTGAAAAGTTCCTGTACCTCTAAACATTTGAATAAAATTAAAAGTCAAATATCACATTCACTTAAATGCTTAAAAAGCAGGAAAGCCACCCACATTTTGGTTGAGGAAAGGGGTCCCCACAGTCCCCAGAGCAGGGACTCATGACAAGCGGTTCTCCAAGGGGGACGGTGAGTCAGATAGGTGTGGCCATCACTGTCGCCTGGTATCTTTCGGAGGAAAACAGAATCTCAGTTAAAGGTTAAAAGCTCAGTCATGCCCAGGTGCCTGCAGGGCCGTCCCTTGTTTCCTAAGGCACGGGCCAGGGTCCTCCATGGTACAGGAGATGCACAGGCACATTGTCAAATGGCATTGACGGGCAGCCTGAGGATACTGTTGTGGAAATCTGGGATAAGGTTCTCAGGCCAGCCTCAGATGGGCACTGGTGTGAGAAGTCGAGGGAAATATAGGCTCAGGAGGCCATTTCCTGCCTCAAGGACACCCACACAGGAAAGTCTAACTGCAGAGAGAGCTTGAGAGTAAAGCTGTGAAGCTTGCAGAGAAAAGTGGACGCAAGCAATCCAGGGGCCTCAGAGAGTGAGAACTGGGGCAGCCAATTCCTGCCTCAAAGTCGCTGCAGCAGAAAGAGCCACTCAGCTGAGAGTGACATGAGTGACACAGAGAGAAGCCCTGGCATTAGACCCAGGTAGGTCCTCCCCCGAGGACCCTGAGGGTACCTGCAGCCTCCTGCATTCTGCCCCCACGCTCCAGGCCTGGCTGTTCCTCCCTCCTCCCCGTAGCTCCTGCGTTGTTTGACTCTCACATCCTTCCTGGTCTCCCAGTGTCTCTACCAGGGATTGGTGGGGCTAGAATCAGAGTCCCCTTCAAAATGATTCAAAACAAAGGGAGAATTTATTAGAAGGGAATAGGGATATATTGCAGAAACCAAGGGCCAAATGTCCAGCTGGGCCCTGGGAGAGACTGAAATCAAGAACTGAACGAAACTGTGATCTGCCTCAGCCTCGGGTCTAATATTTTATCAGATAAAAGAATGAGATTTCGTCTTCATGTTTGTTTCTCTAACTTAATCGTGAGTTTAACTTGGCTGTGTGTATTATTTTCTTCTAGTTCCCCCTTCCCTTGCGGGTCAACATAAAGAGAAGCAAGTACCATTCCATGAGCACTGGCCACGGGTCAAGCCTGCTCTGGGCACCGTCCATGCCCCTCTCATTTCCTTCTCCCAGCATCTCAGTCCTTGGCGATGCAGGAAAATCCAGCCAATGCTGTGAGTCTCAATTGAGAAGATGGCCCTTGACTTTGAGATGGCCTCTGCCCTTCTTTTGTGAAATGTTCTTGAGAATAGATGGTGCCTGATGTCTGAATCAATGTCCATAATTGACCAAATAACTATGTGGGTTTCCTGGGTTATATTTTTTACTAGTTCATGAAATGCCCAATTCTGGGAATCACCATATTAGCCACTCCCACTGGCCCCTATTTTCCCACGAGTGAATCCTGCCACTCACAGCCCTTCATCTCCATGGCCCACTTTCTCCTAAGCTGCTGGCCCCACGCCAGGCTCTGAGCTGTTTCCTCCTTGGTATGTCGCTCAGGAGCCCGGGCTCTGCAGCCACATTGCCTGCTGCCCAATCCCAGCTCTGCTGCTCATGAGCTCTGTGACTCTGGACAAGTTACTTAACCTCTCCGTGCCTCAGTTTCCTCATTGGTAAAATGGGGTAATATGGTATCTAATTCGCATGGCTGTTGCCAGGGCAAATAAATGAATGTATGAAAAGGCTTAGAACAGAGCCTGATGTTCACTGGCTGTGCGGATTGGCAGTTGTGCTCTGTGTTGTGATCATGATTGATTATGATCGATGTCAACATCATCGTCATCATGCCCGGACTCGGCACCTTCCAAAGCCACGTTGTGTAGTTCTATAGATGAACATCACAGATGCCAGCCACAGCCATACCTGGGCTCCTGTCTGGGCTTGGCAACTTGCCATTTCCAGGCATGCCCTGTGACAAATCAGTTCACGTCCCTGAGCCTCCATGCCTTCATTCATGAAACGGCACCTGTCACAACACCTGCGTGCTGGGGATGCTGTGAGAAAAACCAGAAGGAGAATCATTTAGTACAGGGCCTACAACAGCAAGAACCTATGCGAGCCTTGGATCAATGCATCAATGAATCATACCATGTTCTGGAATGATGAGACTCCGTGTGTTAACTGTGTAACTTCTCCAGATAAGTCCATAAATGCAACTGAAGTTCATGAATGCACTAAAGGTGCTGGGCACAGTCCCTGAGACGTGGTAACAACCCATGACGTTTGTTTTGGTCTTGCCGCTAGGATTGAAATTCCCACGGCAGCGTGGCGAAGGAAACACCTGGACTCGGCCATGGATCGTGTTCCTGAACTTCTCTAGGCCTCGGTTTACTCATCTGTGACAGGGACAATAGTAGTACCGGCCTGGTATTTATTATATGAATTACAATGAATCCGTATTTGTTAAGCTCTTAGGGAAGATCTGGACACATAGCAAGGACTGTCTACATTTTTGTTAAATAAGATAAATGAATACATCCCGCATGTTTTCCCAGCCAACCTCTGGTGGTCTGTTTAGCCAGGAATTGGCCAGACTAGGAACTGAACAGAAACCTGAGGGCTCCCTTGTCCCAGGTAGCCACAAGGCTCCCGCTGGCACGGCCCCCCTCCTTGGTCTCAGTGTCCACACGGTCTCTCCCAGGAGTCAGAACGGTGGGCTCCACCCCTTCCCTGGAATCATGGGTACATGTCAGCATTCCTAGCCCTTCCTCACTGAGGGGGATCTAGTACTCCACCCCGTGCTTTCCTGAATCTGACTCCAGCCTGGGAAACCCCTGCAGCTAGTGGAGGCTGAACACATGGACACAGACCAGCCTTGGCCACTCATCAGTCGTGGGACCTCACCTCTGAGCCTCAGCTTCCTCATCTAGAAGATGGAATGATAAGTACCCTTTGGGACTGAGGTGAGGATTCCATGAAAACGGTCTCGTAAAGCGCCTTACACCAGGCCTGGCTTAAGATGAGCGCTCACTATAAAATAATGCAAACACCTCACTGACCGCCCTGTTGGAGGTTAGTCCCCTTTCCACCTTCCCTAACCCTCTCCCCGTGGCTCTCAAGACTTTCTGACAGACTTTAAAATTTGCTAATTTATGTTTATCGTTTTGCTCCTTGATAGACTGTGGATTCCAGAAAGCCAGGACCATTGTGTGCTTTGTTCACTGTCAGGAACACTGTGATGAGTGAATGAATGGGCTGTGAGTCCTGCTGTCTGTCCTGTTACTGCTCTATGGAGTCCTCATGACTCCCCCCTCCCTGCACTGATCAAGATGCACATGCGGCAGAAGCCCAGCTCAAGCAGGTCTCCCCCGGAAGGACGCTCACTCCCTCCCCCAGTGAGGAGCCCCGAGGTGAGGCCGGCTCCCTTGCTGTCTTTTCCTCAGGCTGGCCCCCTCCCAGGGGTCGCAGAATGACTGGGGTAGCACCCCCCCACACACACCAGTTACCCCTCTCCTCCTACCTCAGAAAAAAATACTTTCTCATCAGAATGGTGGCCCTTCCTGGCCCTTTCTGACTATCATGAGATGCCTTTTACTGACTGATTTAGACCTGTGTTTTTCACCCTCCCTGCCTCCTTAGGCTCCAGTGAGCCTTCCCCTTACTCTATCTGGAAGCTTCCACCTCCCCATCAGGATTCAGCTTGTGGGGCACCGCCTCTCGAAGCATCCCCTGATCGCCTTCTCCCTCCCACCTGGGCCTGCTCAGGCACTACTGCCCTGTGTTCTCATCCCACCATTAGACATCCTCTCTCAGGTCAGAGGCAGCACGCACAGTGTCACAGAGCCCCACTTCCCAGCCGGCCTTACCTGAGGGAGAGCCTCACCCCAGGGACAACTGACTCCGGGAGCCTCAGGGCAGCCCACCTTGCAGTGAGCCAGGGAGCAGCAAGCAAGGGCCTCCAGAAATGCAGGAAAGGTTCCTGAGACCACAGCCGGTCCTGCAGAAGACCCTCCTGAGCAAAATGAGCCTAGAAAGCCATAGTTTGGGGACAGATAATAGCATGTGCTTGAGGGTTTGGCAGCAGTAATTCACGGGGAGATTCTGCCTATGAATGGGGTTCATCCAGGCCAGGGCAAGACCGCAGGCTTCATCCAGGAAGGATTCCTGCCAATGCAATTTGCCGGGAAGGGTTTCCTGGGAATTTCCTCTTTGTTCAACATCCTCAGACTCAGGCTGGAAAGAAGCCCTGTGAGGGCAGCAGGTGCCGCCCCGTCTCAAGACAGCGCACCTCACGGGCCTCCATCATCGGGGCTAGGAGAATGCCCCAAGAGAGAAGAGGACGTGGAAAGGCCTTCACAGGCCACTCTGCTTTTGTCCATTGTTTTGTAAAACAGTGCACTTGAGAGAAAAACCCTCTGGGGGCAAAGTGTGCAGGAGAGCCTTTTGTGACAGCTCGTCCTTAACTTGACACACAAGGAGGCACACTGAGAAGCCCAGTGGAGCACAGAATGCGGGGCAGCCTTGTCCACGGGTCACACCTCACGTGGCTCTGGCACATTCGCCCTGGAGAGAAGCCCTATCTACAGGTGCGCTGAGTGTGGGAAAGCCGTTTGCCAGACCAGGTGCCTCATTCAACACCGCATCGTCCAGTGGCGAGAAGCCATATACCTCATCACTTCGTGTGGCACCAGCGGATCCACAGTGCGGCTAAACCTTGGAGTGCAAAGGATGCGAGGAAGCCTTCTTTCGTACAGCCCCTGAGGAATCACACTGGGGAGAAGCCTGAGGAGTTTAAGGAGGTTCAGAAGCATTTGACTGCAGCTCAGTCCTCACCAAGCATCGAGAGGGTTGCGCTAGGGAGCCTGTGTGTGAGGGATGCAGGAAGGCCTCTTGCCATTAGGTAACTCACACTCGGGAAAGACCTTTGGAGTGTAACTACTGTGGAAACTCTTTTGGCCTGAGGAGTTGTCTTGTCATCTGAAAATTCATACTGAAGAGAGATCCCCTTAAGTATCATCACCATGAGACAACTTTTTGTCACAGGTCATCACTTTTCTTTTCAAGAGATATTAGAAAATGACCCAGCCTAGAGCCTTACTTCACATCTGATAATTCATCCAGGAGAGAAACCTAGTGGTTATTGTAAACTCAGGAAAACCTTCATGGTTTTACCATCGGTTTGCACTGGAAAGCTCTCTTTAGAATATTAAACAACAAAGCAGGAAGAGAGGTAGAAGATAAAGAAATGCACATGACTTCTTTCTGATTTCTCTGCCATGCCTTTGATGTGTTATCATTGGTTATCTTTTTGAGGGTGTAGTAGGCAAATAACGGCCCCCAGACATGTGCATGTCTTAATCCTGGAACCTGTGAATAGTTTGTTACACGGCGGAGGAGGATCACGGATGCAGATGGCTGACCATAAAATAGGGAGGTTATCCTGGCCTATCTAGGTGGGCCCAATGTGATCACAAGGATCCTTAAACATGGAAGCGGGAGGCAGAAGGGTCAATGTCAAGGTAATGCCATGTGAGAAAGACTCAACTGGCCATTGCTGGCTCTGAAGATGGAGGAAGAGGGACATGACCCAAGGAATACAGGCAGCTTCTAGAAGCCAGAAATGTCAAGAAAACAGATTCTCCCTTCTAGCCTTCAGAAAGGAACGCAGCCCCGCCGGCACCTTGGTTTTAGCCCTGTGGTGCCTGTGTTGGGCTTCTGACCTACAGAATTATTTGATAATAAATTTGTGTTGTTTTAAGCCACTAATGTTGTGGTAATTTGTTACAGCAGCAAAAGGAAACTAATACAGAGTGTAGGAGGTGGTGGTGGTTGGGAGGGGAAAGAGCGTCTTTTCCTTTATCTGTCTTTTATAAACGTTCACTGCCATCTGGTGTCAGGCGTGTTAGTTGAAGGCAGCTCTACAAACATTTATCGAAAGACTTCATTCTCCCAAAACGTTGTCTGTACCCTTGAGCAGCATAAGTTTTGTATGAAGGCTTGACTTATGAAATATTTGAAACTTATGAGAAATCAGAATACTAAATGTAGTGTCTCGTGCAATTATTTCATTATAACCATGGAGCTAATGATCCATATACAAATGAGCACGTTTTTCTGCACCACTTAAAACTGTTTAGGGCTTTGATTCAAAACACAAGACAAAACTCTTGATGTGGTTTTGAATGCCCAGCATTCTCACTTTCTTTTGGCCCTGGTCCACTCGTCTGCTTATTGTTAATTTTCTGTGTGGAATGGGGATGATGGTCTAGCTGAGTGGGCTTCCCTGTTGAGTCCCAATCCTTTCCTCCAACAGGTAATTCTCAGCTTCCTTAGTCTGAGGTAGAGGGGCTTCTAGAAGCCCACCTCAGCAGCTATTTAGGGATGGAATTAGAACTAGAAGAAAATAATACACACAGCCAAGTTAAACTCATGATTAAGTTAGAGAAACAAACACGGAGAAGATATCTCATTATTTTATCTGATAAAATATTGTGTGAAGTGCTGCTGTAAAGTGACTAGAATTTTAAGAGGCAGACCAGGATGAACACAGGCACGTGTGTGTGGGTTTCACAGTTACTGCCAGGGCCTCACCCCCGTGCTGCTGTCACTGTTCAGGGTGTTTTGGAATTCCTCCTTTACGATTATATTGAGGCTGGTTTTCAGAGCACATAAGACAGATACTCAGGGTTACCTCAGGTTAAAAAATTTTGTGTCTAGAAAGGTATGAGAATAATCATGTCCTAACTTTGAGCTCTTCAGAGCCCTTTCAATGATCACATGCCACTTTGATTACATTACCGGAGTGGTACTTTATTCACATATTTTGTCTACATATTTATCATTTTATAAAGGCTAGATGCAGAATTTTCTGTCCTTTGTGAGTAAGCAGTGCCTCTGTAGGACCCTGGCCCTGCCCATCTTCCCTCGGGAGGCCCTCTCTCTCCTGAAACACAGTTGTGTTCTCAACAGAGGATCCTTTCCAAGGACGAGTCTGTCCAGAGCTTCCTGGGGCCTCACAACTCCCAGCTCACTTGAGGCTGGGGAGGAAGAACCTTCCTGCTGCGAGGCCTCTGCTCAGCACTCTATCTATTCTGGAAAAAAATCATCATGCGGGACTCCGGACTGCCCACCCCTCTGCAATGATCGCAGGCAGAGCATACAGCGAGAAGGTGGATCTGGCGTGCAGACGCCGCTCTATGAGCTGCTGGTGGGAAAGCTGCCCTTCAAGAATATCTCACACAGCAAGACCTACAAACACTTCCTCCGACGGGAGCGGGGCATTTATGGAGGGCTGCTCCATGACGGTTCCCAGACTTGACTGTCTGGATGCGATCAGAGGGAGCCTGAACTGTTGTGAACAGGGGTCTGAATGGATTCAGGAAACAGGGAGGCACCAATAGAAGGAAACTATCAGAGTTGCCTTCCGCTTCCTGAGGCTTCATCAGTAGGTCTTTCCTCTCCTCCAGCAATGCTTTACTGAGCCCAGACTCTGCCCTCAAACTTCCTCAGATCCAAGCCCCAGAGCAGCTGCCCCAGGCAGGGGCTGGCGCATCCCTGAGTCCGGGCTCACTTCAGGAGGGTGCTGGCCCCTGGACTCAGGCGGCTTCCTGAGCCCTGTCTGCCCTGGTCCTTTGTGTTTATTCAGGGAGCTGTCCTGGCTCTGCCACCTCATCTGTTCAGTCCTTGTTTATTGAAAACTATTTAAGAAAAGTGTTTCATTTTGTATTGGTGCATGTAGCTGTGTGTTTGTGTCTGCAGGTAGAGTTACTGCTTATATAGGAAGCTCTTTCCTGTGAGGATTAGAGATGGTTGTACATCCTGGTTTCCACGCTGGCTCCCTTTACTGCTCCCCTTAACACCATGGCTACCATTCAGCAGGGAAGTATTATTGTTCATTAGTTATGGGCCTTATTGTGCCAACTGAGAAATATCCTAATATCAACCATGTTAAAACCCTTTACAGTCTCTATTTCGAGTTTTCCAAGTCAACATTCATCTCTGAAACACCCCAACTGTATTTTATTTAATGTTTTTCTCTTCTTCTTACCAGGTGTTTCCTAAGGCCCCAGGGGCTGCTAGCCAAGGTCATATCTGACTTGTCACTCTGTACTCAACTGTGACAAAAGTCTTAGGTTGACACTTGTCCTTTCTAATGTCACCCTTGACATTTTCCTCTCCCTTTCCTATTTGCTCTCCCACAGACACAGGAAACTGCATCTCCTGACATTGTCAGATTCCATTTAATTCCCTCCTCAATAAAAAATTCCCAATACACTCGTAGCTCATGCTATCAGGCTATAACTCCAGCTACCACTTCTGCAGTCATTACCAACATCTTGCTCAAATTTCCTCCATCATTGGAGGCCTGGAGTCTTGGTTCATGGCCTCTCCCCCCTCCCTTATTCCTGTTACAATCTGCCATGACTTAAGCATATATGAAGGACCCAACCAAAGATCCATAACCTCGGTTCTTTGCCATCTTGACTTCCAATGGTCTTTTCTTCCATTCCACTGCAGCCAAGACTCCCATGGTTACACTCTGGACATTGTCATCATGAGTGATGGCTCCACCTCCAAAACATGCCTTCTTCTCTCATTACCCCCAGTTACCTGTCCACACTCTTAGCCTTGTGCCCCCATAACCTCAGATATTTTATACTCTAGATTTCCAATCCACTGACACCATTTATCCTCATTCTCGGTGACCTCCTTTCCCTCTATAGAAATCTCAGATTCCATGTCTTGTTATTATTGCAAATCACTTGAAAAACTACTCAAGAACTGCATTGTTCAAAATGGTAGACACATGTCACTACTGAGCAATTGAAATGTGGCTAGTATGACTGAGGAGCTTAATTTTTAATTTTTTGACAAAGATAAATTATATTTATTTAAGGTGTACAACATGATTTGATATATATATACATATTGTGAAATGATTATCACAATCAAATTAATGACACATCCATCACAAAACTTAATTACTTTTTTTTTGGTGTGGTGAGAACACAATATCTACTCTTTTAGCAAGTTTCAAGTATACAATACAGTATAAGTTACATATAGTCACCATGCTGCACATTAGATCTCTAGAACTTATTCATCTCATAGCTGAAAGTTTGTTTCCTTTGACCGATATCTCACCATTTTCCACAGCTCCAGCCCCCAGTTCTACAAATCATTCTCTGGCTCTATGATCTTGACTTTAAAAATTCCAAAATGTAAGTGAGACCAAGCAATATTTGTCTTTCTCTGTCTGGTTTATATCATTTAGCATAATGTCCTCCAGGTTCATCTATGTTGTCACAAATGGCAGAATCTCCTTCTCTTTATAGCTGAATAATATTCCATTGTATATATTTTACCATATTTTAAAATATCCATTCATCTGTCGATGGACACAGGTTGTTTCCATGTCTTGGTTATTGTATATGATGCTGCAATGAATATGGGGGTGCAGATGTCTCTTTGAGATAGTGGTTTCATTTCCCTTAGATACATACACAGAAGTGGGTTTGCTGGATCATACAGCAGTTCTATTTTTCACTTTTTGAGGAATCTACATACTGTTTTCTACAGTGGTCGCACAAACTTACATTCCCAAAAACAGTGCTTGAGAGTTCCCTTTTCTCCACATCCTCGCAAACGTTTGTCATCTTTTTGATGGTAGCCATTCTGACAGGTGTGAGGTGATACCTCATTGTGGTTTTGATTTGCATTTCTCTAATAGTGATGTTGAGCATCTTTTCATGTGCCTGCTGGCCATCTGCATGTTTTCTTTGGAATAATATCTATCGAGGTCTTCTGCCCATTTTTTAATCAGGCTGTTTTTTTGATATTGAGTTGTATGAGCTGTTTGTATATTTTGAGTATTAATCCCTTATCAGTTATATCATTTGCAAGTATTTCCTCCCATTCGGTATGTTCTCTTTTTGTTTTGTTGATGATTTCCTTAGCTGTGAAAAAGCTTTTAAGTTTAATTAAGTCCCATTTGTTTATTGTTGTTGTTGTTTCCTTTGCCTTAGTAGACATCCAAAAAAATATTGCTATGCTTTATGGCAAAGAGTGTTCTGCCTTTCTTTTCTTCTAGGAGTTTTATGGTTTTCAGTCTTACATTTAGGTCTTTAATCCATTTTGAGTTTATTTTTGTATATAGTGTCAGAAAATGTTCTAGTTTCATTCTTTTACATGTAGCTGTCCAGTTTTCTCAATACCACTTATTGAAGAGACCATCTTTTCTCCATTGTATATTCTTGCCTCCTTTATTGTAAATTAATTGACCATAAGTGCGTGGGTTTATTTCTGGGTGCTGTATTCTGTTCCGCTCATCTATGTGTCTATTTTGTGCTAATACCATACTGTTTTGATTATTGTAGATTTGTAGTATAGTCTGAAGTCAGGGAATGTGATACCTCCAGCTTTCTTCTTCCTTTCTCAAGATTACTTTGGCTTATCAGGGTCCTTTGTGGTTCCAAATAAATTTTAGGATTATTTGTTTTAGTTCTGTGAAAAATGTCATGGATATTTTCATAGGGATTTCATTAAAAATGTAGATTGCTTTGGGTAGTATGGACATTTAAACAACATTAATTCTTCCAATCCAAAAACACAGGATATCTTTTCATTTCTTCATATCATCTTGAATTTCCATCATCAGTGTTTTATAGTTTTCAGAGTATAGGTCTTTTACCTCCTTGTTTAAGTATACTCCTAGGTATTTTATTCTTTTTGATGGAATTTTAAGCTGGATTGTTTTCTTGCTTTGATTTCTGATAGTCCATTATTAGTTTATAGAAAAGCAACAGATTTCTACATATTAATCTCATATCCTGCAACTTTACTCAATTCATTTATTAGTTCTAATAGTTTTTTGATGGAGACTTTAGGGTTTTCTGAATATAGAATCATGTTATCTGCAAATAGTGACAGTTTTATTTCTTCCCTTCCAACTTGGATGCCTCTTATTTCTTTTTCTTGTCTGATTTCTGTGGTTGGGATTTCCAATATTATATTAAATAGAAGTGGCAAAAGTGGGCAACCTTGTCTTGTCCCTGATTTCAGAGGAAAAGCTTTTAGCTTTTCACCATTAAGTGTGATGTTGCTGTGTGTTTTTCATAAATGGTTTTTATTATCTTGAGATAAGTAAGTTCCCTCTATACCAACTTTGATGAGAGTTTTTATCATGAATGGATGTTGAATTTTGTCAAATGCTTTCACTGCATCTCTTGAGATGATGGTGTGATTTTTTTTCCTTCTTTTTGATAATGTGGTGTATCATATTGATTGATTTATGGATGTTGAACCATCCTTGCAACCCTGAAATAAATCCCACTTGATCACGGTGTTTGATCCTTTTTATATATTCTTGAATTCTGTTTGCTAATATATTTTTTAGAATTTTTGCATCTGTATTCATCTGAAATATTGGCCTGTAATTTTTTTTGTAGTGTCTTTGTCTGGTTTTGGTATCAGGACAATGGTGGCCTTGTAGAATGAATTTGGGAGTGTTTCTTCCTCTTCAATTTTTTGGAATAGTTTGAGAAAGATAGGTATGAGCTCTTTATATGTTCGGTAGAATTCACCTGTGAAGCCATCCAGTCCTGGACTTCTGTTTGCGGGGAGTTTATTACTAATTTAATTTTACTATTAGTGATTGGTCTGTTCAGATTGTCTATTTCTTAAAAATTCAGTCTTGGAAGATTGTATGTTTCTAGAAATTTATCTATTTCTTCTAGGTTGTTCAATTTGTTGGCATAAACTGTTTATAGTATTCTTTTATAATTTTTTGCATCTCTGTGAAATCAGTTGTAATTTCTCCTCTCTTATCTCTTTTTTTATTTGGGTCCTCCCCCTTCTTTTTATGAGCCTGGCTAAAGGCATATAGCTTTGTTTATTTTTTAAAAAACAGCTCTTGGTTTCATTTATCCTTTCTATTAGTTTTTTTTGTCTCGATTTTATTTATTTCCTCTCTTATCTCTATTATCTCCTTCCTTTTACTGACTTTGGGCTTTGTTTGTTCTTCTTTTTCTAATTCTTTTAATGGTAAGTTAGGTTATTTATTTGAGATTTTTCTAGTTTCTTGAGGTAGGCCTGTATCACTATAAAAAGTTCTTAGAACTGCTTTTGCTGTGTCCCATAGATTTTGTAGTTATGTTTTTATTTTTGTTTGTCTTGAGGTAATTTCTTATTTCCTCTTTGACTTCTTCATTGACCCATTGGTTTTTAGTAGCATGTTGTTTAGTCTCCACATGTTTGTGTTTTCCCCATTTTTCTTCCTGTAATTGATTTCTACTTTTATATTGTTGTGGTTGGAAAAAAATGCTTGATATGTTTTCTATCCTCTTAAATTTGCTGAGATTTGTTTTGTGGCCTAGCATGTGATCTATCCTGGATAACATTCCATGTGCACTTGTATTATGTTGTTTTGGGATGGAATGTGTTGCAGGTATCTATTAAGTCCAATTGCTCTAATGTGTCATTTAAGACCACTGTTTCCTTATTGCTTTTCTGTTGGGATGATCTGTCCATTGATGTAAGGGGGTGTTAAACTCCCCTGTTATTTTTGTATTATTGTCAATTTCTCCCTTTATATCTGGTAATATTTGCTTTATATATTTGGATGCTCCTCTATTAGATGCATATAAGTTAACAAATGTTATATCCTCTTTTCTATTGACCTTTGAACATTATATAATGCCTTTCTTTGTCTTTTGTTATAGACTTTGTTTTAAAGTCTGTTTTGTCTTATATGAGTTTTGCTACCCCAGTTTTCTTGTTTCCATTTTCAAGAAATATCTTTTTCCATTCTCTCACTTTCAGTCTGTGTGTGTCTTTTGCCCTGAAGTGAGTCTCTTGTAAGCAGCATATAGATGGGTCTTGTTTCTAATCCAATCAGCCATTTTATGTCTTTTGCTGGAGCATTTAGTTCATTGATATTTCAAGTGATTACTTATAGATATGTACTCACTGACATTTTGTTACTTGTTATCTGGTTGTTTGTGTAGTTCTTCTCTATTCTTTTCTTCTCCTTTTGATTTCTTCTTTTGTGGTTTGATGATTTTCTTTAGTGATATGCTTATGTTCCTTTCTATCTAGTTTTTGTTTATCTCTTGAAGGTTTTGATTTGTGGTTATCATGGTGTTCATATATGTTGACCTATAAATATATCTACCTGTTTTAAACTGGTAGTCACTTAAGTTCAAACACATTCTAAAAGAGCTACATTTTTTTTACTCCCCTCTACCACACTTTGTGTTTTTTATGTCATATTTTACATCTTCATGTTTATCCCTTCACTTTTTATTGTAGTTATAGTTAATTTTACAATTTTTGTCTTTTAATATTCGTATTAGCTTATTTAAGTGGTTCCTACCCAACTCTGTGTAGACCTTCCTTTACAGCCTTGGTTGTATAAGCATCTTTCTGCTAGACTCCAGTTTGTTTTCAATGAGAACTCTTCCACATGTAGATGTATTTTTGATGTGTTCACGAGGGGAGGTGAACCCAGCATCCTTCTACTACACCATTTAATCTCCTCCCATCCCTCTGCCCATTTTTTAATAGATTATATGTTTTTTGCTATTGAGCTGTATGAATTCCTAATATATTTTGGGTATTAACCCCCTATCAGATAAATGTTTGCAAATATATTCTCCCATTCTGTATGTTGCCTTTTCATTTTGTTGAATGTTTCCTTGCTGTGCAGAAGCTTTTTAGTTTGATGTAGCCCCACTTGTTTATTTTTGCTTTTGTTGCCTGTGCTTTTGATGTAAGACCAATGTCAGTGAACTTTCCCCTTGTTTTCTTTAGGAGTATTACAGTTTCAGGTCTTACATTTAAGTCTTTAATCCATTTTTAGTTGATTTCTGTGGATGGTGTAAGAGAAGGGTCCAATTTCATTCTTTCATATGTGAATATTCAGTTTTCCCAACAGCATTTATTGATGAGACTATTGTTTCTCTGTTGTGCATTCTTCTTCTTTTTTTTTTTTACAGTACACGGGCCTCTCACTGCCATGGCCCCTCCCGCCGCAGAGCACAGGCTCCGGACATGCAGGCCCAGCGGTCATGGCCCACGGGCCCAGCTGCTCCACGGCACGTGGGACCCTCCTGGACCAGGGCACAAACCCGTGTCCCCTGCATCAGCAGGCGGACTCTCAACCACTGCACCACCTGGGAAGCCCTGTTGTGCATTCTTGACACCCTTGTAATAGATTAGTTGACCTCATATGTGTGGGTTTATTTTCCACCTTTCTATTCTGTTCTATTGGTCTGTTTTTATGCCAGTGCCATACTGTTTTGATTACTATAGTTTTGTAATATAGTTTTAAATCAGGAAGTATGAGGCCTCCTGCTTTGTTCTTCCTTCTCAAGATTGCTTTGGCTACTTGGGGTCTTTTGTGGTTCTACTCAAATTTTAGGATTGCCTTTTTTTTTTTTTTTAAACATTCCAGTTTTTAAACAATTGACTAGTGTAATTTGTTGCAAAGACCAGGATTAGGATTCTTTCTATTCCCTCATGTAGTAGAATTCCATGATTTTTTTTTTTTTTTGCGGTACGTGGGCCTCTCACTGTTGTGGCCTCTCCTGTTGTGGAGCACAGGCTCCAGATGCACAGGCTCAGTGGCCATGGCTCTGCGGCATGTGGGATCCTCCCGGACCAGGGCACGAACCCGTGTCCCCTGCATCGGCAGGAGGACTCTCAACCACTGCGCCACCAGGGAAGCCCTAGGATTGCTTTTTTATCTGTGAAAAATGCCATTGGAATTTTGAGAGGGATTACATTGGATTTGTGGATGACTTTGGGTAGTATCAACATTTTAATAATATTCTTTCAATCCATGAATACAGGTATCTTTCCACTTATTTGTGTCTTCTTTAATTTCTTTCATCAATGACTTCTAGTTTTCAGTGTACAGATCTTTCACCTCAGTTAAATTTCTTCTTATGTATTTGATTCTTTTTGATGCTATTGTAAATATGATAGTTTTCTTAATTTCTTGTTCAGATAGTTTGTTGTTAGTGTATAGAAATAAAACTAATTTTTATACATGTTGTGTCCTGCAAATTTATTGAATTCATTTATTCTTAGAGTTTCTTTATGGAATCTTGAGGATTTACTATATATAAGATCGTGTCATCTTCCATCAGCGACAGTTTAACTTGTTCCTTGACAATTGGTATCCCTTTTATTTCTTTTGCTCATAAATAGACTAGGTTATATTCTATGATAGATGAAAGTGCTTTGGTAATGGCTTCAAGCTCTAAACAACTAGTCTCTTCACAGGCAAAAGTAAATTGAACGAGAGAGCCAAAAACATAGTATAGTGTAGGCACTGGGATGAAAATCTGGGAATCTGGGCTGTGATTAACTACCAATACTTTGCTAAGAAAGAAATTTTACCATTTTTGCACCCCTCTTTCCCTAGTTCTTTAATGAATGGGTAAAACGTATTATATATATTTGGTATACTTTTGAACTCAATTATGCTTTATATTTCATAGAAAATATCCAAATGCTTCTTTATTAAAATTGCTCATTAATAAATACTACTGACCTAATAGGTTATGCTCTAAAGCAAGATAGAAAGAACCCACATACCTCAGGTCAATTTCATATTTTACTTGCTAGTCCTTCTTATCAATCACTACTTAATTTTACCACTACTTAATATGAATACTGTCTTCCCTAAATATAACATTTCTTCCAACTCTACCCTTTTCCTTAAAATAGATTAAACTTTTGCAAACTGGTTTAAGTTTTAACATACCTGGCCAATTTTCTGTGAAAAGCTTTTGTAGTTTAAAGCAGACATCAAATAGTCCTAAAGACTGGTCCTGCTGAGGGACACTGTACTTAGGAAAGTGTTATGTCATTCACCTAGACTCCCAGTAAACACTCAGGAGTGTGTATGTATATGTGTGTGTATATGTATGTTCGTGCATGTGTGTGTGTGTGTCTGTGTGTGTGAATTTTGTTAGGTGCCAGTACCTAGTAAGTGGGTAGGTATGGCATGTGATCAGTTCAGAATACTTGGGAAGAATCAGGAGTTTATATAGGACCTCTCTGAGATTAGGATGTGGCAGGTGGAATCTTCCTTCTATGAGTAGTATCATTGGCTCCTGCATGTCCCCCAGTCCCCTCAGAGATGTTTCTTGGCCTCCTTTTCTCAGTCACATCACTGTTCTCAGCTGTTGCTTGTGCAGGAGGAATCTTCCCTCCACTGATAAAGACACCAGTTCCTCAAACAATCATGAGTAACAAGATGCTGAGGGTCTTTCCCAGAGTTCAAAATTAGCTAGTGGAATGCTAAGGATACCTTATTCTTTAATTTTTCAACTGAGAAGAAAATACTCATTAGTGATATGCCTCTACAGTCAACCCTGCGATCATCCTCTTATATTCAGAAGGACATTTCCCAGCTGCTTGATTACATCTCTTAACCTTAACTCTGTCCATTGAAGGTATAGCTTTGATGGTTCAAACATGCATTGAATAGTCCCTGGGCAACCACTGAACTCACTAAACTGTAATGTGGTAGAGAATGTCTCCTGAAAAAAAAAGCTTTGAATTATACAATCTAAACTTATTAGAAGCTAAATTAAAATATGCCACATTTAATTGGTGTAAGAAGGTTTTTCAAACAGATGGAATGTAGTGTCACTACAGCCTCCAGTAAGCTGAAAGTGGAAAATTCCTTTTTTTCTTCACCTAAACCAAACCAGATTTGTAGTCCAATTTCTTTCTGTTCTGCTTGAAATTGCTCTGCTAGGGAAGTACACACAACAGGCACTCCAACACTTAGGAATTCGTTATTAAGGCCCACAGAATCAGAGAGTCAAAAATGCTCTGAAATTTAGGGGAAAAGCACAACTACTCTAGCATTTTGAGGATTTCCCCTTAGCTTTGTGAGACTGAGAATTTATTTATATGGAAAATCAAGTAAGGGAATCTATATTATTGGTATTCTTCTCTGCAATAGGGCTTTGGTTGCCTTTTCTGTCCTGGAGCACCAAGTTGGTGCTGCAAGTGACTATTAAAAAGGTATATTGGGAGACTGGGATTAGCAGATGCAAACTGTTATATATAGAATGGATAAACAACAAGGTCCTACTGTACAGCACAGGGAACTATATTCAATATCCTGTGATAAACCATAATGGAAAAGAATATGAAAAAGAATACATAGATGTATAACTGAGTCACTTTGCTGAACAGCAGTAACACAACATTGTAATTCAACTATATTTCAATAAATAAATAAATAAATAAATAGGTGTAAATTACAGTCAAAAAGGTGACTATTAAACTTTAATATGCATAGATATCATGTTTTACTTTCAAATGCGGATTCACAGGCACCATGCTCCAAAGTTTCATTTTAGTAGGTCTGGTCTAGGGTACCCTGCAATCAGGCTTTTTAACAAGCATCCCACGTGACTTGGTATAGATCAAACTTAGACTACAATTTGCGGAAAACTGACCTAGGCTCCTTCCTGAAATCTGGAGAAGTAAGCTAATGCTGATAGGTCCCATTTTGCTGCAAACACAGAAATGCTGGATAAGATTTAACAAAAATTTGTTTAATATATAGGTGAGTTTAAAACAAGGGAAGTACCCTTGTGCCAGAAAAAGAAAGACATAAAAGCCAGAGAAATCATAAGTAGTTTACACTAGTTTTGTTTAATTTAATTCTCATAACAATTCTTCAAGTTATAACCAGTATGAAGATACACGCTAGGTAGAACAACCATGACAAAATTGAGATACAGAGACATGAGATAACTTACTTAAGACTGTACGATAAGTTCCACAGGTGGGATTGAAACCAAGAAGTTGGGTACAGATTCAACACTTCTAACTAGTCTTAAAATCTCAGATAATAAGAAGCAGTAATGTGTTTATTGATTAGAAAAGAAGGAAGGAAGTTATCTGTAGCTGATATGATTGTCTACATAGAAAATGCAAAAACACCTACAAAATAAACTTTAGGAAGATTTCATCAGCAATTTGTACATACAAGATTAAGACACCAAAAATGTTTCTATATAGCCACACAACCAAATAAGCAAGATAATAATGATTTAAAAATTCACAGTAGCAACCAAAACTATGGGTGTGTGATGTTTAACTTTGTATCTCAATTTGACTGGGCCACAGGGTGCCCAGATATTTGGCCAAATATTATTCTGGGGATGTTTCTCGATGAGATAAACATTTGAATTGGTAGACTGAGTAAAGAAGCTTGCCTTCCATGATGTGGTTGGGCCTCATGCAATTACCTGAAGACCTTAATACAACAAGAAGGCTGAGTAAAAGAGAACTCCTCTTGCCTGACTGCTTCAGCTTGGACATTGGTTTTTTCCAGTCTTCAGACTCAGACTGAAACATGGGCTCCTCTTGGGTCTCTAGCCTGCTGGCTTTTTGACTGGAATTTACACCATCAACTCTCCTGGTTCTCAGGCTTAGACTTGGGCTGGAACTACACAACAGCTGTCTTGGGTGGGTCTCCAGCTTGCTGACTGCAAGTCTTGAGACTTCTCAGCATCCATAATCATGTGAGCCAATTCCTTATAATGAAGCAATCTCTCTCTTTCTTTAGATAGATATAGATATGGATATAGTTACATAGATATAGATTTAGATACACATCCTATTGGTTCTATTTCTCTGGAGAACCCCTAACTAATGCAGGATGTCTAAACTAAGGTACAAGGGCCTGTTCATGTATAAGAAGAAATTATATTCTTAATATTCAGACATTGCTAGCTCTTCAAGGCTGAACTAACTGATAATTTCCACCTACAGGATCAGGCCTACTTCATCTTCTGTTTGAATCCTGAATAAAGCAGGAAGTATATCTATACCCTCTGTCTTGCTTTCCACTGCTCCCATGTACTAGGGCACTGGTTCTCAAAGTATAGTCCACAGAACAGCAGCATAAGTAACAGCATCCTTTGCAAGCTTATTAGAAATACTTCACCTCAGATCTATTAAATGAGAAGCACTGGAGTTAGACCTCCAAGATCTGTTTTTAATAAGCCCTCTAAGTGCTGGAGTCTGAGAACTACTGTGCTAGATCCATGTTTCTCAAATTTAGTGTGCACAGGAATGACCTGGTGATCACGTTAAAGTGCAGATGCTGATTCAGTGGTTCTAGGGTGGTGCCTGAGACTCTGCATTTCTGATAAGCTCCCATGTGGTGCTGCTGCTCCAGGGACCATGCTCTGAGTAAGAAGGTCTGGGATTTACAATTAAATCGTTCTCCCAGATCCAGGGTTCCAGGCAAGCTGGCTGGATTCCTGTATTGCTTCCTCAGTGTTGTTGACAATCACACCTAGGCCTTAGTCCCTCAGAAACATCTCTAATCCCTTTTCCCCCAGTTATCCCCCAGTCACATTTCTTCCTCCCTATAAGCAAAAAATACCTTCATACAATGTGTGTGTGTGTGTGTGTGTGTGTGTGTGTGTGTGTGTGTGTGTGTACATCTCACTTAGTTGCTTGCTCTTTCACTTAGGCACCCCAGACGGCTGGAGGTGGTGATTGTAGGTCTCTACTTTTTACTTCCTACTGAAGGACCTATCCTGTAACCCATGCCCTTGGTAGACTGTCAAGTCTGCTCCAAAGTTAAGTCTGGTAAATGATATCCTATTTTTCTGACTTGTTTATAATCGTCCTTCACCCTAGGCCAGGTGAGTACTTTATAAACTTGGCAAGTTACCTCAAGAAAATATAAATGCCCAAGAGTCTGTGGATCATAGTTTGAGAAAAAGTGCAGTAGTATCTAAAGGATGTCACCTGAGGTGGTCGTTTAGTGCCATTTAAACACATATGTAAATCCAGGGACACTGATATATGGGCAGAACTCTTGCAGAGATAATAACCCAAATAATGCAGAATATGCTTTTATTAATATTTTTAGATTAGCATGGAAATAAAACATTTAAAAATCCTCAGAGAGATCTCAGTACTGAATAAATACTGGCTTAGAGCAATGCCTACAGTCCCAGTATGGGAGGACAGTACATCCAGAGGATGGCTACCTTCCCATTTGTATCATGAGATACACCACAGCATAACGGTTAAGACTGTAGGCTTTGAACCACATTACCTGGATTTGCTTCCTATTTTTTAACTATACCTCTTTGATTTACTGGTTGTGTGACCTCAGGCAAGTTATTTAATTGAATGTGGTGAGCACTCAATAAATGTCATTTGATAGATAGACAGATAGATAAGTAGATAGATGATAGATAGCTTTACACACATATACACACACATATATATACATATATATGTATACATATAAACATATATATACGTAAAGTCATTACATGAGAGTGAAGAGGGGTGTAGATGCTTTCTAGACTGTTTTGTAAGAGGGCAAATTTCTGTACTGAGGATTAGTAGTAATGCTAGTATGATGGGGAAGTTGGTATGGCTTATGCTCTTTTTATTTCCCATCACAGATTAAACTTTAGCACCAAGTAACAGCAGCTGAATAAAAGTACATTGCCACAGTGAATCCAGCAAGCCACAGAGGAGTCCATTACTGTGTATTATGGGTTGAATTGTGTGCCCCCGCTCCAAAAAAATATGTTGGAGTCCTAACCCCCAGTAGCTTATAATGTGAGCCTTATTTGCAGATAGAGTCTTTACAGAGGTAATAAAATGGGTTCATTGGTGTGGGCCCTAATCCAGTATGACTGGTGTCCTTATGAAAAGGGGAAATTTGGACACAGAGACACACATAGAGGGAAGGCGATGTGAAGAGATGTAAGGATGGGATGGCTGTCTACAAGCCAAGGAGAGAGGCCTGGAACAGATCCTTCCCTCACAGCTCTCAGAAGGAACCAACCCTGCAAACACCTTGATTTTGGACTTCTGGCCTCCAAAACTGGGAGACAAAAAAACCAGAGTCTTATATAACAATCATAATTGTCACATAGTTGTGACAAACAAAATCATAGTTTGTCATATGATATAACCTAATCATGGGAGGGAGATCCATCACCTTTGCCATAATCTGTTGGTTAGAAGCAAGTCACAGGTTCTGCCCAATCTCAAGGGGAGGGGATTTCACAGTCAAAAATACCAGGAGGTGGGAATCATTCAAGGTCACCTCAGGGTATGGCAGGATTATATTTAGTATAAAGGACTCTTGTAGTCCCCTGCAGAGTGTTCCACTTATATCTCAAGAACCAGACATTGTAGCCGGGACACCCGACCATGGCGAACAGATGTCCAGGCAAGTCTCAACTCCACTTTCTTCCGGGTCTATACATAATGTTTCAGGATTCAGGCATGCACTGCAGTCTTCAGAAGTTCACACCCAATATTTGACAGAAATGACTACCTATGAATCCTGTAAAACCTCTGCCCCTTCCTATTTTCCTAGGCTTCATTTCTCTTCTCTCCTTCTGACGCAGGTTGGAGCTCCTAATTTCATAAAAAGGGGTGGATAAAGGGAGGTCTGACACCTGCTTCTTCCTTCTTTCAGTGTTTTATTAACCTTCCCTAACCCGAATTTTTTCCTGGCCTCAGTAGTTTGACACTCCAAATACGGATTAGCCAGTTTGCTCACTGTCTTTAACTCTGCGTCCATTGATGCCTTCATGTCCTGAGGAGTTTACAGTGAAGGATATCCACTTGATACCTGTAAGAGCAGCATCTTGAAAGAAGTGTCTAGAAAGACAGAAATTGATTTCTTCACAACGTTTTAAATAATATGACATTCTATAAGTATCCATTTTCAGAAAAGTCTTACCATTCTTCACAAAAGGATGAACTGTGGCTTGTAGAAATAAAACATACAGCCTCTCATTCAGTCTTCCTTTTTAATCATCTAGTCTCAAATAGCTTTCCCGTATGTCAAATCATTTTTAATGTTCAATGTATTAGTAAAATGGCTCAGTACTAACCACTCGGGTATTTTCAAATAGGAGAATTATGGTTGAATCTCCCAAATTGCATTTGCAATGAAATATGCTTCATGCCAGTGACTCAGATCTTGACAAACGAGGCACAACGTTCATTAGTTTAATGTTTCCCCCCCATTGTGATAGAAATACATAATGACACAGCCTAAGTAATGTGAAATTATTCATCAGTGTAAGAAAAAGTTCAATAAGTACTGCCCACCAGTTACAGTTCTGAAGCTCATCTTCAGATTTCTCCAGTTGAAAATGACTTAGGTGATTGTAGGAAAACTGCTGCCTTTTCTATTACGATCTTAGCTAAAATCATCATCCCTTACTTATTTTTGCTCAGCTTTTCTCAAAACACCAAAATTAATACATTGAATTCCTAGCTTCCATGAGTCTTTAGGATAAAGGATATAAACAGTCATGAAGAGGCTAATATACCTTGATTGTAGTTAAGCATCTCACAATAGATATGAATATTGAATTATCACATTATACTCCTTAATATATACTATTTTTGTTTGTCAATTATATCCCAATAAAGCAGAAAAGAAAGAGGCTTAAGATAATGCTGTTACTAGATGTCAGTGTCTATAACTTTGTGGTAGGTATTACAGAATCAGAGGATGTATCTTATAAAGAATGAAGGCACTGTCAGGAGGTCAACGGTCCAATCTTCTTGGCATTAGGCAGGACTACATCGAAACCCTCTAAAATCGCATGGTGTAATGGAAAGAATGATAGCCTACATATCAGGAGATCTCTGTTCTAGTTCAGGTTCTGCCTCATATTTTCTAGATCTCAGTCTCTTCATTTACAAAATTAAGTGACTGCACTCCTCTAATCACTAGATGGTAACCAAGCACCTTTTAAATAAATTTGCCTTATCTGCATAGATGCATTAGAGAGTTCTTTTTATTTATTTTATATCATTCACATATTCTTTTCTATTTAAATATCATTTCCCTCTTTATTTGTGCAGTCAAATACTATTACTACTGTGTAAAGTTGTACATCCACTTCTCTGATATATATGTTATTTGATCCAGCCAATTGTGTTCAGCCCTGGCTTAAAGCCGTGATACACTATGCTACAATGTAATAAGGACAGAGATTGTCATCAGGTTGACCTGGGTTCAACCCCTGGCTGCACACATTTCTGGGCTCATGACATTGTGGGAGTTCTTGTCCTTCTACGATACTGTTTATTTGTAAAGTGGTCAGTCGTTATCATCATTTCCATGCATACACTCACAATTTCCTTGCTCCTCTCTCACTTGTTATACTCTTTTAGCAAAGCCACCTCTGGTTGAGTACAACTCTCAGGCTATTCCATGTGTATATGGTGGAGCTGAGCATGGTTAGAAAGACAAGAACTCTGTCCACTGGTCTCACTTGAAATTCCTAATCCTAAAACTCACATTCCTAAACCTCAAGTGGGCCTTAAATGCCATCTGAAACCATAGTGTTTCCCCTGGTCAGTTTTACTTTCCCGCTCTCTTAGGTGACTATATTTTACCTTCGTTTTCCTTAATGCTCTTCCCGCTCCCTTGCCTTAACTCTCAGATGAGTGTTCAGCTAGGAGTGGCCGTGTGACTAATTTGAGCTTTTGGAGTGGGAGTGTAAGTTATGTGCTTGAATTCCAGGTAATCTCAAAGGAAAGAAAATGAACTTTCCTGAATTTTTTTTCTACTCATGAACTAGAACATGGACGTAGCAGCAACCCTGCTTTGACCATGCAGTTGAAGACAACTTTAGGGAATGGCAGAGTAAAAAGAATATATGAAGATTGTTCCCTGAGTGACTACTTTGAGCAGAGTAGCTCCTCCAGCTCAGAACAACTGAACGGTTACATGAGAGAAATATAAACTTTGATTTTATATGACCCACTGTATATTGGCATTTCTTTGTTACATAGCCTCAACTTTTAAGAATACATATTTTATGACTGAAGTATAAATACATACAATAAAATATACAGATTTTAAGTGTCCAGTTCTTGTTAAAAGTTATAATCCCATATAATAATATAATTCCCACCCCCCCCAAATATAGGCTATTTCTTTCACCCCAGGAAGTTCCCTTGCCTTATCTTCCCATCAACCCCCATAGGCAACCACTTTCTAATTTCTATCAATATAAATTAGACTCATCTCTTATAGATTTTATATAAATGGAAAAACATAGTATGTACTGTTCAGCTGGCTTCACTCAACATAATGTTTTTGAGATTCATCCATGTGTCACATGGAACAGTTCATTCTTACCTATTTTGAAGTTGTAATTTTTAACTTGAATATACCACATTTTGTTTATCCATTCCTCAACTCACTGACATTTGGGTCGTTCTCCATTTTTTAAATTGAAGTATAGCTGATTTACAATATTATATTACTTTCAGGTGTACAGTATAGTGATTTAATATTTTTATAGATTATACTCCATATGAAGTTACTACAAAATAATGGATATATTTCCCTGTGCTGTACAATATACCCCTGTTGCTTATCTATTTTAAATATGGTAGTTTGTATCTCTTAATCCCATAAACCTATCTTGCCTCTCCCCGCTTCCCTTTCCCCAGTGGTATCCAGTAGTTGGTTTTCTATATCTGTGAGTCTGTTTCTGTTTTGTTATGTTCATTCATTTGTTTTATGTTTTAGATGCCACATATATGTGATAACATACTGTATTTGTCTTTCTCTGTCTGACTTACTTCACTAAGCATAATATTCTCTAGGTGCATGCACATTGTTACAAATGGCAGATTTTCATCCTTTTTATGGCTGAGTAATATTCCATTATGTATGTATGTATGTATGTGTGTATGTGTGTGTGTGTGTGTGTGTATATATATATATGTATATACCACATCTGCTTTATCCATTCATCTGTTGGTGGACATACAACCTGCCAAGACTGAATCAAGAGGAAACAGACAATCTGAACAGTCAGATTACTAGTAGTGAAATTGAATTTGTATATTAAAAAACTCCAAGCAAACAAAAGGCCAGGATCAGATGGCTTCACAGAAGAATTCTACCAAACATATAAAAAATAGCTAATACCTATTCTTTTCAAACTATTCAAAAGAATTGAAGAGGAGGGAACACTTCCGAACTCATTCTACAAGGCCAGCATCACCCTGGTACCAAAACCAGACAAAGATATCACACACAAAAAAGAAAATTACAGGCCAATATCACTGATGAACATAGATGCAAAAATCCTCAACAAAATATTAGCAAACTGAATCCAACAATACATTAAAAGGATCATACACCATGATCAATTTATCTCAGGGCTGCAGGATTTATCTCAGGGTAGCAAGGATTTTGCAGTATCTGCAAATCAATCAATGTGATATACCACATTAACAAACTGAAGAATAAAAACCATATAATCATCTCAATAGATGCAGAAAAAGCATTTGACAAAATTCAACACCCATTCATGATAAAAACTCTCCAGAAAGTGGGCATAGAGGGAAACTACCTCAACATAATAAAAGCCGTGTATGACAAACCCACAGCTAACATCATACTCAATGGTGAAAAGCTGAAAGCATTTCCTCTAAGATCAGGAACAAGACAAGGATGCCCACTCTTACCACTTTTATTCAACATAGTATTGAAAGTCCTAGCCACAACAATCAGACAAGAAATAAAAGGTTGTTCTCCATTTTTTACTGTTATGAATAATGATGCTATAATCATTCTTATAGAAGTCCCTTTCTGTAGATCTATATACTCATTTCTATTGGGTACATAGCTAGGAATGGAAATACTGGGCCATACTACAGATGCATGTTTAATTTTTATAAAAGACTGACAAATAATTACCCAAAATCATTGTAGTATTTTATATACCTACCAGGAATGTGTGATAGCTTCTGTTGCCCTTCATGCTAAACAATATTTGTTGTATTGTGTCCAGTCTGTTATTAATCCCTTGGGATAAGTTCTCCATTCATGATGTTGTATTTTCTAATCCTAGCATTTTCATTTTGAAGAGTTTTTAAAAAACTTTCCATCTCTTTGGTGGAATTCTTCATCTGTTACCACACATTGTTCACCTTTTCAAATAAATACACTATATATTTATCATAGACATTGTAAAACCCCTGCTCGAAAACTTCAACATATGACCATCTCTGGGTCTGCTTACATTTGACTATTTCCCTCTCTTGATCATGGATTATAATTTATTGCTTCTTAACATTTCTCATAATTTATTGTGTTCTTGATATTATGTGTAAAAAAGACAGTAGAATATAAAGTAAATAATATTTTTCCCAGGAAAAGTTCATATTCCTTCTTCTTTGGGCTACTAATATATTGGAGGTGGGGAGCTGAGTCTATCTAATCTATAATTGACCTAAGCATGGGCTTTTTCATCAGTTTTAGTTAGATTTATTTCACCATTGATTTCAAATATTTCAAGGGTAGGGTCAGAACTTCCCCTTCAAAGGAGATCAATGTATTGGCAAGCCTCTAGAGAACTCTTTCTGCTTAATACAGAAGTCACCAGCTTTCAGGTCCATGGGAAATCACTCCGTGATTTACAGCTTGGATGACAATGATTGGGTTTCATTAGAATTCTCTTTGCTCTTCAGTCTTGCCCCTGGATTTCTGCTTGTTGGGTGATCTAAGCTCTTTCCCAAAGCCTTTGGAGGATGACTGTCACTTCAGTGACTTTGATTAAGAGCCAGCTCTCCTGTCATATCTTTAGGCCTTGGCTTTTCAATGAATGCTCCATGTGTGCTTCAATGGGGTATATTTCTCAGCTCTCCTGCCTCCACTCAGTCTTTGCTGGACCACACCAGTGATCTTGTAGAAGGCCCATGGGAAAGAATTGGCAGGTATGTGTCTACTTGCTCTGAGGCTAGGGCTCTTAAGAATTCTATTCTGTAACTCCAGTCCACGTGTAGCCATTAAATGTTTATTAAAAGTTTTGCTCTTTTCTCCTTACGGCCATCTAATGGATTTTTTTCTTCCTCTTCCAGTGTTGCTGGGGATGGAAGCAGCAACAGTTTTCTTATCACCTAGAAAGGACTTGAAATCTACATATTTAGTTCACTGAGACATTTCCAGCTCTCTGATGGGTTTTTACTATATATATATATATATATATATCCATCCCCAAAGAGACCTTGAAAGCTTGAGGACAAGGATAGTCCTATTAATATCTGTATCATGAGCATTTAGCACAAATCCTAGCAAGAAAAAGGGGTTCAATAAGTATTGAATAACTGAGTAAAATACATCAAACTAAAAGATTCCTAAGGTCTCTTCTAAGTATGATGATAATACTTTTAGAAATCATCTTTTTAGGGTTCCAAAAAACTTATGAAATATTCACCTCCCAAATAATATTACACATACTTCAGCCTTATGGTATGCTGTGGTTTTTGCAATTACAGTACTTAAAAGTAATATATGGTAAATCATTAGGTTAAGTCAATGTTTCAGAGGAAGATGGAACAAATGAGTAATGTGATCAAGCTTTTTACATTGAGTGACCCTAAGAACTGACACTTCGTTTGGTTGTTTGCTATTTCTTTAATGAACCAGAGCAGTTTTCTTAATTAGCGAGGGCCCATCTGTTCCAAGAACAAATGGCATTTAGTATAACAAGGGCTAAAACAATAAGACAACAATAAGACAGCTTAATTTTGGAGTGCAAATGGCAATACCAAGTGACAAAATTATTAGTTCATGTTTACCAGATATGGTTTAGTAGGATCTTCTAGAATAGAGGTCAATTTGGTCATCTTGTCCTCTAATAATTCATAATGAACTGATTGTTGCTATTTCTTTATAGAGGAAAACTACTATCTGTCAAAGGACATAATTAGATACTTATGAAACACCAAGCTGCTTCTTTGTGTTTATAATTTGACATATACAGCAAGGCTATTATTTTTGAGTCAAATATACTGTTTGTAAATAAAGTTTTCATTATTAGAGGTTTTCATAGGAGAAAGGCTGTTTTAAAATGTATGTACATTTTCATTATACTTACTATGTAATGGATATTTTATAGTCCTTTACAAGTTTATGGGTTTTTTAGGCAGTTACCAAATTCAAGGAAGACTCCCTTCTATGGTTAGACCTAATTCTGGTTCCTTTAAAATAAGCAATGAGATAGAAATTTCAGGAATCAAAACGCTCTGTGCCTACCACCCCTCTCCACTCCTTGTAGGAAACACAGAACAATACAGACAATGGGAAAGTAGAAAAATCTCACAAGGAGAGGGCCAAAACTAGTGTGGATAATATCTGAATGCTGTTTAATATTATTCAAGGTAGAAGATAAAGAGGCAGAAGAAAAATATGTACCTGGTTCATATTTCTTGGTTCCTATAATTTCTATTTCATTGCTTATTTTGAAAGGATCCATGGCATGACACCTCCTCAGGCAGAAGTTACTGGCCATGGTAACAG
This sequence comes from Grampus griseus, assembly GCF_964374135.1. Taxonomy (NCBI): domain Eukaryota; kingdom Metazoa; phylum Chordata; class Mammalia; order Artiodactyla; family Delphinidae; genus Grampus; species Grampus griseus. The sequence continues at coordinate 123,164,732 of NC_138999.1, read as the reverse complement.
CCAATCATAATTTGATTGTCTGGTGTAGCTCTTTTCTACTAACACTATTAAAGTAGCAAGCAAAAGATTTAGCAAAAATATGTTTCTTATAGAAACTACAAGAGTATTTCATGTGACATGATTCGGTTATCAATACAACTAAAATTTAATCAAAATCTACTATGAGCCAAGCATTGTGCTAGACTATGGCAATATACAGTGAAAGAAATAAAAAATATCCCTGCTTTCAGGGAGCTTACATTCTAGTGAGGAGAGACAGACAATATGCAAAATAAATAAGTAATGATTTAATGAGATTTCACATAATACTAAGTGTTCTGAGTTAACATAAAGTAGGATAAGGGAAGAGAAAATAACAGCAATAAGGCTGACCTGAGCAGGTGCTAATTAATGGAGGAAATAAGTGATGTGTATATCTATCTGGAGATGAAATAACCAGGCAGAATAGCAGAAAAAGCAAATATGATGCTATTGAATCCAGCTTAATGGGTTTGAGGAATAATAGTGTAGCATATGAAGTTGGATTCTAATGAATGTAGTTGAAAGTGGTGGAGTATGAAGTTGAAGAGGTAGGCTGGATCATACAGCCAAAAGATCAAGTTAAGATGACAATTTAAAAAATGACAACTGGATTTAGTAACTCAGAATTCATTGGAGACCTTGCCAAATGTGTTTTCAGTGCAGTGTTGGGACAAGAGTCTGACTGCTCTGTGTTTAAGAGAGAATGAGAGCTGAAGAAGTGAAGACAACAAGATAAACATCTCTTTCAACAAGGTTTATTGTAAAAAGGAGCAGAAACATGTTACTTCATCATTTTTATAAAATGAACAGTAAAATATCAATATGATGGATGCATACTATGTAATGCTATGAACTAGGTAAACAGTAGCATGGACATATGTTAAAACTGTATGGTTGAGTGAAAGAAAGAAGATAATGGAATCTATACACAATATCATTTACATGAATTAAAACACTGATGGAGAAAAGAATGTTACATATTTCAGAAGCACACATATATGTTTAAGGACCTGTCACAATCACAGTATCAAGGTAAGGAATAAGAGATGATGCTATGTATAGCTGATTCACTTTGTTATACAGCAGAAACTAACACACCATTGTAAAGCAATTATACTCCAATTAAGATGTTAAAAAAAAAAAAGATGCACTTGTTGGGGTGAGTGATAGTGATCACTGCTGTAGTGGTAGTAATTATAATAGTTATAGTAGTAGTAATAGTAAATTCACAAAAATCAAATAAACATGCCCACAATTTAATACAGTTTTCAGAGAGAACAGACAAAAGATGCAGACAAAGATGTTCAAGAATTACCATAAATAAATAAATGAGAAAGGTCTAGATTGTCAGGGTCAGGTCAGTGATAGTAGAGGAGACAAAAGGAAAGATTATATTACTTGAAGAAATTGTGAAAATAATCTAAAGAGGATAATTGGGAGACAAAGTTTCGGGTGGGGTTAAAAAGGGACCATGATCAACTTCCCAAGGCTCCAACTTCTGGTGTCTTTAGACTCTACTGGGCTCATTAATACATGTTTTTCAATTGCCAGAAACATGTTGAGTGAAAGGCTCCAATATTGTCAAGTCACCTCAGCCAGAGCTCAGCATCAGGCCAAAGAAATGTATCGGTGTGAGTAATTCATCCCAGCTTGACAACTCACTATTAGCTCCAAGTTGTTGAAGCAGAGGGGTCTGGGTGTAATGAATTCAGTGCTGAATTAGACTGACTTTTGAGGATGAAAAGTACTAAAGTGACCGAGAGAGAAAAAATCATGAGGTATATCAGCCAAGTTATTTCACTGGGAAGTGAGAAAGGTATTAGATACTGAAGGATACCAATATTATGAAATGACAATTACAGGGATCCTAAAGCAGAAGCTGGCAAACATAGCAGATGAAGTGATACACACTTTGCATACTTAAAAGCCAGAAGAGAGCCTACTGCTAATTTTAAGAGAAATAGCCTTACAAGTTAAAGGAGGGAATTAAGAAAGCTATCTTGAAAACTCAGTTTTGCAGACAAACACAAATATTATATGATATCACTTACATGTAGAATCTAAAAAAAATAATACAAATGAACTTATTTACAAAACAGAAATAGACCCACAGACATAGAAAAAAAACTTATGGCTACCAAAGGGAAAGGAGAGGAGGGATAAATTAGGAGTTTGGGATTAAAATATACACACTACTATATATAAGATAGATAACCAACAAGGACCTACGGCATAGCACAGGGGACTATACTCAATATCTTATAATAACCTATAATGGAAAAGAATATATATATATATATATATGTATAACTGAATGACTTTGCTATACACCAGCAATTTGCACAATGTTGTAAATCAACTATACTTCAATAAAAATTAAAGAAAAAAAAGAAAAATCAGTTTTGATTAGATGGCTCATATCATACCTTAGGCAATGAGATTGTAGTCAACTAACCCCAATCCTGCAAGGTGTTTTCAACACCAGCTTGTATTAAACCAGACTGCCCTCATCCTCTACCTGTATACAACTGAATTTTTCAGTGGAAATGCAAACTAGGTCCTGTCAAAATTTCTCTAGTTTTTAGACCCAGTTATTTGCATTATTTGAAATATCTGAGTATAATGTTTGTCAGCTGGACCACACAGATGTGTATCTGTCTCAATATATTTTGTAGGGTCTGCTTCTTCTATATACCCTTTAAATATCACTGTGACCCATGGTTTTTGCCTCCATTTTCATAACTTCATACATGGCTCCTTGGTGATATTATCAGCATCCATATACTGATGCTTCTGTAAGCACTATCTCAATCCCAGAATTCTCTCCTGAGTTCCAGGCTCATATTTCCAGTTTCTCACTAACCATCTCTTCTTACCTTTCCCATAAATACCACTGCAAATTTAAAACTGAACTCACATAACCTGCAGAGTGAGAATGGAAGCAGATGGTAACAGTGGTTTCCCAGCACGGACTATAGTACTTGAGGCAAGGGGAGCTGCTGATAGAAGCCAGTGTTGTAGAGCACAAATGGCTGAGTGTAGGGCCTAGGCCAATGTATGTGACTTTGCCTTACAAACTGACCTGAAAACACAAGTGCCCATGACTGGAGATCACAGCAGCACCTCAACCATCAGCAACAGAGAGTAAAATACAATGAAATGAACAGAAGAATATGAGGTACCTCTCAGAGGAAGCCAGTGTAGACTCTTGATTATTGTGAACCAGATGCCCCTGCTCCCTCTGATTTTAAGACAAAAAGAAACACCTTCCATCCTCTTAGGTATAAGGGAAGGAGAACGGGGGCAGGGGGTTGGAATCCTGAACTGACCATGCAAAAAGAACTGAGTTGTAAACTGGAAGTGACTAAGTTTATTTTGAATTAGCTTGAATAGTTTTACCACTGTTGAGTGCCAATGAAGGCTTTAGTTACAGAAAAATTTACCTTTTGTACATCGGAGGACATGTCTGTGAAATCTAACTACAATAATTCAAATACATTCAATAAAGAAAACAGAATTCGGGCTTCCCTGGTGGCGCAGTGGTTGGGAGTCCGCCTGCCGATGCAGGGGACACGGGTTCATACCCCGGTCTGGGAAGATCCCACATGCCGCGGAGCGGCTGGGCCCGTGAGCCATGGCCACTGGGCCTGCGCATCCGGAGCCTGTGCTCCACAACAGGAGAGGCCACAACAGTGGGAGGCCCGCGTACCGCAAAAAAAAAAAAAAAAAAGAAAACAGAATTCAATGTTTTGTATATTTTGCAACCACAGTCTTAGAAAGTTTATTTAACAAAGACTCAAAGGCTATACAAAAAGAAGAATAAAGATATGCTAGCTTGATGATAAGAAATTTGGACACATTTAAAAATCTGGATACTACAAAGGCAGTATCCACCATTGATTGAGCTGGGACAGGCTATACTAGTAATAGTTAGGAAATCTGCCCTCCAATTGGGCAGATGTAGTTTTGTGCTTGGCTACACAACTCGCTGGCTTTCTGATGTGGGCAAGTTATTTAACCTCTCTAAGCCTTACTTTCTTTATTTGAAAATGAGGATAATTACATCACTAACTTCCTAAGAAAGTTGTGTATATTAAATGAGATATTCCCCATAAAGCATTCAAATTAGGGTCTGACATATAATAATTCAAAAAAATTAGATATTAAAAAAACCAGGGCTTCTCTGGTGGCGCAGTGGTTGAGAGTCTGCTTGCCGATGCAGGGGACACGGGTTCGTGCCCCGGTCTGGGAGGATCCCACATGCCGCGGAGCGGCTGGGCCCATGAGCCATGGCCGCTGAGCCTGCGCGTCCGGAGCCTGTGCTCCGCAACGGGAGAGGCCACAGCAGTGAGAGGCCTAAGTACTGAAAAAAAAAAAAAAAAACTGAACTCATTGTTTCCCCTGTCACAAAGTTCTCTGTCTTGGTTAGTAATAAAACCATCCTTCCAGTGTCCCACGTCAGATATTTGGTAGTGATCCTAGATTCCTTTCCGTCTCGTCTCCAACCATAACCATGACATTTATACCATACGTCACGAATGTACCCCTTCCTCTCCATTTCTACAGCCATTACCTTAGTTCAGGCTCAAATCACATCTGTCCTCGAATACTACAAGAGCCACTTAATTAGTCTCCCTGAAAATCTTTTTTATATTCCATATTCCCTTTTGAAGGATCTGATAGTAGACCCCTTTCTGTAAATATTAATACTTGAATATCCTTTCATAATACATGACCCACCACTAAATATGTGCCATTATTTTAATTTTACAGATGGTAAAAGAGGTTGACAAGAGATTAAGTAACTTACCCAAGGTCATACAGTTATTAAGTAGCAATGGGAGTATCATTAGGACACTCTAGAAAATAAGAAAATTAAAGCAAAGCAGAGGTTTTATTTAGAGGAAATGCGATTTAAGAAAACAAATTCCTGCAGAAGAGTTAAAACAACGACAGCACCCATTTGTTTGTATAATTTATGGGGTTTCTGTACAAAAAATATCACCCATATTTCAATAATCATTCTTTTAAATTTTTTATTTTTTTTGTGGTACGCGGGCCTCTCACTGTTGTGGCCTCTCCCGCTGTGGAGCTCAGGCTTCGGATGCGCAGGCTCAGCCACTCCGCGGCACGTAGGATCCTCCCAGACCGGGGCACGAACCCGTGTCCCCTGCATCGGCAGGTAGACTCTCAACCACTGCGCCACCAGGGAAGCCCTCTCTAAATTTTATAGAACAGCTTAGACATAGGTGTTGTAAGGATGGCAGTAATATCAACCCAGAAACATATGATACAATTTCCTTAAATATAAATAAAAGTTACAACGAAGTAACTGATCTAAGATGGCTACATAGAGAAAGAGACACAGTAGCATTTTCTCAGGTGGAGTTGCAGCTCCTCTGAGCTCACAAAAGGCCACACTATCGTCCATTATATTGTGTGAGCAGGAATACTATTTCATTGTCTTTCAGGAAGATAAACCTTAGCGCCATCCCCCTCATCTTTTCGTTGTTGTTTGGGAGAGGTCTCATTCCCCTGTGGCAACCTCTAATTGTTCTGAGAGGCGTGAAGAAATCCTGACTTCATGCCAGCCCGCTGGCTTGATGCAGCCATGTATAAATCAATTGCATTAGGGTATTAATGCATCTTGCCCTTGAACATTTATATCCATTCACTTACCAGGTAAGCAAGAGAGCTAGTACAATCCACTCTGGTGTGGATTAAATCAGAGGCTAGTTCCAGGCATTTACCTCATTAGAACTAGGCTTCAGACTTGCCTAAGGTTTCAGCCTCATAGTGGTAAATAAACAAGAATAGAACAAGAATATAAAAGGTAAAAATTGAATTAATTAGATATCTATGGCACCAATGTGTGGCAATTATATTCTCTATGAAACAAAAATGAATACTGTCTAAAGTAAAATTTTAGGATTGATTGAATTCAACACTTCCTGAATGCCTTCTGTTTGTAAGAAAGGCTAGACACCGTGGAAGGTTAAAGATGAGAAGGACAGTTTTCTGCCACCGAGATCTGACAGGCTAATATAGGGATTAGGGATAGAGTGCTATTTTGGTAACTGATAAAAGAAATCCATAGGCCAGTTTGGCTGGAGTGTTAATAATAAGCAATGGGTTAGTGGGAAATGAAGCTATGGAATGTTTGTGCTAGAGAACTTTAGTAAAATTAAATTGAGCTTTTGCACCACCTACCTGCACATATGAGAACATTAAATGAGATATATAAGAGGCTGTTTTCACTTTTAAAATTCAATAAGTTGAAAATAATAGATAATTCTGTGATGACTTCTTGGAAGTCAGCATAGTAAAGAGCACATTTTATAAAGGAGAAACTTTATTTAAGGTCTTTAAACCACCTATTACACTTTGTATCCAAGGGTAAAAGCTACAGAATTGCTCTATTTCGCTGAAGTTTAAAAATCACTTTTAGTTTCCTTAATATCAATCTACACAGGATTCTGTCAGGTCAAAAAGGAGATGCAGTTTCTTGTTTTATACTTATAAGCTACAGCTCAGCCAGCTGTCAGTCTATCAACATACTGATGTGAGAAGAGACTTTGGGAAGATGGCTGCAAAGGTACAGAGCACACACAAGACACAAGAGACTACTAGGATGAGACAGGGAAATACAGAAAGAAATTATTGAATTGTATTGGCTTCAGAGGCAATTCATTCAGCCAGGTAACTTATACTCAAATAACGAAAGAAGAAAAGAATGAGTAAAAATTTAACTTCATTTTGGATTGTTATCATTAGCACAAGCAAATTCTCTTTGTTTTGGTAACTTTGAGGGGTGCTTCTTCAAATAAATAAGACATATCACACCATAAACATCAGAAACATCCTTGACATCTAGTCTATTGCCAGATTCAAGGTTAAGCATGTGTTTTCCATCTACATCCTGGGCAGGACATTTTGACACGTATCACCTCTGATGCAATGTCCATGTGCTGAGAGAGAGAACAGGTCTGGTTACCTGTCAAGTCTTTGGTTTTCTTAACTGTCACTGAGTTTATTGTTCACTTTCTGGCCCAAATGACAAAGTAATTTAACTCACAGTCATAGCATTGAAAAATCCCAATTGGTTTATGTTTCTAGCTGTGCCAGAGGCAGGAACTGCACATAATATATGACTAAATCTAGAAAATATCAGGATGGCAGGAAATAAATCAGATGTGAATTACCAAGCATCATATGATTATAGATAGAAAAATGCTGGTATTTTCTCTGGTATTCATTTAAACATCTATCTTTAAATTCTAGAATCTTTATGATACATATTTTCAAGTGTTCTGTGCTTTTATAATTAGATTGTATCTGCTAAACAATCTTTAGTGAAAGTATTATATCTACCATTTTAACTTTGAAGGAAATAAGATAGATGGATTTATATGAATGAATAAAAGAGAATACAGACTTCTGCTTCCAGCAACATGGCAGACTAGATATCATAAAAACCAAAGCTAAGCAGAATCCAAACCAAAACCCACCAAGAAATGCTGGATAAAATAAAAACAACATCACTTTAAATGAATATCCAAACTCATAATAAAATTCAAGAAATCCTATGGGAATAAAATTGAAGAGAGAGAACAGAAATCCACAGCAATAAGTTGTTCGGGGGAATTTTTTGTTTTACTAAGGAGGGGGCTTGTACTTGAAAGGTCATATGATTACAGGAGAACTTGAACTCATAGAAAGTGGGTATTTATATTTGAAAAGCCTTTTAAAATGTCTTTGTTAACCCACAAGTTAGTTGTTAGTACATATTTTATTATCCAAACATGGGTGGGCGTGTTTTTTTCACATTAACTTCTAATGTGATTGAAGTGAGATCTGAGATCATGGTTTGTATGACACCCAGTCTTTGAAATTTGTTGAGGCTTTCTTTATGGTATGGCCTATTTAGTACATGTTCAATACTTTATGTCCCATGTGTGCTTGGGAAAATGTGGGTTTTCAAACTGTTGGAAGACTATCATCTATCATCTACCTATCTACCATCTGTACCTGTCCATCCATCTATCTACCTATCTACCTACACACATACATACGTATATCCTAATGTCCATTATACAATACCCTAATATCCATCATATAACACTTGAATATCTATTAGGTGAAGCTTAATTGTATCATTCATGTATTTAATATCCTTTTAAATTTTATTTTTCTGATTCATCTATCAATTGAGAGTTGTGTTAAAATCTTCAAAATGAGGAGGTTCCATCAATTTACTTTTGTGGTTCTACAAATATTTCTTCATAAGTGTTAAGACTATTTTAGTAGGTGCATACATATTTAATATTGTTAGATCTTCTTCTTGAAGGTAAACACTTATCTTTATATGTGGTGAACTTTACCATTCCTAATAATGCTTTGTGTGTATGTTAATGCCTATTTTGTTAATATAGCTATGCTAGCTTTCTTCAGATTTATAGTTGGCTCATATATCTTTTTTCATCATTTTACTTTCAATCAGCGTGTTCTTAATGTCATTCTAGTAAACTGCATATATTTGCATTTTTCCTAATTAGTCAATCTTTATCTTTTAACTGGCCAATTTATCCCATTTACATTTATCCTAATTATTGATATAGTTAGACATTTCTATCACACTAATTTATTTCCATTCATCCCATAATTTTTCTGTTTCATCTTTATCCTTTGTTACTTTATTTTTAAAATGTTACCTAACTTGCCCCTTTAACAAGAACTTTAGTATGATCACACATTTGTCTCCCTTACTCCCAACTTGCATCATGTAAGTATTATCTAAAAATTTTCATTCTAGTTGCTATGAATATATTTTCTCTTCTTTTTACCTTGGTCTTAGGTTTTTAAAAGAGATCAATGAATCTTGCCAAGATATTTGATCACCTTAACTTTGTTGATTTTTTTCCCTTTATTGTCTCTTATTTAAGCACTTCACTCAAAACTGTTTGCAGTGTGGCAAAATTCAGGGGGCCATCTATACTTAAGGATAGTTTTATAATGACTTTACATTTGAAAGACAGTTTGGCTGGATATAAGCTGCACATTCTAGTTATTTTCCTTCTATATTTCAAAAATTATACTCCAATATTCAACAGTTTTACTGTTGAAAAACCCAATATAAATTTGATTTTTGTTCTTTTATATGCGATATTTTTCTTTTCTTCTTCTTTCTATGAGCTTTCTTAATCTGGTCTACGAATTTCCTAATTTCTTCCTTAGTTATATCCATGCTGCTCTTTATCTCATATATTGCATAGTTTACTTTGATTATTATATTTTTGCTACCTAATATTTTCTTCATCTTCTTTATTGTTGTTTCATATGGTTTACATCATTCTTTTTTTTCTTCTTTTTTTAATTTTAAGTTTTTATTTTTTAAATTTTTGTTGGGGTATAGTTGACTAAAATGTTGTGTTAGTTTCAGGTGTACAGCAAAGTGTATAAGTTATACATATACATATATCCACTCTTTTTTAGGTTCTTTTCCCATATTGGCCATTACAGAGTATTGAGTAGAGTTCCCTGTGCTATACACTAGGTCCTTATTAGTTATCTATTTTATATATAGTAGTGTGTATATGTCAATCCCAATCTTCCAATTTATCCCTACTCCCCTCCTTACCGCCCGCCCTGGTAACCATAAGTTTATTTTCTACATCTGTAACTCTATTTCTGCTTTGTAGATAAGTTCATTTGTAGCCTTTTTTTAGATTCCACATATAAGCGATATCATGTGATATTTGTCTTTGTCTGACTACTTCACTCAGTATGACAATCTCTAGGTCCATCTCTTTTAGTAGGCTTTATTAGACTGATTATATATTATTAGCCTTCCTGTTCTAATACTTTTGCTTTTGTGAAACTCATATCTAGAAGGCTAGATTTTTTAAAGTTTATACTTCTCAAATACAGTTTTATATATATTTGCCTGTTTGCTCCTTCCCCCTTGAAGTACTGGTTCTGCTATTAAGTAATGCCATGTCCTTTTGAAATACTCCTTAGAACCCAGCTGTCAAGCTGGTAGGAAGCCCAAGCAACCATTTGGGAATGCCCACATGGGAGAGAAAACAGGCCCCTGGCCAACAATCCCCAGCTATGTTTCCAGATATCTGCCAGCCATATGAATGAAGCCACTTTGTATAGTCCAGCTGCCCCAGCACCCCAGCTGACTTTACCACGTTAAGTAGATTATAAAATAATGAGAAATAAGAAGTTGTTGTTTTCAGCCATTAAATTTTGGGGTGTTTTGTTACACAGCAACAGATAACCAAAACACATGGCCTTTCCATGTGGCTTTTCACAGCATGGTAGTTGGATTCCCAGAAGGAATGTTCCAAGAGGACAAACTCTAATTCTAGTGCTTATCAAGATCCACCTTGTATCGTGATTGCTAATGTTCCATTTTCCATAGCTTATCACATAGCCAACCCAAGAGTCAATATGGTGGGGATATTATAGAAGGGAATGAATAAAGGGAACTGTGGTTCACTAGGAGCCACCAAAGCAACAATCTACGTTGTTGATACGTTTCAAAGAATACAAACCTCATTCTCTGGCCAAAGTGAAATTGAGTTAGAAACCAACAGGAAAAATATAAATTTTAAAAATTCATAAATTTGGAATTTTAGAAAACTGTATCTAAAAATCTCACAGAACAAAGACTATATAAAAATGGATATTAGGGAACACCTAGAACTGAATGATAATAAAAATAACCATATCAAGACTCATGGGATTCAGCTGTCATATTTAAAGTGAAATGTATAACATTTAATTGTATATTTAAAAGGAGGAATGAATGAAAATTAATGAATGAAAATTAATCTAACTTGAGAAGTTAGAAAGAACAGGAGAAAGTGCTGTTTAAACAATGCAAACAACTTAAAATTGCATTGACTTACAGTTTCTGAAAGAGCTTTCACATACATTATCTCATTTTATTTATAGTCTTTTGGTAATGAAACCCCAATGGGTAGTTAGAGCATGTATTACTCAAGTCAATTTTAGAGATAATGGTATTGAGGTTCAGAGATTTTAGTGACTTATTGAATAATACATGGCTCCTAAGTCACAGAGTAGTGATTCAAAACAAGGTTTATGAGCCTGTGTCTAGAGATCATTTCACTATATTATAATGATAGCTTATATTAGGAGAGAATATATCACAAGAATAAATATGAGGACCACTATTGAACAGAACAGCTGTTGGGGTTTTGTTTCATCCTAAAGAAATGCCTACCCTACCCTCTAATCCACATGATTAGAGGTGGCTCCAGGCAACTGTGTTTCTGTTTTGTGGCCTTGTATATGCCCCAGTCTGAATTAATTGATTTATCAAATTTAATCTGTTCCTGAAACAATCTCAGGCCCAAAAGAATGCTTTTCCCAGGAATTTTGGATTAGAACACTGAGACACGATTTAGACTCTTTTAGGTTTTCTGGAGCTACGTATAATCACAGGAAATGTAGGTTAAGTATCTTCCGTGGGCCATGTGAATCAGAGTATAAGATTCAGCATATGTAACACTGTGGCTTAAGCTTGAGTTCTAGGAAACTGCCATTGTATCAGAGTATGTAAGCTACTCTTCTGATCTTCAGTAAGAAACTATAAGGATTATTCAGTGTTAAAAATAAATGTTCTATTAAGCCATGAAAAGACATGGAAGAACCTTAAATGCATATTTCTAAGTAAAAGAAGCCAGTCTGAGAAGGCTACATATTGTATGATTCCAACTCTATGACATTCTGAAAAAGGCAAAACTGTGGAGACTGTAAAAAGGTCAGTGGTTGCCAGGGGTTGGTGTAGGGGAAAGGGATGAATAGGTGGAGCACAGAAGATTTTTAGGGCAGTAAAATTACTCTGTATGAGACTATAATTACAGCTACATGTCATCATACATTTATCTAGATCCATAGAATAAACAACAGAAAAAGTGAACCCTAAGGTAAGCTATGGACTTTGAGTAATTGTGGTATGTCAATGTGGGTTCATCAATTGTAACAAATGAGATGTTGATAATGGGGGAAGCTATGGATATGTGGGGATGAGGGGTATATGGGAAATCTCTGTTTATTCCTCTTAATGTTGCAGTGAACTTAAAACTGCTGTAAAAAAAATAACTATCTTAAAAAACTGAAAGAGAGTGAGGCATGCTGGATATCTTACATTTGTCCCTTTAGAACCACCCTTCCCCCTTCTCCACCAGACTCTGTGTCATGGTAGCCTGACCCATATGGACTGCATCAGTGATTTGCCTTGACCTTTGGTGTCTGGTTGGGATCTGACAATGAGAGGAAATAAATGGACAGAAGAAGCAAATTAAGGTCAGACTTTTATTCCCGTGCTTCCAACTCTGTTGCATCACCACAGTTGAGTCATTCTATGAAGGCTCAGAGCTCCTGCCAGGCAGCCCTCTCCATACGTTTATCTACTAGGTTTCAGTAACAGGCTCCTTCCTTTGTAGTTTTAGGTCTATGGGTCATAAGAGCTATCTGTCATTGTTAGTCCTGGGATACCACACTCTCCATGATTGGTTTTTCTAAACACTCTTATATTAATAGTCCCTTTACTAATTTATTTTCAAATTACTCATTTTGAGCATGCCATCATTTTCTTGCCAGGGTGCTGAAAGATAAAAGTTAAATAATAAGTGCTGAAATGCAAGGTTGTTCAGCTGAAAATCTATAATGAATGGCAGGGAAAGCTCTGTTAAGGAAGTCCTTTCTGACTTTAGCCAGAGTTGTTAAGACCACTGAAATTTCTATAACCATGAACTTTGCTGAATTGAAGCAGTCAAACTCTCTGCTGCAGCCAATCCCTAAAATAAAAATAAGTGTGCTAAGTAAGCATGCACTATATTGACTTGAATGGGGTTATCTGGGAGACGCCAGAGGAATTGGAGGACCCAGAAACTTAAGGCCTCTCCAATGCACCTCCTGTACTACCTCTACTAAATAAAAATAAGTGATTATGGGTAAGACAGAATGCAACATGGAAGCCAATGTAACATCCTAAGGAAGATTAAAGATGTCGCCCAATCCAACACCCCAACCTAACCGTTTTCTTATCCAAGCTGTGAGGCCAAGGTCATTAAGCATGGAGCAAAAGTCAAAAGCTTTATCAAAGAGAAAAAAAAGAATCCCTGGAAGGGGGACAAATGTTTTTTTTCCATTTGCTCATTCAGGGACTCAAACAAGAGGACCCAATGGTGCTTTTGGCATTAGCTGCTCTCAAATAGAATTCTCCAGAATTAACTGTCAGGCAGTCAATTAAAATTTTACTTGATCTATAATTCCAGAAAAAAAAAACTGACAGTGACTTGTCGTCACTCAGCCTTTCAATCAACCCTAAATCCCTAAGGCCAGCACCAAGAAGTAACGGCCATCTAAGTTAATAGAAACTTCAAACCTGCTCCAGCCATGGGGAAATCCTTATTAATTCGTCATTGGGATTGAGGGACACTTTAGAGAGAAATCGTCTGAACAGGCAGAAGTAGATGGCCAGATTGGCCATATAAAAAAATTCATTTCTTGTCTAGAAAATGCTCATGAGAGTCACTGATCCAATCAAACATTCCATCCCTGTCTAGCATAATACAGTCACCTTTTGGATTAGTGGATAATGAATGTTGTGTCTTCCCCACACTCTTTAAAAAACAGCTTTCCATAAATATTTACTGATGATTATGACAAAAGCACTTGTATATGAATTTACTACTAAATACAGGCATAGGATTATAGTTTTATTTTGAAGTGCATTCAGAATTTTCATCACATTATGAAAATTTCAGACATACAAAAACAAGAAAAGTATAATACAATGAACATATGTGTTTCCATGACCAAGGTAAAGAATAAAGCATTACAAAGAAAGAAAAAAAAGTCGAGCTCATAGTAACATAGTAGAATGCTAGTTACTAGAGGCTGGGCATAGGGAAAAGGGGAATTATTGATCAAACTTTCAGCTATAAGATGAATAAGTACTAGAAACCTAAATTACAGCATGGTAACTGTAGCAAATAATAATATATTATATATCAGAAATCTAAGAGAGTAGATCTCAAGTGTTCTCAACATACACACACACACACAAAAGATAATTATGAGAGATGATGGACATGTTAGTTTGTCTTAATTATTTCATAGTGTATACAGATATCAAAATATCATGTTGTATGCCTTAAATATACGCAATTTTTGTTTGTCAAAAATAAAAATTTGGGCTTCCCTGGTGGCGCAGTGGTTAAGAATTCACCTGCCAATGCAGGGGACATGGGTTCGAGCCCTGGTCTGGGAAGATCCCACATGCCACGGAGCAACTAAGCCACTGCGCCACAACTACTGAGCCTGTGCACTAGAGCCCGTAGGCCACAACTACTGAAGCCCGCGTGCCTAGAGCCCTCAACAAGAGAAGCCACCGCAATGAGAAGCCCGTGCACTGCAATGAAGAGTAGCCCCTGCTCGCCACAACTAGAGAAAGTCCATGCATAGCCACGAAGACCCAACGCAGCCAAAAATAAATAAGTAAAAATTTTAAAAATAAATTTAAAAAAAAAATAAAAGTTTAAAAATAATAAAGCATTACAAAATTAATTAAAGTCACCTGAACTTCCTGCAAATTACAGTCCCTGCCCTCTTTCACCTTTCTACTTTCCCAGTGCTGACCACAATCCTGAATTTGGCATTCATCACTCATATACATGTATCAATTAGTTCACTAATATATAAGATTCCTAAGTAATACATATATATGTATATTAACATAAAATGTAACCTTATGCAACTGGGTTTTTTTTTACTATACAATGTTTTTAAGATGTATGCATGTTTATACTGCTCTAATTCATTTACTTCTACTGATGAAAACATTCCATTGTATGAATATATCATAATTCATATATTATTATAATCACTTGCTTTCTCATTAGACTCTCAGATTCATGAGAGTATGGTATATCTCATTTATATTCATCACTAAATCCCAAGCTCGTATCACGGGTCCCAGTAAATACTAGGTTCTCAATAAGCACTTGCTATCTGAAAGATCACTTTCATAAACATTGACTCTGCTTCTTTAGCTCATCTTCCCTGGAGGCACAGTTATGTGTACCCATGTAACTGAGTTCTAGCCAACAGAATGGGAACCAAAATGAGTTATGCCACTTTAAGGCTGGCACCATTAAAAATAAAAAACACTATCCATTCCTCTCTGCTGTTTTGCCCTTCTAGGTGGGTGGAATGGAGATGACACCTAGGGAAACCCTGAAAGCCAGAAATTCACTGTGGCAGAACATTCGTTAGCCAGAGACTCCAAATGACTATGTGGTGGAGGGTAGCCCTATGAGCTCTTCACCAATACTGTACTCTTAACGTGAGTAAGAGATACACTTCTGTTGTGTTTGAGCCATTAAAGATGTAGATCATGTTATAGCCATCAGCCTATCCTCACTAGTAAATGTTCTATATGAATTTACCTCTCAGCTCTGATTGAGCTGTCTTAGTTTCTTACATATAAATTTTCATTGTTGTTATTTCCCGAGATTCCAACATTTTGGTTGTGATTTGCTCTGTGAATCAAATTGTTTAGTAGAGCATTAAAAATTTTAATTTAAATTAAATTAACGATATGTAGCAGAGAATACATATACATAGGGGGGATAATACATAGGGGGGATAATATTTGCCTTAGTTTTCATAATCTATAACAAGTATTACTGTTCAGATATAATGATCAGAAAATGTCTTCCCTGCTTCTATTTGGAATGTGTTAATTTTTATTTACGGTCAGTGTCATGAATGTTTTATGTGCATTTGAATAAAGTATAGGGTTTCAGTTTTCAGGTTATAGAGTTCAACATATGTTGACTGGCTCTAGTTTATATTATGTATTTCAGTCCTTTATCCTTATTATGAAAGACAGTATTTTCTAAAAATGGCCACAATAACTCCCATCCACCATGCTCTTCTGCAATGAGACTTGCCACTCTCCCATCAAAAGGAGCCTGCTTCTCCACCTCCTAAAATCTGGGTAAGCCCCGTTACTGTTTTGACCAATAAAATATTGCAGAAATGGCACTGTGCCAGTTCTACGCATAGTACATAATGGACCTGGCAGCTTCCAGCTCCTGCCTCTTAGAAGCCAGACGCCAGTAAGAAGTGTGACTAACCCGAGAATGACATGCCGTGAGAAAGCCCTAAACCATGTGGAGAGACCAACAGCTCCCAGCTTTTCGAGCCACTCCAGCCCAGGAACTAGACATGTGAGTGAAGAAGCCTTCAGCTGATTCCATCCATGGCATTTGATGGCAACCTAGTGAGAACCACTCACCTGAGCTCAGTCAACACAAAGACCTGTCAGAAATAATACATTATTTTCCACCTCTAAGTAATGGGGTGTTTTGTCATGCAGCAAATGATAAATGCTTTTTCGTTTGTTTGTTTATATGACATTTCGAGGGCAAAAGACATAAATCAAAGGATATCTCTATGATATCTATTTGTTGCATGCCCTGTTTTAAGTGACCACTCCACACAAATAGGATGGACCCTCTCACCCAAAATTTGGTACAAATATCGAGACTGATGACATTACACATGTACTAAAAGGGTTTGAAATAATTTATGACTCATAATAAGGCTTTGCAGGGGGAGCTGGGTGGCTCCCAAGGAGGTCTGCAAATGGCTTCATAGGGCAGGGAAAGGAGATTGGCTTGAGGTTTCATCGTGGTTAGGGGAGGGGGTTGGAGTGAGGATTCTCCCTTTGTGGGCCAGGGCTTGCATGATTTGAACTGTCCACAAGTACCAAAGGAGGTAGCACCCCGACTTTATCACCTTTCCCACATGCAGGGCAGATGGGAAGGAGTAGTGGGGCCTGAAATCTGTCAGTAGTTCAACAACCATAATGGAAGCAGACTATTATACTGTGGTATTACACTCTAAATTTTGATGCTATATTATTTGGTACATAAAATTCATAACCTAAAATCTACATTGTTAGTTGTTCATTTTCTCATTATGAAGTACTCTTCATTGTATTGTTTAGTACTTTTGTCTCTGAATTCAATATGTCTTGTATCAGTATCACAACCTGTGTCTTTTTTTAAATTTTTGTTTTTTATTCAGTCAAAATTTACATAGACATGTATATCTTAAGTATAGATGTGATGAATTTTAATAAATATATATATGTCAACATATCTACCACCACATAGAGCATTTCTATTACCCTGGAATATTTCCTTTCACCCCTTCTACTCAATTCCCATCCCTGTTGTCAATCACTGTTCTCATTTTTCTCCCCAGGGATTACTGTTAACTGTTCTTGAATATCATATAAATGTAATCTTACAGTCTGTACTCTTTTGTGCTTGTAATCTGTCACACAGTATGATTTTTTTAAACATTTTATGAAGAAACATTTCAAACATGTTAAAAAGTTTCAGGAGTGTGAATGTGAAAGCCCATATACCCACCAAATAGAGTCTACTGTTAACCTTTTACTATACTTGCTTTCTCACATATCTATTCATCAATACATCTTAAATTTTTATGCATATTAAAATCAGTTGCATAGATTCATATGTTTCCTAAATTCCTCAGCATGCATATCTTCAACTGTAGTTGAAAATGTTCTTATAGTTCCTTTTTTTCCTATAGTGGTAAATTTTACATATAATAAAATACACAAATATTAGTCCTGTGTTGAATTTTAACAAATGCATATGTCTGTGTAGCCTAAACTTTCAATGTGTAGAATATTATCATCATTCAAAAGTTTCCTCATGTCTGTTTTCAGTTAAGCCTCACCTTTACCTTAAATTTCTAAGTACTGTGTTAGCTACAGCCAACAAAACTTTGATGAACTTTATTTTAGAACAGCTTAGATTTACAGAATCATACAAGTTTTGATAGGTTATCATTCATTTAAAAGCATTTTCTAGTTTTACTTGTGATCTTGAGAGGCTTTGCATACTATGCTTCATGGATGCAGATTTTTTTTTTCTTCTACTTCAGTATTTTAGAAACCGATGGTTCACATCCCATTAGTAGGTCATATAATAAATTTAGCGGCTTGTGGTCAGCCAACATTTAAAAAATTAAATATCATGTACCAAATACCAAATGCAAACATATAAGAAAGTTGACTGTTGCTTTGTTATATTGTGTGTGTATGTTGTGTGTGTGTATTGTGTGTGTATGTTGTGTGTGTGTGTATGTGCAGGGTCATGTACATACCTGCATGTGTACACACACTGGGTCTTGATAAACAAAGTATCTCTTCCTATAAGGTTGCAGTGAAAAATACTGAAAAACTGCTATAGGAAATTAGATTTCCTGTAGGAGAATAACATGACTACATTTGCATTTTAGAAATACAGTTCTAGCAGCAGTTTGTTGGACTGATTATAGGTGGACAAAAGGACACGTGAGGAGAAGTTAGAAACTTATTACAATAGTCTAGACAACAGATTTTAGAGCTGAACTAAAACATTAGTTTAAGGTTTAGAAAGAAAAGGAGAGATGTACCAGATAAAGGATCTCATAATTGATTGAAATTGGAGTTGAATGAGAAGTCTAGGATGACTCACATATTTCTTGGATGGCTGCATAATGCCATTAATCAGATTAGAAAATAACAAAGAAGAAGCACATTTGCAAGGGAAAACATATTAGGTGCTGGCTGTGTTTAGTGCAGAATTTCTGTCTTAGTCTGTTCCGGCTGCTATAACAAAAATACCATAGACTGTGTGGCTTATAAACAACAGAGGTTTATTTCTCACAGTTCTAAAGGCTGGAAATCCAAGATAAAGGTGCAGGCAGATTCAGTGTCTGGTAAAGGCCAACTTCCTGGTTCACAGATAACCATCATCTCACTGTGTCCTCACTTGGCCGAAGGGGTGAGGGAGCTCTCTGGGGTCTCTTTTGTAAGGGCACTAATCCCATTCATGAGGGCTCCATTCTCATGACCTCATCACCTCCCAAAGGCGACATCTCATAATACCATCACATTGGGGATTAGGTTTCAACATGAATTTTTGGAGACACTAACATTCAGATTATGGTAGCTACTAAAAGATATCCACTTAGGGATATCTACACATTTGCCTATATAATGCTAAGAGAGATATCTAGGGCAGAAATACAGATTTGCAAGTTATCAAACTGGAAGTTGTGAAACTTTGTTAGTAGTTGAGATTGTCCAAAGAGTGAATATTTATAAGAGTAGAGACCTTAGGCTGGAACTCCTTGGAATACCAATATTTAGGATGTAGGAAATAGAAGAGAGATCAAAATAAGGGACTTAGATTGAACTATGGTAAAAGCAAAGAAGGAGTGAGTTCTGGAAGCTAAAAATATTTCATACACAAAAAAGAGTTGTCGAGGTGCCAAATGCTACAAAGAAATCAAATTAAAAAGAGTTGAATTCAGCAAAAAGGAATTGGTGACTTTGGCAAAAGCAGTTTCATTCAGTTTTGACAATATCGTGACATTGAAAGCTCTGGTGTTGAGGCAAGTGTTTAACCAGCTCTCCAGAAAAAAGAGGTGTGTGCTATACATACATATATATTTTTAAATAAATGTTAGTGATTGTGCAGCATGTGATTTACAAATACTAATATACAATTCTCTTTATTGTACTGATACTTTGTCAATTCTGTATAGTCAAGTTATTATCACAGAATGCTTTTGCCAAACTCCTATATTCTGGTCACAATTGATGAATTAATATAGTTCTGACATAAATCTTGGTTGATATTTTCATTTATGTTAAGAAGTAAGATGAAAGTGAAACATCAAAGATGAATGTTGAAACTTCACTCATTCTGTCAAGGACATGAGTGAATTTTTGCTAAATTAGCTGATAGTTTTTAAATATGGAAGAATATGTATTTCCTCATTTATTTCTGCTATTCACAACATAACAGCTACAGGCATGGAATACTTTTAAGTTTACTCTGCATTATTAACACTTTCTCTATCACTTTATCAAATCTAGAAAATTATCAGAATAATCCAAGCTCTGGTTTATAGCATTTGCTGATTTCCATGGTGTAAATACTCCCACCGTGACTGACTTCAAGCTACTGACATGATGTCACTGAATGGGGAGCTAGAAAGGGAGACATAGCAGTGCAACACTGTATATTATTTCTCCCATACAGATACAATAAATGGAATAACCTCAGTAACTCAGATAATAGTAAAATGTAGTCAAAATAATTAGCAAGTGATGAGTTTTGAGTATTACCTTTTAAAAATATAATTTGATTGTAGGCTTATATAATTTAGTTTTTAATAATGGCTTGAAAAATCCCTGAAAATTTAACAATTGGCCCTTGAATACCAGTATAGGTCAGCTCCAGCAAGGAAAGGAGAATAGTCCTAGGCATGAATCTGGTGACTGTGGTCTACTATTGGATCCAAAACAGCAAGTACTGTTTTGATCAAGTGATTTTATAATTTGGAGCCTCAATTTCCTCATCTTAAACTTAAGGATCCTAACATTTATTTTACATGTTACTAGGATCATTAGAGTGAATATAACCCACACATGTTAGACCCTCAGTATGTAGAAATCATTATCATTCTTTTCATCACTGCCATTTAAAGACTGGTCATCAGAGTCCCAAGGGAATTTTGTTGTTGTTGTTAACCTATTTTAAACTTTTCTATATGATCTCTCTTGACTTGGAAGAGCCCAGTTCATTTTGAGGCTATCTTCTTTTTTTTATAACTGACCTTCCCATCAAAGTTTCTAATACTGTAAGAGTGTTTTCAAAATTAAGTATAAATTCCC
Organism: Grampus griseus; assembly: GCF_964374135.1. Classification (NCBI taxonomy): domain Eukaryota; kingdom Metazoa; phylum Chordata; class Mammalia; order Artiodactyla; family Delphinidae; genus Grampus; species Grampus griseus. Next base: position 123,143,899 of record NC_138999.1, on the reverse strand, counting down.
ATGCTGCCTCATTAGTTAGGCATTTCCTTCTTTGAATTCCTAGCAGAAGAGTAGACGGGGAAGTATGATGTAATTTCAGGAAGATCCTAGAAATGCCATCTTATTAGGTGATGACTGATGTGAAATAAAATACCCACCAATTGTTCACATAGGCCTGGGGCATGGGGAAAGGGAGGAGATTCAACTATTCTAAGTCTCTAAACAAAAGCTAGTCTGTTCTCTAAAATAATCATCTCTCCCCTTTTCAGTTCTTTTCATTCTTTCCCACAGATGTGATATCCTTGACATCATCCAAAAATGGTTATATATACTGAGCATTTGAATGTCAGATGAATGGTCTTGAATACTGCTTTTGAGTTTCCTTCTTTATTTAGTCTATCTATAAGTTCTGTTTTGCAAAGGAAAAATCTATTACCTTCTGAAGTCATATTAATAACTACTTATCTGTGTGTTTGCATGACATTATGCCTAATAGTTTAAGATTGCTTCATTCCCCTTAGTGTTTGTGATATCAAAATAAAGCTAGATATGATTCACTTTGTTATACAGCAGAAACTAACACACCATTGTAAAGCAGTTATACTCCAATGAAGATGTTAAAAAATAAATAAAGCTAGATAGCAGTCTAGATTACTTAGCAAATAAAAGAGAAATATTTGTTTCTCAAACACAAGTTTTTAATTTAATATAATAAAATGGTTATACTTTACCCTTTAAAATTATTTTTGTTGAACTAACTTCACAAAGAAGCAAAAAATATTTAAAGTGTCCAATTCTCTGCTACATATCATTTCTATTTTCAACATACAGTTTAAAGTTAATGTGGAAAATGGAAATAAAAGATGAAAACAGGTGCTTTATATAGAAATCATTTTATATCATTAAAAAAACCACTTAAACCTATAGAAATAATCATGAGTTTCCAAATAAGATCATTCATTATAATGATGTTTTAGCTAGGTTTAAAGATAACATTCATGTAAGAAAATTAATATGTAAATGAAAATATTGGTAAAATGTGACTATGTTAAGAAAATGATTGCACAGTTGAAGGACATATACAGTAAATTTTCAGGGCTATTATTAAATTTGTTTTTACTTTATCCTTCCAGTCCCATGGAGGATTGTACTTCCTGGCCCCCATGTGGTTGGGTGAAGCCATGTGGCTAGTTTGGACCAATGAGTTGTGAGCACAAGGAACATACCACTTCTGGGCCAGAGCATTTAAACACCAGGGTGAGACCATCCAGATCTCTCTCTCCCCTCTATCTATCCCCTCTCTCTATTGCGTCTCTCCATCCCTCCCCTCCCCCACCTCCCTTCCCCTCCCCTCCCCCCTCCCCTCCCCCACCTTCCCTCTCCTCTCTCTCCCTCTCCCCTAGAGCAACCACCGAAGTTCAAGATGGTGGCTGCTTCATCATCCTGGGTTCCTCTGAGTGTTGTACAATAAAGAATCTGCCTGGCCTTGGTTCCTGGGAGGTAGCCTCTAAAGCCTTGGTCTTTTTTTAGTGATAGGAGTGGCTTTGTTATTCATCATGGGCCCCACATACCACACTTGATAGTTTATGCTAATAAGGTGCCTCATGCTGAGCCCCTAAATAGTTTTTACTGAGGAAATAACTCATGATGGGGGCTGGCCACACCAGAAAGACCAACCATGTGATTGAAGGTTTGATATCAGTCCAACCTCTAGGGAGGGGACGTTGAATTCAATTTCATGATCAATGATTCAATTAACCATACCTACAGATTGAAACCCCAATAAAAAGTCCCAATAAAAGTCTTGACACCAAAGCTTGGGTGAACAATACTCTGTGCTGGGAGGGTGATGAGTCCTAACTCCACAAGAAGGCTGCAAAATCTCCACGTTTGGGACACTACCAGACCTTGCTCAATGTGTCTCTTCTTTTGTGGTTCTGATTTGTATCCATTTTGCTAGAATAAAACTGTAATATTAAGTGTAGCACTATCATGAGTTCTGGGAATTGTTCTAATGAATTATTGAATCTGAGGGGGTAATGCAACCCCCCAAATTTTAGCTAGTTGATCAGAAGTGCAGGTGACCCTGGAACCTCCAAGCTTGTGGCTGATATCTGAAGTGAGGGCAGTCTTGTGGAGGACTGTACCCTTAACTTGTGAAGTTTAGCCTAACTTTGGGCAGTCAGCATCAGCAGGTATTGCACTGAGTGATTACATAGAGCAGAGCTTTCCTGCTGATCCACAAGAGAGCTCTAGTATGGGGAAGAAATAAAGCTTTGTTGCTTTACACAACTGAGATATTGGAGTTGTACTATTTTGCATACCCCAACTTAGATTTCTGATGCAGAAATATCTGACAGAGAACATATGGATAGATCAATACAGTTATCTTCATTTCATATGATGACAAACTCGTGGTTGGAGAGGGCTTAGAGATTGCCTGTCTATCCCATACTCACTACCAGAAACACCTTTGCAATATCCCTGTCAAGTGACTATCCATCCTTTGCTTAAAAACCTAAATTTCCCCAAAGTCCACTGTCCCTTGAGTCACCTCATTCTGTTAATGGAAAGTGTTTAATACTAGAAAATTCCATCTTTATGTCAAGCCAAATCTTCTACCTTGCAACTTCTGCCACAGGTCCCAGTTCTGTCTTTGGGGCACCATGTAAAGCAAGTCTAATCCCTCAACAGTTCACAGAAATAACAGCAAAAAGGTACCCACACCATGTCTTTTCTTCGTGTAAGTTTTCAAGTTTATGCTGATAATCCTCACGTGATATGGTTTTAGGCCTCTTTACCATCTGCTTAGCCTCTTTTGAACACAGTCTAGCTTGACTGTACCCCTCCTGGAATGCAATGCCTGGAACTAAATGTAGTCAGGCCATAAAGAAGCAGATGGGTACCGCATGCCAGTTTTTGTAGCAGCCATATCATTGAGTTCACATATTTTATGTGTTCAACCACTTAAAACCCAATCCTTTTTCAAGTGTACTGCTTTGAAATCATGTTATTATTCCTTTATTATTCTTTTGACTCATAATGATCATAAGAGAAATAGCAAAGGCTTAGGGTTTGAGAGATGTAGTTTCAGATTTCTCTTGCACTTATTAACTGTGGGACTTTGGAAGCTACCTCACCACCCTGACCTTTAGTTTTCTTTTATACTAAGTAGGGTTAATAATTTTTACCTTACCAAGGTGTTTTTGTTTTTGTTTTTTGCAGTACGTGGGCCTCTCACTGTTGTGGCCTCTCCCATTGCAGAGCACAGGCTCCGGATGCGCAGGCCCAGCAGCCATGGCTCACGGGCCCAGCCGCTCTGCAGCACGTGGGATCCTCCCGGACCGGAGCACAAACCCGTGTCCCCTGCATCGGCAGGCGGACTCTCAACCACTGTGCCACCAGGGAAGCCCACCAAGGTGTTTTGAGGATGCACGTAGAGTAACTAATACTGTTCCAGAAAAAAACTCAGTACATAATAAATGATCATGTAAAGCAGTAATAGCAATTTTAAAATACAAAATCAGAAGCATGGAAATGAAGCAGCAGCAGCAAATATGAAAACTGTAAGGGTTAACTTATTTGTTGGATTTGAGTTTCAGAATTAGTCCTGATATTTCAGACAACCAAATGAAAGGGACACAAAGCTATGAACAACGACGATGACAAAAACTTGCATGACCCTCATTATAGCAAAGCAGAAAGTTCATCAATTTCTAAGGAAAGGCAGCATTTTTTTTTCCATGAAACCATATTCTGAGATAATCTCGCATTGAGGTTTTATTCAGAGGCTATCAAGAGACAGAGGAGCCATTCCCTTTACACCAAATGTCATAACAAGCAACACAAAGTAAGCACTTAGTAAATATTACTATGTGCTAGGCACTATGTTAAATACTTCCTATATGCATTACCACATGTATGTTCACAGAAATCCCATGAGGAGGTATCATTCATACCTGTGTTTTGCTGAAGAGGAAGGTGATGCTTGGAGAGGAAAGTAAAGTGTGCAAGGTCACACCACAGAGCAAGATTCCACCCTCAGTCCATCTGACTCAGCTCCCCCATCTTTTAACTTCTTTGCTCTACTGCCCATCCCATGGTTATTAAATCTAGTTAGCTCAGCTCTTTCTATATCTCTCAAAGCTATGGGAGCAAAGCCTCCTATTCATTGACTTTTTTTCTTTGCTGTCAATTTCTAATGCTTATAGAGTATACAGAAATTGTTTTTGCCAGTCTTGTTCCAACATTGACTGTTTTCAGCAGAATTAGAATCACTTTGGCCACTCTGTCTCCTTCTCTATTGCTTCATCCACATCCTACACTCAAATGCTGGCCATTTTCAAGATGCCCATTCTAGGTTCTCTCTACTTCTGTTCTTATGTCCTGTCCCGGGGCTTTAACCATTGCTTCTAAGCTTACTTTCCTTGAGTATTTTTTTGGTAGCCCTCATTTTCTATCAGTCTCCAGTTCTTCATTTTCAAATGTCTATTCTGTGTTCCACACGGATGACTCCCAGGGCCATCAAACCAGTATGTCCAGACCATGTACACACTTGAATTCTGCTTTCTCTCAGTCCTCTTCCTCTGGCTGCATTCTCTATTGCAGTGATTGGCCATTACTGACAATTCTTTCATTATGTCTCACTGGGATATTTTAAAAGCTTCCTAAACCATGCTAATTCTATTTATATTTCCTTCTTAAAAATATTCAAAGGCTCCCAATTGCTAGCAAAATAAAATTAAAACTTAGCTTGGTACTTAAGACTCTCAAAACTTTCATCCCAAACCACCCTTCCAATCTTATGTTCTACTTGTATCCATCACACACTCAGTGTTTGAGCCCAACTGATTTAGTTGTTATTCTTCATTAACCTCCTACATATTCCCCTGTCTGCTTTTGCTAACATTGGAATAAATGACTGAGGTTCTTCTCACGTCCAGCTCTGTATATCCAAAATCTTAACTACTCTTCCAGGCCCAACTCAGGTCCTGAACACTATTTTGTTTTCATGCTGACTATAGCCACAGATGTAGGTTAAGAGGTGTTCTTGCTGCTGCCGTGGCCCAAGATGACCCCTAGTGGTTAGACCTGCCCAGATCACTCTGGTGAAGTTAATAGCTTCAAACCAATGAAACACAAACTGAAATGTGAAGATAGTTTTCTCATTTGTGTAGTAAGGAAGAAATCATATGATGAAAATATAAAGTCAAGTAAGGCAACATATGGAGACCAACATATTGATAAGCTTCCCCATTCATATTCCCTCTTAGCCCTGTTTTATCTCCTGCATCAGAGTTACAGAATTATAATTAAATCAAATAAATTATTTGCCCATTTTTTACGTCTGACTCACTCCTCTAATCTGTAAACTCCATGAGGGCTGGGGTTTATTTGACCTGTTCACTTAGTATAGTGCCTGGTACATAATAGTGACTCACATATTTATTGAATGAATGACCTTCCCCCACTCCACCTCCCACACAAAAGTAGGAACTCACACATTTGTTGAATGAACAAACTTCCCCTGCAACGTTTCACTCACACTTCTCAGTGTTAGAAAGAAAATTTCTGTATTCTAATCTGGTACTATCTTGCCATGCAACTCTCCTCCTTTACCCGGGCCTCGGTTTCCCCAGCTGGGCCATCTAAGAACACTTCCAGCAATTATAACCCCTACTGTAGAAGTAAATATGATTTACATAAAACCTCTCATCTTTTGGGTCTTCACTTTTCTTCAAATAGTGCAGCTCAGATTTTCATGAGTGATACTGGCCACTTCTGAACAAATGTCATCACTTAGGTGTAAATTAATTGTCCACAACATGCCTTTCTAATAATGAAAACTCTACGATAGAGCATAATGTCATTGAAATGCTAAAATCATTCATTTGAAAAATGACTGTTTTGAGCCTGCAGAGTTTAATTAAATCAATCCAAATTTTCAGTACTGAAGAAGTAATTTCTCATCATTTTCCTTCAGCTTATTTTGTTTTGTTTTTGTTCACATAAAGAAATAGGAGAAAGAAATCTTCAACGACTCTCCATTATCTATGGAATAAAGTATGGGCTTCTAATCCTGGAATTAAGATCTACCACAACTTGTGCAGTGGTTTGAATAATTACCTTGAATGGATCATACTGGCACACACAAGCATTGGTCCCAAGATGATAATCAGATAAAGCTACTATTCACTGAGAGCTAAGATTAGAATTTTAAACTATTTTGAATTCTCACAGTGACCCTAAGGTAGGTATTATTTATATCCCTTTCACAGCTTAGAAAACAGACTCATAGCTGAGGAGTAATAAAGAGATCACAGGAAGTGTCTGAGCTAGAATTTAGCCCCAGCTGTGTCTGACTCCAAAGCCTCTATTCCTTTCACTGAGGTATGTTGCTCCAAAATTACATCGTCTAATGAAAAATCAGAGTCCATACCCAATTAGTACTGGAGTATATTTCAGTCTTTTGTAGCCAACATGTGTTATCAAAGACCCAAGTCTTTGTTCAAATGCATAAATTGGCTCTGCCACAACGGTATTTGCAGAAGCTATAAAGGAAAGAATCTTCCAGATTTCAAATATTAGTTTGCTGTCATAATTTCTTCTTCCCGGTTGGCTGGCGTTAATTTTACCTAAGATAAAAAATATCTGGTGGGGGCACATTTCAAATTCCCATTTCTCTTCTAACCATTTACTCCCATACCATATACACAGACTTATCAACACATGATACCCTAGGTAAACGCGTATCACTTACGGATTTAGCCATGCGAATCGAGGCCCTGGGGAGCTGGGATAAATTCATTTAAGAAGCAGGATAACTTGACTAAACTGGAGGACACATCCAGTGGCCTTATAGTCATCTATTCACCAGACCTCCTCCTAGTGTTTTATATCAGGATATTGCTATTCTAGGTTCATTTATGCTGAAAGCCCAACCCTCTATCGCCACAGTCCAGTTTATCACAGTGAATTCCATGATAGCAGATCTGATTCTCCTGGGGGATAAACCGAGGGGAAAGGCCTTGAACTCAGCTTGAGCAAAACTTTTAGACCTGGAATCTGGATACTTTTAAAGAGTTCATATATGGGTTTCATGAAATTTATAAAACATGTGAAATTTTTATGTGACTCATAGTATATGTAGATAACACTTGATGGGGAAGGGTCTGCTGCTTTCATCAGATTCTCAACAGAATCTTTGGTCCCTCCCCCAAAATTGAGAACCAGTGTCCTAAAGTTTCATGTATATCAAACACTTCCCTTTTATTCTTTTGTTGACTTAGTGAGTTTGACAGGCAGACTGAAGGTCAAACAACTATATGGCTGCCACTCTGGGTGGGGGGAGGTATTAGTGGAGTCCTAGCAGGAAATATGCAGTTCAGAACAGCTAAAAAAGCTGAAAGCACATAGAAATGTGTAAGTAAGTCCTAGCAAGTAATAAAGTGTTGGGGTCTACACCCTGGGCACTGAGTAAGTTCTGTAGAGTACCAGATGAGGAATTAAGAAATTTTGGTCTTGGTAGGATATTCTCACAAATAATAGATTGAGTGTTATCAGGGAAAGAAATATCTCCAAGAAGACTAACCCCTCTTTGAAGACTTAACTCTCTTCCTGAAGCACTGTAATCTCATCCAAACATTTGAAGACCCCTCCTTTAGAGTGTGCTGAAAATTCTTCTAAACATAGCAAAATAGACCTCAGTATTTGCAGAACATTACACACTAAAGAGAAGAGAAAAACATAGACCTTTTTATTCTGTAGTTTTCTTTTGTCTTGGCAGTAACAGTATAAAAGCATATTCATAGGATAAGTGGAATGCAGTGGGTGAGTGAGGATGCATGATTCCCTGTGATTGTATGAGTGCAGCAGGAGAATCCAGTTAACCCCAATCTACTCAATAATACTGTGTATGCCCAAACTCCTATCACAAAGCTCTTAGCACTCTTATGTCTTATTGTGCTATTACTAGTTTCCCCTTCACTTCATACCATAATATGTTTCATTCAAATCCTAGTCTATCAAATTCATCTTTACATTTACAATGCCACCTACTGTCTCATCTCTAGCTCAGAAGTTGCTTTTGAGTAGCATAATGTAGTGCTGTATTCTTATAGGTGGCATTCAGCATGTGGAATGCTCAATTAAAATTCATTGCCTCACTTTTACACACACACACACACACACACACACACACACACACACACTTCTATAAAAAAAGAGCAAGTTTAATAACATCCATGGTAAATTCAATCATGACTATTTTGTTGATCTCCCTGTCATTATAAGACAATAAGATTCCACTAAAGAGTCCTTCCTGTACCTTCCTGTATTTTGGACCACACCATGAGGGGAAAGCAAAGAAACAAATGGATGAAGGTCATGGAGTATTTATGATAATTTACATTTCTGATTATAAAGGACATCCATGCTCACTGTAAATCATTTGAAAAGTATACATAGATATTTACACACAGTACATGTACACACACACCACATGTGTACGTCTATATGAAGAAAAGAAAATAACCCATATAAGTATAATGATCTTTTAATATTTGGGGGCATTTCATTCCAGCTATCTTTCCCACATAGTACATAGACACACATGCACATGGCACACACACATGTGTATTTACGAATCATGGCCCATTTGGCTGGGTGATACCAATCAAATCATGTAACTTCAATAAGCCTCAGACTCCTTATTTTTTAAATGGGGGAAAATAATATTCTCTACCTCCAAGGGGAGTTTTGAGATTTAAATGAATAAATGTAAAGCAGTAGGCACAGTCCCTGGCACATAGTAAGTGCTCAGTAAATGTCAATTGTGGTTGCCATTATTGTAATTGCCCTTTATATACAATACCCTAATACGGTTTCTTAGTGTATCTTTTTATAGAACTCAAAAACACTCTACTCACTGATGCATCATGATTTGTCTTACCTATCCCCTCTTTTGAGTCATTTATATGGTTTCTAATTTTTTATACCTGACACTGTGATGAATGTCTTTTTACAAACTTATTTTGCTACATCTCCATTTACTTAGAATAGATTTCTGGAGGTAGAATTCTTGTGTCTTAGATGGTTACAAATCTTGGCTACTGTATTGGGTTTACTTTACTTTCGTCTCATCTGACTTGTTGCTATCATTGTGGAAAGCTTTCTTTTATAAAGAAACCCTTTTGGGGAAGGATCAACTTGTTCTCTTAGGATGCATTTAATACACAAAGTGTGAAAATCACAACAGGATGGCAAATAACTACCTCTCCCTCACATTACTCTCCACGGCACCCTGTTAATTTTTACTGAATATGTTCCCTACTCTTTTCTAAGTACATTATTCTCCCTCTATATGTACCAAAGGCATTAATAAGTTATTAAATGCATTTATGCCCATGGTTTAGTCTAAAAGGTGCCTACTGCTGGGATATAATTAATATTTTAACAGAAGGGAACCCTAATGATTGGCCATGGTTTCCTGATCTTTAACCAATATTATAGAAGGATGGTATTTTTTGAAAAGAAAGGAAAAGATATATATATATATATATATATATATATATATATATATATATATATAACTTTTGGTCAGTATGGCTAAGTGAGTTTATGTATTCACACGCATATTCCAATCATATAGCAATGACAGATTAAAACAAAACAAAATAGATATGTCTAGTCTCAAAAATATGATACATATCGCTGAGGATCAGAAACAGAATAGAATCACCAAGCACTGAGTAGGCTGGAGCCATAAGCTTCTGGTGTTCTAAGTCCAAAAGCAGGCAATGGAGACTCGATGCAAGTTTGGAAGGATAAAAAGAAATGAAAATGTTCCATTTCACAGAAAGTAATACCAAGAAAAGGGAACAAAACATAAAACCAAGCAAATAGAACAAAAACAGGCCTAGACAGTTTTAGTAATGACAGCTACTTGAATAGGCAAAGGGGAAAGTCCAAATTTGTATGATCTTTTTCAGAGAATAGATAAAAAGAGTGGTGGAGAAGGTGGGGATGGAAGCTATAACAATGATGGCAATGAAGACAAGAAGAGAGCAATGAAGTGGGGAGATACACCCTAAAAGCTATCAAGATATATTATTAACACCCAGGAAAAAGACACATAAATATATGGAAATGATATATAGAAGAGAGGTTATAGCAAGTCAGTGGAGAAAAGATAGGCTACTCAATAAATGGTGCTGAACAACTGGTTATCCATCTAAAAAATAAAATGAGATTTTCTCACCTATCACAGAAATTAATTATAAATGGGTTAGAGATTTAAATGATAAAAACATGTCTTCAAAATTATTAAGCAACAATACACAAGACTATTAAATGACTTTGCGGTGGGGAATGATTTTCTTTTCTTTTTCTTTTTTTGCAAGGGATAACATATAAATTGATATTTATAAATCAACCTAGCTTCAACTTTGAGAACTTTACCCCCCAGAGGTGGGGAATGATTTCTTAAAGAAGATACAAAGAAACACATGAATAGATGATAACAGTGATTAATTCATCTACATGAAATTAACGTTTTTATATGCAAAAAGCATCATAAAAAATAGAGGCAAGGAGTGATGGTATTATGGTGGAATAAAACGTTCCTGGTTTTCGTCCTCCCCCACAACAAAAATAATTTGGTACCCATCCACAGACAAAAGTGTCTTTGTGGGAACTATGGGATCCAGCAACATATACCAAGGGACGCTGGAGGAGTCTCACCCACCTGTGCATTAGGTAATAGGCATAAAGACCTCGGTCCTGACTGTGGACCTGGCAGTGTCCCATGAACCAGCTCCAGCCCCTCTCAGCCACAGTCCAAAAGCCCCTGGAAAATACTGTCCTAGATAATAACCCACAGATGGAGAACCTTTGTGGAAGTCCAGGTTTACAGAGGAAAAGTTCCAGCACACCACTGGAGCAAAAAAAAAAAAAAAAAAAAAATTGAGTTTGGACACATTGGAGAGGGTAAAAGGAACAGCTTGACTTAACCCACATCACCCCTCCCCCAAAGCGGCGCAGCTTAGGGCCAAAAGACACATTCTTGGCCCATGATTTCTCTCAAAGGGGAAAGTGAGAGCATGTGAGTGAGCACCTGACTTCTCCAGCTGTGCGGGAAGCTGACAAAGAGGCTGATTACTCTCTTACCGCATCCAGAGTGCGGAATCATGAGATGCATGACTGGGGAGCAGGAAGAGGCTGGGAGAGTGGCAGATAGGACTCTTAGAGGGCATTAAAGGGATGCAGATCCCACTAACTACATCACAGACTCCATCAAGAAGCCTACCCATGAGCCTCTGGAAACACCTCACCCACAGATCCCCCAATAAGCCCATGGGTATTCCCAGTGCTCGGAGCACCTAATCCAAAAACACCCCCACCCTGTGGCTAGCTCCCTGTGTGCATTCCCAACCGAGGCAGTGAGAGAGAGCTTTGGCAGATGGCTAGTGAGCATGCACAGAAAGCTGACCTAAATCTGCCAGCCAAGAGGAGATGGCAAACTTGAGCTTTAGCGCCACCTTTGGGAAAACAAAAAGGAGGCTGTCAGCATCCAGGTTGGTGAATTGCAGGATTGAGAAGGCATAAAGTGTAGGAATTCTGCCACAAGAGGGAGCAAGAAGCATGGAACAGATCTGAGAAGAAGGTCTGAGAAAGCCTCAAAATCCCTAACAGGGCTGGCAGAGGTGTTTCTCTCCCCAGGGCAGTAAGTGAAAACTGGAGGAGGTGACTGCTACTTCAAATGTTAAGACAGCAACACAAAACTTCAAGGAATATTAACAATCAAGGATACATTACACCACCAAAGGATCACAATAATCTTCCAGTAACCAACCCCAAAGACATAGAGTTCTGAGATTTATCTGATAAAGAATTCAAAATAACTGTTTTAAGGAAACTCAGTGAGCTACGAGAAAACACAGAAAGACAGTTTAAAGAAATAAGGAAAACAATTCATGAACAAAATGAGAAGTTTAACAAAGGGATAGAAATCATAAAAGAGAACTGAACACAAATTCTAGAGCTGAAGGACACAATGAATGAAATGAAAAATGCAATGGAGGGCAACAACAGCAAAATAGATCTAACAGAAGGCAGAATCTGTGATATAGAAGTAAGGAAATTATCCAACAGAGGAAAGCAAAACAAACAAACAAAACAGAATGGAAAAGAGTGAAGAAAGCCTACTTGATCTATAGGATACAATCAAAATAACCAATTTTTGTGAATTATTGGAGTTCCAGAAGGAGAAAAGAAGGAGAAGGGGTCAAAAGGCTTTTTCAAAGAAATAATGGATGAGACTTTCCAAAATCTGGGGATAGATTTTGATATTCAAGTTTGCAAATCTCATGGGTCACCAAACAAACTTGACATAAAGATATACTCTCTGGGAGTGCACCTAACCACTGCTTCAAATCAATTTTTGTTCAAGTAAACTCTTAGAAAAAAAAAGACAGAAAGATCCTCTCCAATACACATTATAATAAAACTGTCAGAAATAAAAAGCAAAAAGAGATTTTAAGCAGCAAAAGATTAAAAAGCTTGAAACTTACAAGAGAACCCCAGAAGATTATCAGCAGATTCCTCAGTAGAAACCTTTAAAGGCCAGAGTGGGATGATATATTCAAAGTGCTGAAAGAAAAAAACCTTCCAGTCAGGAATATTCTATCTGGCAAAGTTATTCTTCAGAAATGAAGGACTTTCCAAGATAAGCAAAGCCGATTCATCTCAACTGGACCTCCCTTACATGAAATGCTGAAAGGAATCATTCAAGTTGAAACGAAAGGATAATAGTAATATTAAAACATATAAAAACATACAACACACTGGTAAAGGTAAGTATATATAGTCAAATTCAGAATACTCTAATATTGTAATATGGTGGCATATTAACCACTTAACTCTAGTATAAAGGTTAAAGGATAAATATTAAATTTAACTATACCTACAGTTATCTGTTAATGAATACTCAATTTAAAAAGAGGTAAATTGTGAAGTAAAATACATAAAATGGTTGAGCGTAAAAGGGTAGAGTTTTTGTATTCGTCAAAGTTAAGTTATCAACATAAAATAGATTATTATACTTATAAGATGTTTTATGTAAGCCTCATGGTACCCACAAGGCAAAAACCTGTAAGAGATTCACCAAAGATAAAAGAAGGGAATCTAGGCATATCACTATAAAAAATCATCAACTCAAAAAGGAAGGTAACAAGAGAGGAAGAAAGAAACAAGGGAACTACAGAACAGCAAAAAATAATTAATAAGATGGCATTAGTAAGTCCTTACCTATCAACAATTAACCCAAATGAAAATGGGTTAAATTCTCCTATCAAATGGATAGTGTGGCTGGAATAGAAAAAGAAACAAGAACCAATTAGATGCTGCCTACAAGAGTTTCCCTTCAGATTTATCAATACAGATAGGCTCCAAGTGAAGGGATGAAAAAACATATTTCATGCAAGTGGAAACTAAAAGAGAGCTGAGTAGCTATCCTTATATCAGACAAAATAGACTTTAAGTGGAAAATAGTAACAAGAGACAAAGAAGGCTATTACATAATGATAAAGGAATCAATTCATCAAAAAGATATAACAATTGTAAATGTATTTGCACCCAATACTGGGGTACCTAAATATATTAAGCAAATATTAACAGATCTGAAGAGAGAAGTAGACAATACAATAATAGTAAGAGACTTCAATATCCCACTTTCAACATCCTGGCAGAAAGTATGGACTTGAACCATACTTTAGATCAAATGGACCAAACAGACATATCCAGAGAATTCCATCAAATAGCTTCAGAATATACATTCTTCTCAAGCACATATAGAACATTCTCCAAGACAGAACATAAGTAAGTCACAAAATAAGTCTTAGCAAATTTCAGAAGATTGAACTCACACCAAGTATCTTTTCTAACCACAATGGTACAAAAGTAGAAATCAATAACGTGAGGAGACCTGGAAAATTCATAAATATGTAGAAATTAAACAAAACAATCCTAAACAATCATTGGGCCAAAGAAGAAATCAAAAGACAAAAGAAATTATAAACAACTTGAAAATACAGTATACCAAAACCTATGGGATGTAGCAAAAGCAGTTCTAAGAGGGAATCTTATAGTGATGAATGCCCCTACATTAAAAAAAAGAGAGATATCGCAAATAAACAACCTTACACATCTTGGCTATTGAAAACAGTGCTGCTATGAACACTGGCGTGCATGTATCCTTTTTAATTAGTGTTTTCGTTTTTTCCAGATATATACCCAGGAGTGGAATTGCTGTATCATATGGTAGTTCTATTTTAGTTCTTTGAGGGAACCTCCGTACTGTCTTCATAGTAGCTGCACCAATTTACATTCCCACCAACAGTGTAGGAGGGTTCCCTTTTCTCTGCATCCTTGCCAGCATCTGGTATTTGTAGACTTTTTGATGATAGCCATTCTGACAAGTGTGAGGTGATACCTCATTGTAGTTTTGATTTGCATTTCTCTAATAATTAGCAATGTTGAGTATCTTTTCATGTGCCTGTTAGCCATCTCTATGTCTTCTCTGGAAAAATGTCTATTTAGGTCTTCTGCCCATTTTTTGATTGGGTTGTTTTTTTGATATTGAGTTATATGAGCTGTTTATATATTTTGGCTATTAATCTCTTGTCAGTCATATCATTTGAAACTATTTTCTCCTGTTTTATAAGTTTTCTTTTCATTTTGTTGATGGTTTCCTTTGCTGTGAATAAGCTTTTAAGTTTAATAAACTCCCATTTTTTAATTTTTCCTTTTATTTCTTTTGCCTTAGGAGACAGAGCAAAACAATATTGCTATAATTTACGTCAAAGAGCATTCTGTCCATTTCCTCTTTTAGGAATTTTATGGTTTCAGGTCTTACATTTAGTTCTTTAATCCATTTTGACTTTGTTTTTTTTGTATGGTGTGAGGAAATGTTCTAATCTCATTGTTTTACATGTAGCTGTCCAGTAGATATGGAAGTAGCCCAAGTGTTCAATCACAGATGAATGGATAAAGAAGATGTGGGGTGTGTGTGTGTGTGTGTGTGTGTGTGTGTGTGTGTGTGAACGTGTACATGCACACAATGGAATATTACTCAGCCATAAAAAATAATGAAATTTTGCCATTTGCAGCAACATGGATGGACCTAGAGAATATTATGCCTAGTGAAATAAGTCAGACAAAGAAAGACAAATGCTGCAGGATATCATTTATATGTGGAATCTATAAAATAATACAAATGAATGTATATAGCAGAACAGAAACAGACTTACAGGTATAGAAAACAAATTAGTGGTTACCCAAGAGAGGGAAGGGGGAGGGGCAAGCTAGGGGTATGGAATTAAGAAATACAAACTACTGGGGCTTCACTTGTGGTGCAGTGGTTGAGAGTCCGCCTGCCGATGCAGGGGACGCGGGTTTGTGCCCTGGTTCGGGAGGATCCCACATGCCGCAGAGCGGCTGGGCCCGTGAGCCATGGCCGCTGAGCCTGCGTGTCCGGAGCCTGTGCTCCGCAACGGGAGAGGCCACGGCAGTGAGAGGCCCGCGTACTGCAAAAAAAAAAAAAAAAAAAAAAAAGAAATACAAACTACTATGTATAAAATAGATAAACAACAAGGATATATTGTATATTACAGGGAATTATAGCCATTATCTTATAATAACTTCTAATGGAGTATAATCTGTAAAAATACTGAATCACTATGCTGTACACCTAAAACTAATATAGTATTGTAAATCAGCTATACTTCAATAAAAACCTTAACTTTATACCTCAAGGAACTAGAGAATAAGAACAAACTAAGTCCAAAGTGAGCATAAGGAGAGAAATAACAAAGATCAGAGCAGAAATAAATTAAATACAAACCAGAAAAACAAAAGGAAATATTGACAAAACTAAGAACTGTTTTTTTTAAAGATAAACGAATTTGACAACTCAATAGCTAGACTAATTAAGAAAACTGAGACTAAATAAATAAAATCAGAAATGAAAGAGAAGACAAAATTCAACATCTATTTATGATTAAAAAAAAAAAACTCTCAGCAAATTGGATATAGAAGGAACGTACCTCAACATAATGAAGTCCATACATGAGAAACACACAGATGACACCATACTCAAGGTGAAAGACTGAAAGCTTTCCCTCTAAGGTCAGGAATAAGACAAGGGTTCCAACTTTTACCACTCAGCTTCAACATAGTCCTGGGAGTCCTAGCTAGAGAAATTAGGCAAGAGAAAGGAATAAGGCATCCAAATTGGAAAGGATGAAGTAAAATTGTCTCTGTTTGCAGATGATACGACCTTATATAGAGGAAATCCTAATGAATCCACTAAAAAAAAAATTAGCACTAATCAACAAATTTAGTAAAGTTGCAGGATATAAAGTCAACATACAGAATTCAGTTGTGTTCTATACACTAACAATGAAATATCTGAAATAGAAATAAAGAAAACAATCCCATTCACAATAGCATCAAAAACTATAAAATACTTAGGAATAAATTCAACCAAGGAAATGAAAGATCTGTACACAGAAAACTACCAGATTTTGATGAAAGAAATTGAAGATACAAACAATAAAAAAAGAATCCCATGTTCATGGATAAGAATTAATTTTTGTTAAAATGTCCATGCTACTCAAAATCATCTATAGATTCAATGCAATCTTCATCAGAATTCCAATGATTTTTTAGCAGAAATAGAAAAAGCTCTTCTAAAATTTGTATGGAACCCCAAAAGACTGAATAGCCAAAGCAATCCTGAGAAAGAAGAACAAAGCTGGAGGCCTCACACTTCCTGGTTTCAAACTATGCTGTAAAACTAAAATAATCAAAACAGTATGGTTTTGGCATAAAGTAGACACATAGACCAATGGAACAGAATCAAGACCCTAGAATTAAACCCTTGCATATACAGTCAACTAATATTACAAGGGAGTCAAGAATACTTAATGGGGAAAGAATATTCTCTTCAATAAATGGTGTTGAGAAAACTGGATAACCACAAGCAGAAGAATGAAATTGTACCTCTAACTTATACCACTCACAAAAATTAACTCAAAATGGATTAAAGACAAACATAAGACCTCAAATTATAAAACTCCTAAAAAAAACTTGGGGGGAAATTTCCCTGACATTTGTCTTGGCAATAATTTTTTTAAATATGAGACCAAGGGTATAAGCAACAAAAGCAAAATTTAATGTTAGCCTTCCTCAAAAGAAAAATCTTCTGTACAGCAAAATAAACAACCAACAAAATTAAAAGGTAACCTACAGAATGGAAGAATATATTTGTGACCCATGTGTCTGAAAAGGGGGTAATATCCAAAACATATAAAGAATTCATATACTCAATAGCAAAAAAAAAAAAAAAAAAAAAAATCCCTATTTAAAAATGGGCGAAGTACTGGAATAGACATTTTTCCAAAGGAGACATACAAATGGCCAACAGGTACATGAAAAGATGCTTTATATCATTAATATCATGGCAATGCAAATAAAAACCTCAGTGAGGTATCACCTCACACCACTTAGAAGGCTATTATCAAAAAGACAAGTGATAACAAGTAATGACAAGGATGTGGAAAAGATGGAACGCTTGTACCCCGTTGGTGGGAATGTAGACTGGTGCAGCCACAATGGAAAACAATATGGAAATACCTCAAAAAATAGAAATAGAACTACCATATGATCCAGCAATCTAACTTAGAGGTATTTATCTGAAAGAAATAAAATCATTATCTCAAAGAGATATCTGCACTACTGTGTTTGTTGCAGCATTATTTACAATAACCAAGACATGGAAACAACCTTAGTGTCTATTGACAGGTGAAGGGATCAAGAAAATGTGATATCCATATATATACACGGATACACACACACACACACACACACACACACACACACACACACACACACACTTGAAAGTTTCTAAGAGAGTAGATCTTAAATGTTCTCACCTCAAAAGAGAAATGTTAATCACATGATGTAATGGAGGTGTTAGGTTATCCTACATTGGTAATCATTACAATATGTGTGTCAAATCAACAACACCTTTGTACCTTAAACTCCAATAACGTTATATGTCAATTATAGCTTAATAAAGCTAAAATAAAAATAAAGGCAAGGAAGTGACAGCAAATAGAAACATATTTGCTGCATTTATGCATGGAAAGGATACATATCAAGTATATATAAACAATTCTTTCAAATACATAAGAGATAAATAACAAAAGGAAAAAGTGCAAAGTCTATGAACAGGCAATTCACAAAAGGGGAAATACATTTGATTCTTGTTATTTGTGGTATTTATGTTCTATGAAGTTGATGCAAACACTGCATTAGTGAACAGTGATTACAGGGTTAGGTTCTTTCAAGCCTCTGGTCACAACATTTTATCAACTGATCAACACATAACGTTGTTATACGTGTGTCTCCATTTAAAGATTAATTTGATATATATGTTTCTTACAAATAATTTATTCACTATTTCTTTTTTTTCACATCTTTATTGGAGTATAATGCTTTACAATGTTGTGTTAGTCTCTGCTGTACAACAAAGTGAATCAGCTATATGTATACATATATCCCCATATCCCCTCCCTTCACTATTTCTTTATAATAAAACACTAGCCAAAGGGTTTAACATTTTCCTGACCCTGGGTAACATGACTGTAAATTTGTTTGGTCTTCAGCCTTAAAATAATGCTGTGCACTATGCTTTTATTTCATCAGACGTCACATAATGAATCTACAAATTTAGCAATTTTTTCATCTTTTCCATAACTTCATCATTCATAAAAGATATTGCTTAGGGCATGTTTGAGTCTACTTCAGTGTCTGAAATTAGTAGGCATTCAATAATTATTTTATTGATTTTATAAATATATATATATATTTTAAAGCAAGTAACTAAACAGTCATAAATACATCTTACTCTTATAAAATTACTACCTGGCCATCCCACTGTATCCTTACCATGATCACTGGATACCAAAGTGTTCACTGGTTAGAGTAATGAAGTGAAACCCTCACAAGATGATGAAATTTTAGGAATGCGCACCTGAGATATACACACACAATATATATACACATATGTGGGCATGCACACACACACAGTAGTTGACCTTGGATACCAAGAGTATGAGTGATTTTTCCCATTACTTTACTCATCTGTATATTCTAAATATTCATGTACAATAATGATATCTAACATGTAAAAGGTTTCTATGTGCCAGATTTTGTTCAGTGTTACATGTGCATTATCTTATTTAATCTTCCCCTGAACTCATAAGGTAATTTTTTTTTGCTATTTTATACATCAATGAAACTGAGGCACAGAGAAGTTAATTAATTTTCCAATGTTCACACAAACATTATGTGCCAGAGATGGGCAGATTTCACTTCAAAATCCATGCTCCCAAACTCTACATTATACTTCTTTTCTAAAGAACACAATGTTTTAGAAAAACTACAATAACTAATAAACTGTTACAATGCTTACATTTTATACATTGCTGGAATCTCATTTACATTTCCAGGTATTTATCAGAGAATCTAGCTTTGATTGGACTTCTCTACAGAATGAAATCTTTAATGTTTTATAAACATTGTAGAAAAGGGCTGTTTATTTGTGTCCAATGAATGTCTCTATGACAGAGGAGGAAACTAAAACGCCAGATGGGTCTGGGAGGAATACTCTAAAGTAAGAGGTTTCTTTTATGTCTTCTATTTTATCTTTAACATTCATGTGTACTTTATATTCCACGAAAAGTTGCACCTTTAAAAACATAAATTTATTTTAAATTACCCATGAAATTGCTTTAAAACATCTCCCCACTGAAAGGTTCAAGTAAACTGACTCAAAGAAGTGACATCATGTGTATCCTCTGGCTTTGCAATCGACATGCTGTATGGCACAAGCTTGAAATTTGAAAAGAGTGCTTGAAAGGATTCCTAAATTTTCCATTTATTTATGCTTTCTAAGTATAATGATTATTTGCTTTCAGGGTAACTTGCTCAGAGAAGGGGCAGAGGTGGTGACAGAAAACCCTTGGGCTCAATAAGAAGGATGATCCCCTGTCCACCTGCCTGCTCCCTGAACACCCACAACTCTCTTCTATGGCCTGTGCTTTTGATGGGTAAATAAAAGAAATGGCTTTTAAAATATTGCATCTGCATAATCCATGGTAAGACTAATTTATCCAAAGTCCTATACTTTATATATATATATATATGAACAGGCTACCCTATAAAATATTTCTAGAGTTTAGAATAGAGTTTAGACTAAGGAAAATGCTTACCTTTTTTGGGGGAAAAGGATTTTTTAAAATCAGATAATGAGAACTCTATGGTACACTTATGAGTTGCTCTCAAAGAGCTCACAATCTGAAACTTACTTGCCTATATGCCTAACTTTAAACCAGACTTAATATAAAAACAAAGAAAATTTCCATTAAGTTTGAAAACTTTCAAGTTATACTGCATTGTGTTTCCAGGTTTCCTATTCCTGAAGGAGTGGCCATGTAGAGCAGTTTAACAGAATGAATGAGGGTTTGGTGACCATGTTCTCTCTGCATGGAATAGGAAAAGGGAGCAAAGATGCTGGAACCTGACAAATTTCTTGGCATCTGACAATAAAAAACTTTATATCAACATGTCAATAGACAGAGACTACCCTGGTGGTCCAGTGGTAAAGAATCTGCCTTCCAATGCAGGGGACGCAGGTTCTATCCCTGTTCGGGGAACTAAGCTCCCACGTGCCGTGGGGCAACTAAGCCCGCGTGCCACAACTACTGAGCTCTCGCACCTCAATGAGAGAGCCCATGTGCTGCAAACTACAGAGCCCACGCGCCACAACTACAGAGATGCCCGCACGCCACAAAGAAGAGCTTGCGCTGCAACTAAGACCTGAAAGCAGCCAAAACCATTAAATAAATAAATAAATATATTTTTTAAAAGTGTCAAGAGACAAAATAAACTTTTCTCCTACATTAACCCCCACAACTAAGAGACTAGTTTGATTCTGACAATATCAGATCTTGTTTGTAGAGAAAGTTTATTTTACCATTAGCAAGGCAATTCAATGGGGCCACTCATTTATGTTGCTAATATCATTAATACATAGCTCTTCATTTTAACACCTTCTATCTTAGAAGGATCAATTGAACTGTACAGATATTAGTCCAATAAGACTACAAATGAATAAATATGAATTGTACTTGATAGTCTCTCTAATAAGTAATTTGACTTCTCTAATTACCATAGTTGTATCAGTAAGTATAGCTCAGTAAAAGATCCCTCTAGGCTTCCACTATACTCTCATCTCTTTGCCCCTGTACACACACACACCCAGCCATGTCGTTTACATGTTGAAAAGCTATGTTTGCTTATTAATGTGACTTTTTTTTAACGTGACTGTTTTTAATTGATGAGCTAGGGCCATACGCTTTTCTCTCTTTCGTGTTACTTCAAGGAATATATCACTAAATGTATAAATGAATAACACTATAGGTAAGAAGTAAGGATAGAAGCAGTGTCAGGCAGGTATCTGGTTAGATTTATTTTTTCGTTGATTGTTTAAGGTAATGTATATGGTAAAATATAATGAAGAATCACTTCAACTTTCCGTTTATAATTTTTCCCATTTTATTTTTATGTACAAAAAATGCCAAAAATTGCTTGGACTGGCATGTTTCTATTCTCCTAAGCACCAGTCAATGTTCTAGGTGCTAGAGAGACACCTGTAAATAAAACACATAAGAATCTTTGTATTTGTGAAGTTTATATTGTAGTAGAAGATATATAAAATTAAGGATATAAATACAGTTGACTCTTGAACAACACAGGTTTGAACTGTGTGGGTACACTTAAAGACAGATTTTTTTCATCAGTAAATACTACAGTACTACATGGTCTGCAGTTGGTTAAATCCGCAGATGTGGAACCACAGACATGGAAGAACCATGGATACAGAGGGCCAACTATAAGCTATACTCGGATTTTCGATTACACAGAGGGTTGGCACTGCTAACCCTGCATTGTTCAAGGGTCAACTGTAAATAAAATATATAGTGTACTAGATAATGATAAGTGACCAAGAGGAAAAAATAAGGAAAGGGATATGAATGAGTAAGCACATTTTAGTTACGCTGGCCAAGGATATCCTCACTGAAAAGGTAAAATGTGAGTTAAGACTTGAAAGAAGTGAGGGATTGAGCCATGTACGTATCTAAGGGAACAGCATCTCAGGCAGAAAAAACAGTAAGTGCAAACATTGAGGCAAGATGATGGCAAGTTCCAGGAATAACCAGTTGGGCAGTGTTCCTGTGGAAAAGTGAATGAGAGGTAGCTGTGGGAGTTCAAGCCAAGGAGAAACTGGGAGAGAAGTCAGGCTGGGCCTCGAGGGACAGTGTATGGATTTGTATTATATTCTGAATGAGATCAGAAGCCATTATAAGGCTTTGAGAAGTGTAATTACATGATCTGACTTACATTTTAATAGAATCACTCATTGCTATATTGATATAGATTGAAGGAGGCTAGGGAAGAAGCTTATGAAACCAATTAGGAGATTATTGCAATGAGATGATAGTTGTTTGGAACTGAACTACAGGGGTGTGGACAGCAAAAAGTGGTAGGATTCTGGATATATTTTGATGGAATTTACTGACGACATGAGGTATGAGAGGAAGAGAGAAGTCAGGAACGACCTCTACATATGTATCCTGAGCTACTGGAAAAATAGAGCTGCTATTTGTTGACATATGAAAGACTATGGGAAAAGCAGGTTTGAGGGATGGAAATCAAGATTTTGCTACTGAGACATGTTAAGTTCAAGCTGCCTATAAGACATCTCAGTAAAGATGTTTAGTAGGTATTTGAGTATATGAGTCTAGAGTTCTTGAGAGGGGCCTGAATTGACAATACGAATTTTATAATCATAAACATAAAGACGGTATTTAGATCCACAGGACTGGAAGAGATACAAATTAGTAAGTAAGTATCAAAGACTGAGGACTGAGTCGAGTCACTTACATTAAAAGTCTGAAGACAAATGAAAGATCCGACACAGGAGACTAAGAAAGAGCAGCCAGTCATGTAAAAGAACAATGAAGTGTGTGGCATCCTAGAACCCAAGTGAAGACAGTGTATCCAAAAGAGGATATGAGTCAAATGCTACTGATGGGCCAAGAAAGGTGAAGACTAAGAAATGATCAGTGATTTTAGAAACATTAAGGTCAGTAGGGTTGTTGATAAGACCCATTTTGGTGAAGTGGTTCTAAGAGACAATGGAGAAGGGCTAATGGAAACAGTGAATATAGACTTTGGTTAGATACGAAGTCATTGGAGGATTTTGATCATATAAGTGACATAATCTGGCTCTTATTTTGTTAGTATTCCTGGGGTTTCTGTGTAGAAAATAGAATAAGAGAGGCAATTGTGGAAGCAGGAAGTCTAGTTAAGAGGCTTATTAAAATAATCCAGGTGAGAGAAGATGGTGGTTCCAACCAGGATACTAGCAGTGAAGGTGGTAAGGAGTGGTTGGATTCTGGATGTATTTTGAAAGTAGAAACCCCAGGATTTGCTGATGGGTTGGATGAAGAATATGAAAGAAACAGAGGAGTCAACTGGAATGAAGGAGTTACCATCAACTGAGAAGGAGAAGATTTAGGCAGAAGGTTGTGGGGAAATGTCAATATAATATAATTAGCAGAGGTATGAATGTGAGAAAATATAAAGACTACACAGGGAATTATAAGTACTAGCAGTACCATAGGATAGTAACAAATAATGGTCTTCAGAGTGACAAGACAAAACTGGATTCAAATCCAACTTGGTAATGTTCTGTTTAATTATTTGAAATATATTCCAGACAAAAGAAGAGAAGATTGTTACGATGTGAGGCAGGAGTAGCCCTGGTGTCTTAGCAAAAAAGCCCAGAAACCTGTGTTGCTGGAGCAAAGTGAATAAGAGGGAGAAGAGTAGGAGATGCAATCAAAGAGGTAATAAGAGGTCCTTCCAAGAAAACACAAGCTCTAAGTTGGCTGGTACATATGCACTATAAGAAAAGTACAGGGAAGGGTATAGTGATGTTCAGAATTATACATAATTATGTATTATGTATACATAATTAATAGCTATCAGAAATTTTCTTCAGAGGAACCACAAAATCAAGTTTGCTGTTTTAGGTTGATCAACTGGCCTCATTGGAAAGGATAAGATAGGGATGAGAATAAATTCCAAGGGTCTACATTCAGATTCCACAACTATTTAACATATATGACAATACTTTCCTATGCTCATTTAATCTTCACAGTATGTCCTCAACCTATTTGCTCTCTTTCCTTTCCCTGTACCAGATGGTAAAACTATACTTTGGTAAAATCATTAGATCGTATGCCCTATTTTGTCATTCAAGGTCTTTCTCAATTGCTTCTCAACCAAATTCATCAATTGTTCCTTACCCTGCCTGCCACAAATCCACATTCCACCCATTCAATGAATATACCATGCAATGCCATGCCTCTTTGTTTTTGTTTCTGCTATTGCTATTTCAAAATGTACCTGGGATTTGTTTTAATCAGGGATAGTAAGACACAGACATGGAAATGACTGTCATGAAGGAATAAGGTTTTATTCACAGTTCCCTAGAAATAAGAGGCATGGTACAACATCTAGGGCTATATGGGGAAGCATCAGGGCCAATCAGGAGCAGAGGGAGTGGGGAAAACACAGGCAAGAATCTTTATGGTGGTTTCTGTGAGAAAGGCAAGACAAGGCAGGGTAAGGAAGTTTAGGATTGGCTAGTTTGAATAATTTCAGTGGGTTCTAGGATACAGGGGCTTTCTCTAATTGTATGATACCTGGCCCTGGAGTGATTAAGAAAGATGGATAGTGACCTAGAGTATAAGAACTAGATAAAGGAGGTAGTTGGAGAGTACAGGTTTGGGATTTGTTGGTTTGCATAGGAAAGGCATGCTTCTGGATGAGCTGTCTGATCTGTAGGAATTAGCTAACCTTGGGAGGGGCAGTCCCTCCTCAGTGGTCAGCAAGGCCCCAGATACCAGAGCATCAGAATACAGAAAATAAGGAAATATAGTTAATATAATTTCCTCAGCTACTCTTTTTTTTTTTTTTTTTTTACTATGAATGAATCGATTCTTGATTCAAGGTTCAATTCAGATGTGTCAGCTTCTGTCAAGTCCTTCCCAATGCTGAAGTCAAAATTAATCACACTCCCCTCCTCATTGCTAACGTCTTTGTTTAAAGTTCTCTTTAAGTACATACAACAGTTCTGATCTAATAATTAAGGTCTATATGGGTTACCATCCCCCATGTTTTTGAGAAAATAGAAAAGGTATCTTTGGTAACAAATATTTCTAGTAAGAAGTAACGTGACATTATCAAGTCCATTAAAATTATTTTTAAAGTAAACTCAGAATGAGAAATAATTGCTGGCAGTTTCTTATCAACAAAACAGGATATTGACTTTACAGAGAAAGAGTACAGTTTTCTTTAGATCTATAAGTGTAAATGGAAAAATCAAAGCAAACAATGATATAGTCAATGAAATGCTTAATTGAAAATATAATGCCTACTTAGGAGTAAAAAATTAACTAATAAAGTTTTCAGCAACTATGACATCCAACTACTGACTCCACAGTTGTCTTTTTGCTTGTTAATTACTGAACTGAGTGATTTTGGCATTAAACAGACACACCTTACCTGTTGACCACACTACACTTGAGATGTGGTCAACACTTAGAGCAATGAATTGAACATATCTAGTAAGTTTGATTTAAAGAGACTTAATAGTATTTACTAGCTGTGATTCTAGTCAAGGATTACAGTTATTTGCATACTATTGAATAAGGAATATTCCTTCATGATGTGGGAAAGCTGTCCTCTTTGATAACACAGCTTCAGAAGGGATGCACATAGAATAGTGCTCAACAGTGTGACACATGTGGAAGACATCTGCCTGCCCAGAATTTGACCAGTGCTTTCTAATGAACAAGTATATGCCACTAAAATAATAGTAATAGTAATAAGCCCCATATACATCAATCTGGTTAGCTATAAGGATAGAAACTTTCTATAAATACTGAAGATTTACTAGATGTTAAGTCAAACCCTGTCTTACACATAGTTATATTTGATCTGCAAATTCATATTAGTACTGTACATTTATAATGAGTTTTTTAACTTTTACAATCATTTTCACCACGTATTATTTTCCTTTTCAGTGGGCTACAGATAATGGTTTAGAATTTATGCCAATTAGCCATGATCCACAAGGATGTCTTGATGTGCCATGTTTGTAAGCAAGTAGGGATCATAAATGATACACCTCCTGTGTCAGTGCAAGACATTTAATGCTAAATATCATCTGCCATTATGGCAATGGTTTGCTCTTGGTCAGGAGATAGTTAGCTGAATTATTTATTCTTTCCTAATTCAAGGTGGTACAGAAGAGGCTATTGCCAAGGGACAGACTTAGCATGAAAACATGTGTAGGGGAAGCAAAGATCTATGACATGAGTTTTTTTTTCATTAGTATTGAAAGCACAAGTGATTCTTGGCCTGAAGGTGAGTCACAGATGGACAGGGCTCAGATGGCACATGAAGACACAGAAGTGAGTAAGATTCCCTAGTGAGAATTGAAAGTGCATTTTGGCAAGAGATGAATTTGTCTCCTATATAGTAGGGTCATTACACACAACCCTTGCTCATTCCTCCATCTGGTTTCTATGTCAAATAGCATTAATTCAGTTTTTAGTGGTCTGATTTTCAACCAGTTCAAATATAGCAAGTATCCCAGACATCTACTGAAATGTACATGCATATGGTTCCATTTTTATGTAATTATTTGAGAATTGGTAAGGGATTAATGCTCACATCAATGAAAAGAATAAATATGTCATAGAAAAATTCAAATTACTGTAGTACAATTTTCCAATGACAAGTGTAAAAAGTAAGTTCATTCTTTAGAAGCCTTTTCCAATTTCCTTGTTATTTTATCTTCAACACTGAACTCTTGTCATTGAAAGAATTACCAGCTTTAGTGAAAAATGCCTAGATAAGAAAGAGAAATTAAGAAGTGACTCAGTGTTTACAAAAATACTGGCTGATGAATCACTGTTTAAAGGAAGAACAGTTTACTTTCCTCAAAGAGAATAAGCACCCAGAACTTAATGGTGACCATACTTTATGTTCTCTGGATTGTTTGACAATTGATATATAGCATTCTAACCAAGGAATAATATCAAGGTCATGTTACCATTAGTGCTCCTAGATCAATAAGAAATGGAAGGTGATAAACTCAAAGTAATGTACTTTATTGAATTGTTTTCAGTCTCTGCTTAACTTTGCGCTTCATTGTTGGATCAGTTAAAAATGAGGGACAGGGCTTCTCTGGTGGCGCAGTGGTTGAGAGTCCGCCTGCCGATGCAGGGGACACGGGTTCATGCCCCGGTCCGGGAAGATCCCACATGCCGCGGAGCGGCTGGGCCCGTGAGCCATGGCCGCTGAGCCTGCGCGTCCGGAGCCTGCGCTCTGCAACGGGAGAGGCCACAACAGTGAGAGGCCCGCATACCGCAAAAAAAAAAAAAAAAAAAAAAAAATGAGGGACAAATCCACTGAGAGAATCCTCGGACCTAGGTTTCTCCCAAAGAAATAAGCAGCTACTGTAAAGTTAGCTTTATGTGCTGATCAACCTGAAGGGGAAAATCAGCCCAACAAGATTTTGTATATTTAATTAATCACTTTGAAATTTTGGAGACAGACTAATAATTGCAAATTATTATTAAGGTTTCAGTTCATTGACTATAGAAAGCTGTCCTTTGATAGTATCTCTGCGACCTAAGCAAATTACTCTCCACAAAAAAAAAAAAAACCCTGTAGCAGGTGCACTCAGAGACTAAGTATATACTGGGAAAAATTGGCTGATAGAATGTGTATTCACAGTATACTGTGAACATACATGGCTGACAGGCAATAGCGTTTGTTGAGTTCCTATTGTATGTAAAGCATTGTGCTAGTTACTATGGGGAGATACATGACACAGAAAATGTACTTCCTCTTCTTGACACTTTCAGTCTCATTGAGTTTCATAAGAATATATATTCATGGGGAAAATAGACTTTGGAATTAGTATCAAGCAAAATACTAATAAGCACTATAGAAATGGTCCAAAGTAAGAAGGAAAATGGTGAGATGTAAGGAATGATCAGGAGTGACTCAGCTTTTATTGACAGAACTAAACCCTAAATGGAGTACAGTACATCCCCATCAATACTTTTGAGCTAATGGAAAGGAACAGCAGAGAGCTATGCTGGCAGTCCTTCAAACGAAAATGTGTTCACTGATGACATGGTCCACCTCATATCTAATGTGAACAGACTGTGGAAGGTCAGAGGAAAAAAAAGAATGATGGCAAATAACAGGGATAGAACTAGCTAGAGACCTTAATTAAAGCAACTGTACTTGGCTTTCTATTTCAAAAAGTAAGAAGTTACCTAAAAGAAAGAAAAAATGTTTCTATAACAAAGGTCCCTTTAAGCAATAACTTTACCAAGGATGTAATCTAACATTAGCCTAACAGCATAGAATTTTCTCACACAACAGTATACCCTTAACAGTTTTTTTTTTTTTCTTTTTGTGATACGTGGGCCTCTCACTATTGTGGCCTCTCCCGTTGCGGAGCACAGGCTCCGGACATGCAGGCTCAGCGGCCATGGCTCATGGGCCCAGTCGCTCCACGGCATGTGGGATCCTCCTGGACCGGGGCACGAACCCGTGTCCCCTGCATCAGCAGGCGGACTCTCAACCACTGCGCCACCAGGGAAGCCCCCAATCCTTAACAGTTTTATTGAGAAACATGCTGATTTTGTGCTAACCAAATACAAATAATCACAAGCATAATGTTCTTCTAGAGTTGGTCCTGTGTTAAATAAATGCACTTGGTCAGTCATTTTTCCTTGTTAGCGGCATACTCCTGAATGTAGACAATTGAGAATGGATGTAATTACAAACTATTCAAATAGACTAGCTCTACAGAACTATTCTTAAGCATTCATATTTCAATCAATAGTGCAGAAGGGAATTCTGGTAGAAGTATTTTCTATCCTGACTATATTTGCATTTTTGTGTTAGTTGCTTGATTCAAACCAATTAGACTACAGTTATCTATGAAAACCATATGGTGCACAAATAAAGCATACAAGACCAGTTGAACATCAAAAGTATATCTTTTGCATAGTTAGAAAGGAACACTGACAGAGAATATATTTATTATTCGAGGAGTATACTACCTAATAGAAGGAACTATCTTTATATGTTAAATCTATATGTACTGAAGCAACTGATTACTCTTCAAATATTTGTCAATGTTGTATTAACTTGGGGCAAAGAGCATAGAAAAGGAGTGATGTGAGGAGCAGAATTCAATTGTTTAAATAAGCTTGTGAAAATGGTGGTTTTTGTAGGTAAATCAACGACAGAATGACCTTCTAATATTCTATTTGAATTTCTAATTTAAACTTTCCTAGTAGGACTATTCTTATCAACACTTAAGGACATAATCATTACTAATTTATTTAACTATGGTCGTGACATTTTACTTTTTAAAAAAGTTTGACCTAAAATAAACATATAAATATCTTATTACTTTCTTTGGGGGACTGATTTTAAAAAAAAACACACACACACAACTGGGCTTCCCTGGTGGCGCAGTGGTTGAGAGTCCGCCTGCCGATGCAGGGGACACGGGTTCGTGACCCGGTCCGGGAAGATCCCACATGCCTCAGAGCGGCTGGGCCCGTGAGCCGCTGAGCCTGCGCGTCCGGCAACGGGAGAGGCCACAACTGTGAGAGGCCCGCATACCGCAAAACAAACAAACAAACAAAAAAAAAACACACTACTACATTTGGGTCATCTGGGTCATACACCCACATTCAGGTAGATGGAGACTGTGGTAGATAGAATAATGGCTCCCAAAGATGTCTATGTCCTAATCCTCAAAATTTGTGAATATGTTAATTTAATGGTAAAAGGGACTTTGCGGACATGATTAAGGTTAAGGATTTTGAGATGGGGAGAGTAGCCTGGATTATCCACATTGGTCCAATGTAATCACAGGGTCATTTTAAGAGGGAGACTGGAGGCTCAGAGTCTAGAGTAGGAGATGGGAAGATGGAAGCAGAGGGGTGTGTGTGTATGAGAGGGGGTGAGGGAGAGGGAGAAGGAAGAAGAAAGGGAGAGGGAGAAGAAGAGGGAAAGTGAGAAAGAGAGAGATTAGAAGATGCTATGCTGCTGGCTTTGAGTACAGAGGAAGGGGCCATAAGTCAAGGAATGTGGACAGCCTCTAGCAGCTGGCAAAGCCAAGGAAATGGATTCTCTCTTAAAACCTCCAAAAGGAACACAGCCGTGTTGACCTATTTCAAATTTCTGATCCCCTTAACTGTGAGATAATAAATTTGTGTTGTTTTAAGCCTGTAAATTTGCATCAGTAGGAACTAATTCAGAGTCCCTACCCATGAAAGTTCCAAGCTACCACTTAAAACTTTTCTTGCCTCTTTCAATTGTGCCCTTTTAATAGACATATCATCAGGGAGTGACTTGGTCACTTACCAACACTTTCACCTTGTGGTATCCAATACATCTATATGTCCTCTGGTTCTCCTGAGATAGTAAGTCATAGTTTTTAAATAATTCTTCTTAGCTTGTAATGTGTACAACAACATACTAGACACAAAAATATTACACAAGCCATTATCATTTTAAAATATTTCGGAATTTTGTTTTGCTCATGCCATATTATATGACAGGTCATTTTACATGTACTTGTTTCAAGTTCTCTTTGTTAAAATATATGTGTACTTGTGTACCCATGAATAGTTGAAAGGTACATTTCTACCTCGACATGTCTTTTCTGTCTGAGAAATACACACATTTTATCCAATTTGATATAAATAAAACACTCAAGAATGCAAAATATATATATATATGTGTATAATCAGATTTGTACATTTGAATGTTATCTAGCATTGAGTGGAGTTATATCCGGAGTTAGATTAATTCTTTAAAATATCGTTCCTCAATAACCAGTGATAAATGTTTGCCAGTATTCTCCATCTCCCACAGTCTGGAGCACACAGCAGAACTCAGTAAATATTAGTTATAAATAATCAATGAAATAACCTTTGAAACACAAACTGAAGAATTTTAAAAATCAAGGCATAGCTTCTTCAGAATTGTCTTGTAATCAACATGTCTGTAAAATGTAAATAATACATAAAAAATCCAACATACATCATTTTTATGTTTATGACACTATATTAATTTACACAGGTTTCTTCCATTGTTCCCAAATTCATACAGACTTTAATCGTTCAAAGCACTATTTGTATAAATGAAGCTCACTAACGTTCTTGCTGGATTTAGGTTTGGGGATTGAGTACCTTCTTTGTTAGATTGATTAGAGTGTACATTATTACAATATTATTATGGGATGCCTGGTGTCTCACACAGAATTAAGTCAGTGAGCTCCCTTATCACTGAAAGGAGTGGAGTAAAGGCTAAATATCAATGTGCCAAATGTTTTGAAAAAGGAACTTCTGATTAGAAAGGAGATTGAATTAGAAATGGCCTCTAAAGTCCCTTCCACCTTGAAGAGTCTATGATTCTAACATATAACTCCAAGACTGCAGCCAGGAGGGGCCACTGCAGGGTCCACAGCTGGGACTAAGGTCTGTATACCTATGACCCAATGCACAAGCAGGCGAGACTCCTCCAGGGTCCCTTGGCATATGGTCCTGGATCCCACAGTTCCCACAATGGCACTTACATACATGGATGGATGCCAAATTGTTATTGTTGGGGAGGGACAGGATTAGGGACATCTTATTTAGTCATGTTGCTGATGTACAATGCCTGACTCTCGGCTGTCTCATGCACTAGGAGATAAAAACCTATAAATGGCATTACTGAGACATTTGACAACATTTGAATTTTTATTTTGAATTAGATAATATTATATAGATGTTAAATGTTCTTATTTTGATAACTTATTGTGGTTATGTAAGAGATGTCTTAAAGAAAAGACATCTAAATATTTAGAGGTAAGTGAGCATGTGTGAAAATTATTCTCACATGATAAGAAGGAGGAAGAAAGAATGAGGAAGAAAGATTGAGAGACAGAGAGAGAAAGAGAGAGGACAAATGATGGAATAAATGGTAAATAATTTGAGAATCTGGGTAAAGTATATTCAGGATTTCTTGTACTATTCTTGTAACTTTTCTCCAAATTTGAAATTATATAATAATAGAATGGGCAGTATGCCTGGCCATCTGTTTCTTGCTTCAATATTGTTTGGACAGAACAGACACGGGGACTCCCCTTCTTCCAGCTTCCAACCACTCTCCAACCTCCTCTCCAGTCACTACCTCAGGGACCATTCTGTGGCCCATCGTCTGCTTCTGGGACTAGCCAACACTGTGTTTTGTGGTTACCACCTTATTATCAGCCACGAGTTCTCAGATTCATTAGAATTATCCCACTAACGTGGAGACTGCCATCAACTTCATAGTCACTCTGCATCTGCAGCCCTTCAGGGTCTACCGCTGTCTGGGTTTTCTATTTAGAAGGTGACCACATGGCCATAGAGAACATGGGCTACTTCTGTGAGATGACCCAGGAGAAGTGCAAGGGCACTGAGTGTCTGCTGAAGATGCAAAACTAGCACAGTGACTGTGCCCACTTTCAGGACAGGTAGAGCTATCCCAAGACAAGTGGGGTGAGAGCCTGCATGCCATGGAAGCTGCCATGGCTCTGGAGAAGAATCTGAACCAGGCCCTTTGGGATCTGAATTCCCTGGATTCTGCCCTCACAGACTTCATCTCTGTGACTTCCTGGAGAGCCACTGCCTAGATGAGGAGGTGAAACTCATCAAGAAGATGAGCAACCACCTGACTGATCTTGACAGGCTGGTCAGCCCCCAGGTTAGGAGCCTACCAAGTGCACAGCTAGGAGCCCTTGAATCCCAGCAGACTTTGAGAGGGCCGTCTCAGCTACCTGGTAACAGGGCTTCTGCCTGAGCCTCTCTCTCCAGCCACTAGGCAGCTTTTTAACCAACGTGGTCCGTGGTTCCTTATCCTAGGCCATGGACCAAATGGAAACAATAACATTATTTTGCAGCTTAAAATAAAGTATTACCCCCAAATATATTAATACATGGTGCTATGAGAGCATAGAATATAGGGGCCTAACCTAGTTTGGGGGGTTAAGAACACTTTTCCTGAGGAATTATTCATGATCTGCCCACTTTGGGCCAGTCATAAGTCCTTGATGTTCAGAGTCTTCACTTGGCGTTTCTAAAATATTACTGAATTATTCTCACTTTTGGAATGTTGCCAACTCTTGAGGTGTCAATGCAGAATGCATATTTATAGCTGAAAATGGAAGTGATTTAATGAAAGCAAAATGACACTATTTCTACGTAAGTAAATTTTTACCTAGAAGAATTCTACTTGGCCGCATAATAATCAATACTGAAAAAAAAAGAATAGGTTAGATGCGAGCCTTCATCTCTTGCTTGTTCTCTGACTTTCTGCGTCTGATAGGGGCTATTCTCATCTCATCATGGTTGAAGGTTAAACCCCATTCACAGATGCAGAGATGGGCAGACCCAAGCTTCAGTAAGCCTCATAAACTAGAGAGCTGAGAAACGGTCTTCAGGGTTCTGTCTGATGAGTGGTTTCTGACACTGCTATTCATTAGCTTTATATAGGTTTTATTGCTATATAGCTATATATAACTATATATATATATATGTGTGTGTGTGTGTGTGTGTGTGTGTGTGTATTTCTCTACATAACAGTTCAAGCACTGTTCCAGAAGTTGTGGGAGATAAAAGGAAACATGAAATTATCTTTGATTCCCCCCCAAAACACTGGACAGTCTAGTGAGAGCAACAGAAATGTATATAAAGACTATACAATGCAATCCCAGATAAGGCAAATTGAGATTAGAGCTGGTCTGGGAGTCTATTTTGCCCTTGTTTCTCAGAAGGTGATCTTACTTATAGGACATACTTATAAGGTAGTACAAGAACCACTCAGAAGTGTACCACTGAAGCATTCTGTTTTGTATGTCTAAAATACTTGCTATTGCAGAAGAGACATTTACTCTCTGAGATAATCTGAAAAGAGGAGCAAATTTGGGCAGTGGAAGGAATATTGCCAGCACGTGAGAAGAAATTAAAAGTTACCTCCTGGCTTGCTTGACCAATATTTTAATGTTGCAGTAGTTTAAATAATTCATGTTCTTTTTAAAGTCTTTGTTACAAATGTCAGCAAGAGAGAGCAAATATTTCAGAAATCAATACTTCTCCCAAATTATAAGTAAAAACATAAGTAATCCTTAAAGAATATTGTGTCAGGAATATGCTATGTTCTGAGATAAAATATCAATTAAACATTTTAAGTATCGAGGTGCTAAAATACTTGATTACATAAAAAAATCAGAAAATGCAAATCAAGAGATAACCCGAGGGCTTCCGGGAAGATGGCGGAAGAGTAAGACCTGGAGATCACCTTCCTCCCCACAGATACACCAGAAATACATCTACACAGGGAACAACTCCTACAGAACACGTACTGAACGCTGGCAGAAGACATCAGACCTCCCAAAAGGCAAGAAACCCCTCACATACCTGGGTAGGGCAAAAGAAAAAGGAATAAATAGAGACAAAAGAATAGGGACGGCATCTGCACCAGTGGGAGGGAGTTGTGAAGGAGGAAAGGTTTCCGCACACTAGGAAGCCCCTTCGTGGGCGGAGACTGTGGGTGGTGCAGGGGGGAAGCTTCTGAGCCGCGGAGGAGAGCACAGCAACAGGGGTGTGGAGGACAAAGCGGAAAGATTCCCACACAGAGGATCAGGGCCGACCGGCACTCACCAGCCCGAGAGGCTTGTCTGCTCACCCGCCGGGGCGGGCGGGGCTGGGAGTTGAGGCTCAGGCTTCAGTCGGAGCGCAGGGAGAGGACTGGGGTTGGCGGTGTGAAAACAGCCTGCAGGGGGTTAGTGCACCACGGCTAGCCGGGAGGGAGTCCGGGAAAAAGTCTGGACCTGCCTGCTTAAAGGAGCTCCAGAGAAGGGCGCGAGCCGCGGCTAAAAGCGCGGACCCCAGAGACGGGCATGAGACGCTAAGGCTGCTGCTGCCGCCACCAAGAAGCCTGTGTGCGAGCACAGGTCACTATCCACACCCCCCTTCCGGGGAGCCTGTGCAGCCCGCCACTGCCAGGGTCCCGGGATCCAGGAACAACTCCCCCGGGAGAACGCACAGCGCGCCTCAGGCTGCTGCAACGTCACGCCGGCCTCTGCCGCCGCAGGCCCGCCCCGCGCTCCGTGCCCCTCCCTCCCCGCCGGCCTGAGTGAGCCAGAGCCCCCGAATCAGCGGCTCCTTTAACCCCGTCCTGTCTGAGCGAAGAACAGACGCCCTCCAGCGACCTACCCGCAGAGGCGGGGCCAAATCCAAAGCTGAGCCCCAGGAGCTGTGAGAACAAGGAAGAGAAAGGGAAATCTCTCCCAGCAGCCTTAGGAGCACCGAATTAAAGCTCCACAACCAACTTGATGTACCTGCATCTGTGGAATACATGAATAGACAACGAATCATCCCGAATTAAGGAGGTGGACTTTGAGAGCAAGATTTATGATTTTTTTCCCCTTTTCCTCTTTTTGCGAGTGTGTATGTGTATGCTTCTGTGTGAGATCTTGTCTGTATAGCTTTGCTTCCATTTGTCCTAGACTTCTATCCGTCTGTTTTTTGTTTGTTTAAATTCTTTTTTCTTAATAATTTTTTTATTTTAATAACTTTATTTTATTTTACTTTATCTTCTTTCTTTCTTTCTTTCCTTCCCTCCTTTAGACAATGAATTATCCCAAATTGAGGAGGTGGACTTTGAGAGCAAGATTTATGATTTTTTCCCCTTTTCCTCTTTTTGTGAGTGTGTATGTGTATGCTTCTGTGTGAGATTTTGTCTGTATAGCTTTGCTTCCACCATTTGTCCTAGGGTTCTATCCATCCGTTTTTGTTTGTTTGTTTTAAATTTTTTTCTTTTTTTTCTCTTAATAATTATTTTTTTATTTTAGTAACTTTATTGTATTTTATCTCACTTTATTTTATTTTACTTTATCTTTTTTCCTTCCTTCCCTCCTTCCTTCCTTCCTTCTTCCCTCCCTCCCTCCCTCCCTCCTTCCCTCCCTCCCTCCTTCCCTCCTTTCTTTCTTTCTTTCTTTCTACTTCTACTAATTCTTTCTTTCTACTTTTTCTCCCTTTTATTCTGAGCCGTGTGGATGAAAGGATCTTGCTGCTCCAGCCAGGAGTCAGTGCTGTACCTCTGAGGTGGGAGAGCCAACTTCAGGACACTGGTCCACAAGAGAACTCCCAGCTCCACATAATATCAAATGGCAAAAATCTCCCAGAGATCTCCATCACAACACCAGCACCCAGCTTCACTCAACGACCAGCAAGCTACAGTGCTGGACATCCTATGCCAAACAACTAGCAAGACAGGAACACAACCCCACCCGTTAGCAGAGAGGCTGCCTAAAATCATAATAAGGCCACAGACACCCCAAAACAAACCACCAGATGAGGACCTGCCCACCAGAAAGACAAGATCCAGCCTCATCCACCACAACACAGGCACTAGTCCCCTCCACCAGGAAGCCTACACAACCCACTGAACCAACCTTAGCCACTGGGGACAGACACCAAAAACAACGGGAACTATGAACCTGCAGCCTGCAAAAAGGATACCCCAAACACAGTAAGATAAGCAAAATGAGAAGACAAAAAACACACAGCAGATGAAGGAGCAAGATAAAAACCCACCAGACCTAACAAATGAAGAGGAAATAGGCAGTCTACCTGAAAAAGAATTCAGAATAATGATAGTAAAGATGATCCAATATCTTGGAAATAGAATAGACAAAATGCAAGAAACATTTAACAAGGACCTAGAAGAATTAAAGATGGAACAAACAACGATGAACAACACAATAAATGAAATGAAAAATACTCTAGATGGGATCAATAGCAGAGTAAGTGAGGCAGAAGAACAGATAAGTGACCTGGAAGATAAAATAGTGGAAATAACTACTGCAGAGCAGAATAAAGAAAAAAGAATGAAAAGAACTGAGGACAGTCTCAGAGACCTCTGGGACAACATTAAATGCAGCAACATTCGAATTATAGGGGTTCCAGAAGAAGAGAAAAAGAAAGGGATGGAGAAAATATTTGAAGAGATTATAGTTGAAAACTTCCCTAATATGGGAAACGAAATAGTTAATCAAGCCCAGGAAGCACAGAGAGTCCCATACAGGATAAATCCAAGGAGAAATACGCCAAGACACATATTAATCAAACTGACAAAAATTAAATACAAAGAAAACATATTAAAGGCAGCAAGGAAAAAAACAAATAACACACAAGGGAATCCCCATAAGGTTAACAGCTGATCTTTCAGCAGAAACTCTGCAACCCAGAAGGGAGTGGCAGGACATATTTAAAGTGATGAAGGAGAAAAACCTGCAACCAAGATTACTCTACCCAGCAAGGATCTCATTCAGATTTGATGGAGAAATTAAAACCTTTACAGACAAGCAAAAGCTGAGAGAGTTCAGCACACCAAACCAGCTTTACAACAAGTGCTAAAGGAACTTCTCTAGGCAAGAAACACAAGAGAAGGAAAAGACCTACAATAACGAACCCAAAACAATTTAGAAAATGGGAATAGGAACATACATATCGATAATTACCTTAAATATAAATGGACTAAATGCTCCCACCAAAAGACGCAAATTAACTCCTTCATAGAAGACAATTAATTTTTAAAGGATAAGTACTAAAACTGTGGCCATATGAAATTATATATATATATACACACACACACACATATACTAGAAGTATATACATATATATGTATATATATACTAGACGTTTGTACCTTTTGAATAATACATAAAATATTAAAGTGACATAAATGACAACAAACTTTTAGAACTTAAACCAACAAAATTTGGTTTGGCAGAGGAAAGGTATTTAACTACTGACATTATTTTAGAATACTGGAGTATGGAGGTGGTAATAAGAACAGGACCAGCTTTTACTTGGTTTTATTCTTGTAATAAAAACTCTTTGCAGGCAATGCCCCCCTTTATTGCCTGCCCTGGGCACAGGCCACTCCCCCTGCCCCTCCTGTGGGAGGCCACTGCTCCACTCAAAATTTCTTAGCAAAAAGTGGGCCTAATCACTGTTGGGTTTGTGACCTCCCAAAACACCTTTCCTTTCTTCCCTCCTTCCTTCCCCCCATCTCCCCCTGTCTCTCTTTCTTTCCTTCTCTCTTATTTATTTATTACACATTTTTAAAGGAATTTTGCCTTTTTTAAAAATTTTATTTATTTATTTATTTATTTTTGGCTGTGTTGGGTCTTCGTTTCTGTGCGAGGGCTTTCTCTACTTGCGGCAAGTGGGGGCCACTCTTCATCGCAGTGCGCGGGCCTCTCACTATCGTGGCCTCTCTTGTTGCGGAGCACAGGCTCCAGATGCGCAGGCTCACTAGTTGTGGCTCACGGGGCTAGTTGCTCCGCGGCATGTGGGATCTTCCCAGACCAGGGCTCGAACCTGTGTCCCCTGCATTGGCCGGCAGACTCTCAAACACTGTGCCACCAGGGAAGCCCTATTATACATTTTTAAAGTTTACTTTCCATTTACAGTTATTATAAAATGCTGGCTACATTCCTCATGGTGTACACTACGTCCTTGAGCCCATCTTACACCTAATAGTTTGTACCTCCCACTTCCCCACACCTATCTTGCCCCTCCCCCTTCCCTCTCCCCACAACCAGTAGTTTGTTCTCTGTATCTGTGAGTCTGCTTCTTTTTTGTTATATTCTGCTGTATTTTTAGATTTCATAAGTGATATCATACAGTATTTGTCTTTCTCTGTCTGACTCATTTTACTTCGCATGATGCCCTCCACGTCCACCCTTGCTGCTGCAAATGGCGTCATTCTTTTTTATGGCTGAGTAGTATTCCATTGTATATATGTACCACATCTTCTTTATCCATTCCTCTGTGGATGGACACTTCCATACCTTGGCAATTGTAAATAATGCTGCTATGAACATTGAGGTGCATGTATCTCTTTGAATTAGTGTGGTTTTTTTTTTTTTTTTGGATATATACCCAGGAGTGCAATTTCTGGGTCATATGGTAGTTCTATTTTTAGTTTTCTGAGAAATCTCCATACTGAAAACCACCATTCTTTTTGTCCTTTGGACTAACTTTTAGTAAGGCAAGGTGTTTGGGATTTTTGAGGGCTGTTAGTTGCTGACATCGTATGGTGAGATGTAACAAACACTACGATGAGGTAGGTGCCCTGGGGGCAACTACTTTCTATGCCATTTTAGGAGATGGCACTGGCACTCCGCACATAACACCACTCCCCAGCTAAATGCCCTCTCCTGCACACACACACAGAAACACTAAGTCCTTGTCTTCTTGTCCCATGGGAAGTGTATCTTTGGGGCTCAGTCCTGATCGAGTCCTTCTCCCCACTCTCTGGCTAACCGGACCTTCTGGTCCGACCCCCAACGCTGCAGCACCCATTTCCCTCCCTCTTCACATACTTGCTTCTTCCCTTCCTTCTCTGCTCCCCACCATCAGAGAACTCTGACACACACATTTTCATATCAGGTGGATTTTATTTAATTTTCACAATTAATGAACCCTGTCGGTGTAAGATTCAGGGTCTATACAGTTGGACGTTTCTCACTGTGGAAACCCCCCGGAGATTTCTGAGGTCTCTGGCCCTGCTCTGCCACCGTTTCAGCTGGAGGGCAGGCTGCTCTGACGGCTTTCTTAACCTTCTTTGATGGAGCCTGAGCTTCTGGAGAGGCTGTTTGGTTCGAACTCTCTGGAAGGCGCCTCTTTAACCTCATGGTTACCTTGCCCTCCTAGAAAGAGAAGAGGGTGAGCACAGAAGGGCACTGGTTTGGGGAAGAGCGTGGGGTATGGATGGGAATAGGGGCTTCAGGGGCTGCCCACTGCTGTTTCAGTTGGAGCGGCGGCCTTCTCCGCGATCTCTGGGACCTGTGTGGCTTCCTTTTGATTCAGCTCTTCACTCACCTCAGAAAAGTGGTTGTCAAGCACAAACCATTCAGCTTTCTCACACTCCTCTGACGGGGCGTGAGCTTTTAGAGAGGCTTTTTTGGTCAGACTCCTTAGAAGGTGCCTCTTTCATCTCCTGATTTCCTTGGCCACCTAGAAAGACAAGCGGGTGAGCACAGAAGGACACTGGTTTGGGGAAGAGGGTGGGGTATGGATGGGAATGGGGGCTTCAGGAGAAGGGATATAGGCTGAGACGGGGTATGTGCCAGGCAAGGACAGGGGAGGGGTTCTTATGGGCGGTATCAATGGGCAAGAGGAGTTTGGGTGGGTCCAGCTCACCTTGTCCCTGCTTTTGTGTCTCTGTTGATGGGGAGTCTTCTCCTTCCTGCCTTCGGTGCGTCGAGTCAGCTTGGAGTCCATAACTGCGCTAGGCCCTTGTGGCTTCCTAGTCACGTTGGCCACTTCGAAGACTCCCCAGCGGTCTGCCCCAGAGCCCCAGACCACCCTTATATGCCCCTCCCCAGTGTGATGCGGGGCCACATCCTTAATGCTTAATGAGGTCAGCTTAATGAGGTCAGCAAGTCACTCCCCCAGCCAATGGTGGCTCTGAGTGGGAGAAAGGGGCATTTTTAGCACCCCTAAAGAGCCCTCCAAACTCACCTACCATCCTCATCTCCCCATGTCAGTTCTGATGGGTCGCATGGCAGGGAGAAGATGTCTCCTCCAAACCTTGCCCCACTGCCACACGATTCGGGGGTTCTTTCTGTCCTCTCCCATCTTTCACCATTATCTAGTTTTTGTATGTCTTGCCTAAAATCCCTCCACGGTAATGAGGCTGTATTTAAGTGTCTGTGGAAATGATAGTCCTTCCACTTTCCTCCTACAAGGGGCTCTTATGCACCTTGAAGACCATGTACTTCTGGGCCACCTACGAGGAACCATTTCCATCCCACCTCCTTTTCTCAGTGTTCACGTAGCTCTCCTCAGTTTTCTGTTTTCCATTCTGAAAGCACTGTCGACTTTATTCTTCAGTGTTTAGGTTGCTCTATTTAATAGAGATGCACTTTTTAAAGTATATTATCCAATTTTCAGATCTCTTTAAAAGTCAATACCCAACACTGCAGCCTTATATCTTCTCAAGTATTCTTATATGCAGACTACAAGCTATTAATATGCAATAGATAAATGTACTGAGCATTAACTATAGCTACTATCTATTGCTAGAATAACTATTGTACTATTTCTTAAAGGAATCTAGTACAATTACGTGGTCACCAAATTTATAATTATTTTTGAAACAACTTGTATTCCCAATTCACCTTTATTGATTTTACACACACACACACACACACACGTAGTTTTCTTGTCTAACTCTAGCTCCTTTTAACACCTATGGAGCAAAACTGCTTTATGACATAAAGGACAGATCATGAACTCTGGAGAAGTTCTATTTGTACTTACATCCTGGCTCTTCTACTTAACTAATCTTGAACAATTTGCTACAGCTTTCTGGGCCTCAATTTACTCATCTATAAAATGACTGTAGAGTTTGTATTAAGATTTGGAATAATATATGCAAAGCAACTATCACAATTATGGTGTATAGCTGATGTTAATAGGTAATGGCTATTAATACTATTATGATTACATCAAAAGGAATGCCATTTATGATGAGTCAAGGTGGTGATTTTGGCAATGGATAATATAACTACTTCTATATTTCCTCACCAGAGAAAATTTCAAAAGCTGTTTATCAATATTGGAGACAGAGCATATTTTTGAGCAATACCTAAAGAAAATTTCTAAAACTCTTATTAGCTTTTCGTCTGTCAATTTCTTTTTTCCAGCTTTATTGAGGTATAGTGGACAAATAAAATTGCAATACATTTAAAACATACAACACAATGATTTTATATATGTATAGATTGTGAAACGATTCTCACAATCAAGTTAATTAACATATCTATCATCTCACAAGACTACCATTTTTCTTTTTCTTCACCTGTAAATTTCTGATCTTGGGATTATTCTGACTTCAGATGCCACATGTATATGAATACCTGACAGCAAAATTTTAGACACCCCAGGTCCGTCCCTCACCACTCTCTTCTCTAAACAGTCCTGCTCACAGGTTGCATGTAGGTCAACATGTCTTATTTACCCTCTGAAAGAGGATGTGACTTGGAGGGTTTGGGTTGTGTGTTTTTCTAAAGATAGCAATAAGACTAAACCTCACTCATCCTTGATTCATTCATCCAGTAACTCTGTGATTACCATGTGCCGTGTACTATACTGGGACTTAAAAATCAAAACATAGATAGGTATATTCTCTTCCTTGAGAGATTCACAATTTACCAGGTATAAAAAGCATAATACACTGTAATAAATACAACAAAAGAAGTAAGTATAAAGAGCCATGTGAGCTGGAGGAGAGAGAAAAATGGGATGAGAATGTTTGAGGAAGCCTTCATAGAAGATGTGCTATTTTAGCTGTTCCTGGAAGGATAAACTGAGTAGTGTTAGCCAAGGGAACAACATATGCAATGAATGTAGTTTGAGAGAGCTTTGATTTCTTAAGAGATGAGTGTGGCTGGAGTATAGTACGTGGATGGAGTGACAGGAGATGTCACTGCAGGAGGAGGTTGAAATGAACTTGTAACAGGTCCCATGGACTTGATAATGAGTATGGACATCATTTTGTGGCTACAGTGAGTGTTATGGAGTGGATGTTTCAGCCCCCCACCCAAATCCATATATTGAAATCCTATCCTCCAATGTGATGGTATTAGGAAGTGGGGCCTCTGTGAGCTAATTAGGTCATGAATCCTTCATGAATGGGGTTAGTGCCCTTACAAAGGAGAGCACTTTCACCCTCTTTCCACCATGTGAGGACACAATGAGAAGACAGCAGTTTGCAACCTGGAAGAGGGCCCTCACCGGAAGCTGACCATGCTAAATGAAATGAAATAAAATAAAATAAAATATGACACAAATGAATATAACTACAAAACAGAAACAGACTCAGACATAGAGACAGACTTGTGGTTGCCAAGGGAGAGGGGTTGGAGGAGGGATGGATTGGGAGTTTGGGATTAGCAGATGCAAACTAGTATGTATAGAATGGATAAACAACAAGGTCATACTGTATAGCACAGGGAACTATATTCAATGTCCTGTGGTAAACCATAATGGAAAAGAATATGAAAAAGAATATATATATATATATATATATGTATAACTGAGTGACTGCTGTACAGCAGAAATTAACACAACAATGTAAATCAACTATACTTTAATAAAATTTTTTAAATTATAAAGAAAAAAGAAGCTGACTATGCTGACACCCTGACCTTGGACTTTCAGCCTTCAGAACTGTAAGAAATAAATTTCTGTTGTTTATAAGTCACTCAGTCTATGGTACCTTGTTATAGCAGCCAGAACAGATTAAGAAAGTGAGCCGATGAGTTCAGGGCATCATGGTATCATGTTTCTGAAATATCTAAAGCTGCTAAACTCCACTGACATTAAACTCTCAGCAAACACCTCTTTTTTTTTTTTTTTTTAGCAAACACCTCTTAAGAGGAATAAAATAAAGACTACTGGCTCTTTTATGCTAAATAGTATCTGAAAAACAAAGATTAACAAATCAGACATGGCTTCCTAACTCAATAAAATTGATGTTGGTTTATGCTTTCACTTGTAAATATCTCTTATTACACAACATACTATTTTCATGGGTCTTCATTAAATTAAGTGTCTGAGACTTAAAAGGATTAAGTAGTTTTTGTAACTATTCCTCAGGTGTTCAAGGGCAGAATCAGGCAATGATTCAGCTCTGGTGCCCTAATAGGACAGAGCTCATTTCATAAAAGCTCTTACAGAGCCACCAAGGCATGGTGAGTGATAATATTTATTGGTTATTGACATAAGTATAAGAATTAGCAAAACATTTACGCATTTAAAAATTATTAATTCTAGATGCAACTAATATCTTTTTCCTATATTGTAACAAGCTTACAAAATATACTTTCATTCTCTCCATTCATTGTGCGATTATTTTCATATCTTTTACTAAGAAATGTATAGAAAGCCCTCAAAACATTATTAATTTTTGTTTTAAGATGCTAATTTTATTTTGAAATTTTTACTAAGATATAATTTACATAGAGTAAAATTCACCCTTTTTGAGTACAATGCTGTGGGTTGTAACTAATGCATATAATTATGTAACCATCACCACACCACATTCAAGATAAAGAACAGTTCTATTACTCTCCAACCTTCCCCTGTCCCTTTGTGGTTGACCGTTCCCTTTCTTTCCTAGTCACTTGCAACCACCAGTCTGTCTTCTGTCCTTATGATTTTGCCTTTTCTAGAGTGTCATATAAATGGACTCATACTGTAAGTAGCCTTTCTGATCTGGTTCTTTTACTTAATTTGGACAACATCCAAGTTCTTGTATTCACCAATAGTCTGTTCCTTTTTATTGCTGAGTAGTATTACACTGTATGGATGTACCATTTGTATATTGGTTGACCAGGTGAATGACATTTGGGCTGTTTCCAGTTTGGGGC
This sequence comes from Grampus griseus, assembly GCF_964374135.1. Lineage (NCBI taxonomy): Eukaryota > Metazoa > Chordata > Mammalia > Artiodactyla > Delphinidae > Grampus > Grampus griseus. The sequence goes on along the minus strand of NC_138999.1, from coordinate 123,099,141 downwards.
TTTTATTAGTAGGGCCACCATAAACATTGGCACGCATGGTTTTGTGTGAACAGAAATTTACGTTTTACTTGGGAATTATTTAGGAATGGGATTACAGAGTTTTATGGTATGTCAATATTTATAAGCAACGAAAACAATTTCCCAAAGTGACTTTACCATTTTGCATTCCCATGAGCAATTTATGAGAGTTCAAGTTTCTTTCTTTTCTTGAGTGTAGTTGGTGTTGTCACTTTGTTTCTTTTAACCTTTCTAAAAAAATGTGAAGATACAATTGTGTACTTAACTTGCATATCTAATGACATTATTTTAATCCATTTTATGTGTTTACTAGTTGTCTGTATATCTTATGTCTATCAATTGCTATTCAAATATTTTGCCACATTTTTATTGGTTATTTGTTCTCTTATTAATGACTTTTGAGAGTTCCCACATATATTCTGGATATAGTATTTTATCATATATATGACCTATATAACACATATATTTGCATAACCACATCAAGATATAGAACTATTCTATAACCATAAAGGAATTCCCTAACACCACAACCTTCTAATTGCATTCCTTTCCCCCAACCCCTTACAACTACTGGTTTGTTTTCTATGTTTATAATTTTGTCATTTTGAGAATGATATATACATGGAATCATAAAGTATGAACCTTTTCGAGATTGGCCCTTTTTTCACTTTGGCATGCACTTGAGATTCATCCACGTTGTTGTGTATTAATATTTGCTTCCATTTTATTTTTTATTTTTTTATTTTTTTGCTTCCATTTTATTGATGAGTAGTGTTACTGGTATGGATATACCACAGTTTAACCATTCATTCACCCATTGAAGGACATCTAGCTTGTTTATATTTTGGTTATTACAAATAAAGTTTCTATGAAAATTCACGTAAAAGTTTTTATGTGAACATAAACTTTCATTTCTCTAGAATAAATACCCAAGAGTACAGCTTGTCAAATTGTAGTTGCATGTTTAGAGCATGTTGTATAAGAAAGTGCCAAACTCTTTTCCAGGATAACTGTACCATTTTATATTCTCACCAGCAATGTAGGAATGATCCAGTTTCTCTGCATCCTTGACAGCTTATTGTGTTGTCACTTTTTAAAAAATTTTAGCCATTCTGATAGATGTGGAGAGATTAGAACTCGGTGTAGTTTTAATTTGCATTTCCCTAATGGCTAATGACGCTCGTCGTCTTTTCATGTGCTTATTTGCCATTGCTGTAACTTCTTTGGCCAAGTTTTTGTTCAGGTCTTTCAGTGCTCTTGACCATTTTCTAATTGGAGTGTCTTTGTTTTTACCTGCTGATTTTGTAGAGTTCTTCATACGTGTTTTTCCTTTCCACTTAGTTTCCATACAATTATATGTATTTGGGTTTTGCACATGTAAAATTATTTTATGTTTAGGCATTCAGATAAAATGAATTTAGTCCATAGTCCAAATTTGAGAAATATTAGTTTTCTTATGGCTTTGTTCTAGAAATATGTGATATTTTTACATGTTTCTGTGTATGACTGGCTTTCCACCAATATGCCAATATATAAATTTATAAGTATCTCTGTGTGTGTCGTAATAGTATACACAGCATACATCCTATGTACAGGATACATCCATGGAAAATATTCTACTTGTTTTGCTCTTTCAGAAGGACCCTATCTCTGAGAAATAATTTTAACAAAGGAAATGCAGGGGAGTGGACTACTGACTTACAGAATAGAGAGGGTTTCTTAGTAAGACGACCAATCAAAACTCTGTCAAGTATTGGGATTGTTATGCAGCTGAATCTACACATGTTACATACCCAAGGCTAAATTTTTATTAATGTTTACTTATGGAGCATCTATAAATAAGAAAGGCTATTATTATTTATTTAAATTCCTACATTTAGAGCTTTGGAAAAAAGTTCAATCAGAAAAACACAGAATGTACTGATGATATTGCCATAATTGCAGGTTGGAGCAGACATTCATCAACCAATACTATATGGAACTGCTGTGTTCAAAAGTTTGGGGATGAGGTTATGGAAGGAATCAACATCATTCTTAGGAAGGGCTATGAGGAAGGGCTCAAGCTTCACTGCTTTCCATATGTGTGTTCAATTGATCTGGTACCACTTACTGAAAAGATCATCTAATCTTCACTGCATTGCAGTGGCACTTTTGTCATAAATCAGGTGATTGCTGTGTATGGATCTCCTTTGGGTACATCTATTATTTTCCATTGGTCTATAAGTTTATCTTTACACCAAAGTCAAAAATTTTATTACTTTAGTTGTGTAAGTCTTATAGCTGGTAGCAGAAGTTCTCTAAATTTGATCTTCATGATTGTCTTGCCTGTTCTTAGCATCTGCATTGCCATGTATGTTTTAGAATTATTTTGTCAATATCCACAAAGAAACATGTTCAGATTATACTTCGAATTGCATTAGCTCTATATATCAATATGGAAAGAATATCTTTACAATATTGAGAATTTAAAACCATGAACAAAGTTTCTTCCTCCATTTATTTAGGTCTTTGATTTACTGCGGTCATGTTTTACAGCATCCTATCTAGAGGTCTTATGCATCTTTCTTTAGAGTTATTTCTAAGTGTTTGATATTTTTGATGCTATTATAAATTGTATTTCTTTTAAATTTCATTTTTAAATCATTTGTTGTAAGTATATAGAACCAAGACAAACTTTCACATACTGACTTTATATATAGTAAACGTGATAAATTCACTTATTAATTCTAATAGTTCCTATGCAATTTTTTTGCATTTTCTAAATACACAATCATATCATCTTCCACTTCCACTTTTATATGTTTTATTTTAACTTCTTGCCTAATTGCACCAGTAATTCGTTTGATAGAAGTGTTGGTAGCACAGATCTTTGTCTTATTATTTATCTTAAATGGAAAGATTCCAAGATTTTACCATTATGAATGATGGCTACAACAGTTTTATACACATACATGCACACAAAAATATTGTCAAGTTGCCACATATCAAGGTATTCAATTAGGACAATGAGCCAAACTGAAAGGAACAACCAAATCTCTGTTCACTTACTATGACAGTACAAGCAAGAAGTAGAAAGAGGCACCAGCTCCTCAGTTTTCCATTTTCCCCCCACAGAATGGCACCAGGTGAGGGTCAGATGACATGAGGGATACACAGGGGGATTGTCTCACTGCTAAGGCGCTGGAAACTAAGGGTTCCTGCCTCTTTATGAACCCAGGGCCTTGGAGAATAGGGAAGGACTGAAAATGGAAAAGTACTGAGTCAAGGTGGAGAAAAGTGCCTCAGGCAAGGCCCCAAAATCATTAGGTCTTTTCCAAGGCACCTGGAAAGTGCCTCAGTTAAGGCCCCTAATAAAGTCTCTGAACAGTGGCACCTGGGCTAGGAATGCAGCTATGCATATAATCAAGGCCCACCCAGGAGGGTCTGAGTCCTCGGCTACAACTCCCTTGATGAATTAACCACTGCTTAGGTATATGAGGAAATAAGCTCATAAATTTCATATAAATTGCCATTTGTCACACATAAAATTGCAATGATGCTAGTACATGACATATCACATTTTTATTAGGGCTGGTGTAAGTTGGAATTCCACAATTTTATAATGTTAGTATCAAGGACTGAAATAAATAAAATCAGAAATGAGATAGGAGACACAACACATGATACCACAGACATACAAAGGATCATGAGATTACTATGAACAGTTACATGCCAACAAACTGGATAGCCGAGAAAAAAGAGATACATTCCAGAAACATACAACCTACCAAGACTGAATCATGAAGAAATAGAATATCTGAGCAGACCAATTACTAGTAAGGAGATTAAATAATTTATCAGAAACCTCCCAACAAGGAAAATCCAGGACCAGAAGGCTTCACTGGTGAATTCTTCCAAAGACTTACAGAAGAATTAATACCAATCCTCAAACTCTTCCAAAAAAATAGAAGAGTAATGAACACTTCCAAACGCATTTTATAAGGCAAGCATTCCCTTGACACCAAAGCCAGATAAGACACTGCGAGAAAAAAATTATAGGTCAATATCACTGATGAACATAGATGTAAAAATCCTCAACAAAATATTAACAAACTGAATTCAACAATACATTAAAGGGTCATACACCAAGATGAAATGGGATTTATTACAGGGATGCAAGGATAGTTCAACATCTGCAAATCAATCAAAGGTGACATACCACATTAACAAAAGGAAGGAAAAAAAATCATATGATTATCTCAATGATACAGAAAAGCATTTGACAGAATTCAAAACCCTTTCATGATAAAAGCTGTCAAGAAACTTAGTATAGAGGGTACATACCTCAACATAATAAAGGCTCTATATTATAAGCCCATAGCTCACATCATACTGAATGGCAAAAAGATGAAACTTTTCCTTCTAAGATCAGAAGTAAGACAAGGATGCCCATTATCACCACTTCATTCAACATAGTACTTGAAGCCCAGCCAGGGTAATTAGGCAAGAAAAAGAAAGAAAAGACATCCAAATTGGGAAGTAAAATTTTAATTGTCTCTATTTGCAGAAGACATGATATTATATACAGAAAACTATAAGACTCCACCAAAACACTGTTGGACCTAATAAAAAAATTCAGTAAAACCTCAGGATACAAAATTAAAATACAAAAATCACTTACATTTCTATACACTAACAAAAAACTATCAGAAAAAGAAATTAAGAAAACAATTCTATTTATAATAGCATCAAAAAGAATAAAATATATAGGAATAAATTTAACCAAGAAGGTGAAAGATCAGGACACCAAAACTATAAAAATTTGATGAAAGAATGTGAAGACACAAATAAGTGAAAATATATTCTGTGCTCATGGATAGGAAGAATTAACTTTGTTAAAATGTCCACACTATACAAAATGATCCACAGATTCAATGCAATCCCTACCAAAATTCCAACGGCATTTTTTACAGAAATAGAAAAAACAACCCTAAAATTTGTATGAAACCACAAAAGACCCCAAATAGCCAAAGCAATCTTGAGAAAGAATAGAGCTGGAGGTATCACATTTCCTGATGAGAGCACCACCTAAACAAGCTCAAGAGATGGGCACGAGCCACGGCTATCAGCGCGGACAGCAGAGACGGGCATGAAATGCTAATGCTGCTGCTGCAGCCACTAAGAAAGCTGTGTGCGAGCACAGGTCACTATCCACACCTCCCCTTCTGGGAGCCCGTGCAGCCCGCCACTGCCAGGGTCCCATGATCCAGGGACAACTTCCACTGGAGAAAACACTGCGCGCCTCAGGCTCACGCAAAGTCACCCGAGCCTCTGCTGCCAGAGGCTTGCCCCTCATACTGTACCACTCCTTCCCGCTGGCTTGAGTGAGCCAGAGTCCCCTAATCAGCTGCTACTTTAACCCCGTCCTGTCTGGGCGGGGAACAGATGCCCTCAGGCAACCTACACGCAGAGGCGGGGCCAAATCCAAAGCTGAACCCCAGGAGCTGTGCAAACAAAGAAGAGAAAGGAAATCTCTCCCAGCAGCCTCAGGAGCAGCGGATTAAATCTCCACAATCAACTTGATGTGCCCTGCAGCTGTGGAACACCTGAATAGACAACGAATCATCCCAAAATGGAGGTGGTGGACTTTGGGAGCAACTGTAGACTTGAGGTTTGCTTTCTGCATCTAACTTGTTTCTGGTTTTATGTTTATCTTAGTTTAGTATTTAGAGCTTATTATCATTGATAGATTTGTTTATTGATTTGGTTGCTCTCTTCCTTTTATATATATTTTTTTTCCCTGTTTCACTTTTTGTGAGTGTGTATGTGTATGCTTCTTTGTGTGATTTTCTCTGTATAGCTTTCCTTTTACAATTTGTCCTAGGGTTCTGTCTGTCCATGTTTTTTTGTATAGTTTTAAGCACTTGTTATCATTGGTAGATTTGTTTTTTAGTTTGCTTGCTGTTTTCTTTCTTTCTTTCTTTTCTTTTTTTACTACTTTTTTATTTTTAGTACTATTTTTATTTTTTTTAATTTTAAAAACTTTATTTTATTATATTTTAATTTCTCTTTTCTTTCCTTCTTTTTTTTTCTACCTTTTCTTCAAGCCATGTGGCTGACAGGGTCTTGGTGCTCCGGTCAGGTGTCAGGCCTGTGCCTCTGAGGTGGGAGAGCTGAGTTCAGGACATTAGTCCAGCAGAGACCTCCCAGCTCTACATAATATCAAACAGTGAAAGCCTTCCCAGAGATCTCCATGTCAATGCTAAGACCCAGCTCCACTCAACAACCAGCAAGCTATAATGCTGGACACCCTATGCCAAACAACTAGCAAGACAGGAACACAACCCCACCCAAGAGCAGAGAGGCTGCTAAAATCATAATAAGTTCACAGACAACCCAAAACACACCATCAGACATGGTCCTGCCCACAAGAAAGACAAGAGCCAGCCTCATCCACCACAACACAGGCACCAGTTCCCTCCACCAGGAAGCCTACACAACCCACTGAACCAACCTTAGCCACTGGGGACAGACACCAAAAACAACGTGAACAACGAACCTGCAGTCTGCAAAAAGGAGACCCCAAACACAGTAAGTTAAGAAAAATGAGAAGGCAAAGAAACACACAGCAGACGAAGGAGCAAGGTAAAAACCCACCAGACCAAACAAATGAAGAGGAAATAGGCAGTCTACTGGAAAAAGAATTCAGAGTTATGATAGTAAGGATGATCCAAAATCTTGGAAATAGAATGGAGAAAATACAAGAAACTTTTAACAAGGACCTAGAAGGACTAAAGAGCAAACAATGATGAACAACACAATAAATGACATTAAAAATTCTCTAGAAGGAATCAATAGCAGAATAACTGATTCAGAAGAATGGATAAGTGACCTGGAAGATAAAATACTGGAAATAACTACCACAGAGCAGAATAAAGAAGAAGAACGAAAAGGATTGAGGACAGTCTCAGAGACCTCTGGGACAAAATTAAGCAAACCAACATTCGAATTATAGGGGTTTCAGAAGAAAAAGAGAAAAAGAAAGGGACTGAGGAAATATATGAAGAGATTATAGATGAAAACTTCCCTAATATGTGATATAAAATAGTCAATCAAGTCCAGGAAGCACAGAGTCCCATACAGGAAAAATCCAAGGAGAAACACGCCAACACACATATTAATCAAACTATCAAAAATTAAATACAAAGAAAAATTATTGAAAGCAGCAAGGGAAAAGCAAAAAATAACATACAAGGGAATCCCCATAAGGTTAACAGCTGATCTTTCAGCAGAAACTCTGCAAGGCAGAAGGGAGTGGCAGGACATATTTAAAGTGATGAAAGGGAAAAACCTACAACCAAGATTACCCAGATAGGATCTCATTCAGATTCGAGAAATTAAAACCTTTACAGAGAAGCAAAAGCTAAGAGAATTCAGCACCACCAAACCAGCTTTACAACAAATGCTAAAGGAAGTTCTCTAAGCAGGAAACACAAGAGAAGGAAAAGACCTACAATAACAAACCCAAAACAATTAAGAAAATGGGAATAGGAACATACACATCTATAATTACCTTAAATGTAAATGGATTAAATGCTCCAACCAAAATACATAGACTGACTGAATGAATACAAAAACAAGGTTCGTATATATGCTATCTACAAGAGACCCACTTCAGACCTAGGGACACATACAGACTGAAAGTGAGGGATGGAAAAAAAACAGTCCATGCAAATGGAAATCAAAAGAAAGCTGGAGTAGCAATTCTCATATCAGACAAAATAAACTTTAAAATAAGGTTACAACAAGAGACAAAGAACACTACATAATGATCAAGGGATCAATCCAAGAAGAAGATATAACAGTTGTAAATATTTATGCACCCAATATAGGAGCACCTCAATACACAAGGCAAATGCTAACATAGATGCAAAAATCCTCACCAAAATACCAGCAAACAGAATCCAAAAGCACATTAAAAGGATCATACACCATGATCAAGTGGGGTTTATCCCAGGAATGCAAGGATTCTTTAATATACACAAATCAATGTGATACACCGTATTAATAAACTGAAGGATAAAAGCCAAATGATACTCTTAATAGATGCAGAACAAGCTTTTGACAAAATTCAACATCATTTATGATAGAAACTCTCCAGAAAGTAGGCATATAGGGAACCTACCTCAAAATAATAAAGGCCATATATGACAAACCCACAGCCAACATCTTTCTCAATGGTGAAAAACTGAAACCATTTCTACTAAGATCAGGAACAAGACAAGGTTGCCCACTCTCACCACTATTATTCAACACAGTTTTGGAAGTTTTAGCCACAGCAATCAGAGAAGAAGAAGAAATAGAAGGAATCCAAATCAAAAAAGAAGAATTAAACTGTCACTATTTGCAGATGACATGATACTATACATTGAGAATCCTAAAGATGCTACCAGAAAACTACTAGAGCTAATCAATGAATTTGGTAAAGTAGCAGGATACAAAATTAATGCACAGAAATCTCTGGCATTCCTATACACTAATGATGAAAAATCTGAAAGAGAAATTAAGGAAACACTCCCATTTACCATTGCAACAAAAAGAATAAAATACCTAGGAATAAACCTACCTAGGGAGACAAAAGACCTGTATGCAGAAAACTATAAGACACTGATGAAAGAAATTAAAGATGATACAAATAGATGGAGAGATATACCATGTTCTTGGATTGGAAGAATCAACATTGTGAAAATGACTCTACTACCCAAAGCGATCTACAGATTCAATGCAATCCCTATCAAACTACCACTGGCATGTTTCACAGAACTAGAACAAAAAATTTCCCAATTGGTATTGAAACACAAAAGACCTTGAATAGTCAAAGCAATCCCTTTCCCTGGGATCTGACCTCCGAAGCCCGAGCCTCAGCTCCCAGCCCCCACCCGCCCTGGCGGGTGAGCAGAAACAGAGGACTTTTATACTATGTAGAGGACTACAGCGATACATGCTGTCTTTAGATCTGTGCCCACCAGACCAATATCTATGTTCAAACCTCAGCATGGCCCCTTGAATTAACAAGTACGCATAACAAGGTTGCAGGATACAAGGTCAACAAATACAAGTCAATCAATTTCCATAGAGGGTACCCCATTTTACATTCTCACCAGCAAGCCAAGAGTTTTAAAATTTTCCACATCCACGCTAACACTTGTTATTTTTCATTTTTAAAAATTATATCCACATAGTGGGTGTGAAGTGCTCTCTTATTGTGGTTTTGATTTGCATTGGCCTAATGACTACTGATGTTGAGCATCTTTCATGTGCTTATTGGCCATTTGTATATCTTCACTGGATAAGTATCTATTCAAATCTTTTGCCCATTTTTATTTGGGTTACAGGCATGCCTCATTTGATTGTGCTTTGCAGATATAGTGGTTTTCTTTGTTTTCAAATTGAAGGTTTCTGGCAACCCAGTGTTGTCAAATGATAGCATTTTTTAGCAATAACGTATTTTTTTATTCAAGGTATGTACATTGCTTTTTAGACATAATGCTATTGCATACTTAATAGACTACAATATAGTATAAACGTTAACTCATATGCACTGAGAGGCCAGAAAAATTTGTGTGACTCACTTTAATGCTATATTCACTTTATTGCAGTGGTCTGGAACCGAACCCACAATATCTCTGAGGTATGCCTGTATTTGTCTTTTTATCGTTGAGTTTTAAGAATTCTTTATACTCTGAGCAATGGACTCTTATCAGATATACATGTATGTAATTTACAAATATTTTCTCCCATTATGTGGGTTGTCATCTCATTTTCTTGATAATGTACTTTGATGCACAAAAGTTCTCCATTTTGATGAACTCAAATTCCTTTTTTTTGGACTGCTTATAACTTTGGTGTCTTATCTAAAAATATGACTATATCCAAGGTCATGAATGTTTATAGCTATGTTTTCTTTTAAGGGTTTAATACTTTCAACTCTTATATTTAGGTCTGTGGTCCATTTTGAGTTAAATTTTGTATATGTTGTGAGGCTGGGGTACAAACTCTTCTTTCGCATGCGATTTTTCAGTTATTTCAGTACCATCTGTTGAAAAGAGTATTCGTTCCACACTGAATTGTCTTGGTAGCCTTCTTGAAAAATCAATTGACCATAGGTGTATGTGTTTATATCTGTACCCTAAATTCTTTCCCATTGATCTATATGTCTATCCTTACGCCAATACTACACTGTCCTGATTATCGTAGCTTTGTTGACGTTGGTTCTTATTTTTCAGGATTTTTTGGTTATTCTGGGCCCCTTGAATTTTCACATGCATTTCAGAACAAGCTTGTCAATTTCTGCAAAAATGTCAGTTAGGATTTTGACAACAATTAGATTGAGTCTGTTTATCCATTAGAGGAGTATTCCCAGCTTAACAATATTAAGTTTTCTAATCAATGAACACAGGATATCTTTATTTAGGTCTTCTTTAATTTCTTTCAATAATGTTTTATAAATTTAAGTGTACAACTCTTATACATTTTTAAAAGATATTCCTAAATACCTTGTTTCTGTTACTATAGTAAATAGAAATGTTTTTTATTCTTCATTGATAGTTTATAGAAATACAATTGCTATACGTACTTGATCTTGTATCTTGCAACCTTCCTGAACTCATTAGCTCTAATAGTTATTTTGTGTGGGGATTCCATAGGATTTTCTTATATACAATCTCCTGTCATCTGTGAATAAAAATAGTTTTATTTCTTTCTTTCCAGTCTGGATGGCTTTTGTTTCATACTCTTGCCTAAATGCCCTGGCTAGAACCTTCAGGACAATGTTAACTATAAGGGGTAAAGGCAGACACCCTATTTTCTTTCTGACCTTAGGGGAAAAGCTTTAAGTCTTTCAACAATTAAGTATCGTGTTAGCTGTGTTTTTTTTTTATAGGTGCCCTTTATTAGGTTTAAGAAGTTCCCTTCTATTCCTAGTTTGTTGAGGATGAATTTATTTTGATGATCATATGAATTTTATCCTTTATTCTATTGATATGTATTTCAATGTGGTATGCCTGTCCTGCACCTATTTGCCCTCAGATCTATCCCTCCCACTTCCCCTGCTCTGCTCTCTATTATGTAGGCGCTGACATCTGCAGCCTGTAATTCCTAGGCTCACTTACATTTTGTTGCCATCTTGGTTTAGCCAACTGGTGGCACCAGCAGGAGATTACAACCCAGGAGAATGAAGCAGTCGGAGTCCTTTTTGCTCTCTATCAGGTGGCTTCTCCCTCCACGGCTACATTTTCTCCGTGGCTCCAGTTCCCCTAAGACTGGCCCACCATGGTTTCAGATCCTATTGAATGCAACACTTGGACTCCAGTAACACTATCATCTTTCTTTGTCCTTTCAGGCTAGAGGTGGGAGTGACTTCCTCATGTTGCTAATTGTTGGGTTTCCCAGCTCTCCCTTGTTTAGCTTTTCCCTCAGTTGTGAAACCAATCCCCTACATTAAATTCCCTGTGTTATAGATTTACTTTGGTTTCTATTTGCCTGGATGATCCCTGACTTACATGTGGCCAATCATAGTGACAGATTTTCTAGCATTAAACTTCTTCACATTCATGGGATAAACCCAACTCAGTCACTGGCAGTTAAATATGTTTGCGTCTGTTATAATTAATAACAAAAAAAACAAAAACAATGGATCATGAAACATCCTCTAAATATTCTATCTCTTTTGTCCTCTCTAAAGCCTACTCAAAAAGTTTTTACACACTTTAGTGTGTGTATACGTACACATATATATATAAATTCTAATAGCATAAGTAATAGTGATACCCTCAAATTGTAAAATATTCAAGCAATACACATGAAGCTATAAAATACTATCTGTATGATACAGCTCAAGTGATACTCAGTGAGAAATGTATAGTTTTCAATAGATGTATTGGAAAATAAGAAACATTTAGAACAGCCAAGTACCTCAAGAATGTATGGAGTGAATAGTATATTCAACCTGAAGAAGTAGAAGCCAGGAAATAATGAAGATTAATGTAGAAGTAATGAAATAGAAACAGCAGAGCCAATGAACACAAGATATTCCTCCAGAAATACTTATAAGATGGTCATATTTGCAAATATCAATATGATTACTAAAGAAAAATCAGGAACAAACACATGAAATAAACTTGTACAAAATTTAGATAAAGGGATTTTAATATAAGGGAACACAGCAAGTTTCCTCAGGATAACCAAACCATGGACAGGGAAATGTTTCCACATATAGAGGTATTTCAGCTAACAGCACAAGAAGGAATGAGAGAAGGAACATTCTGTGACTCCTAATGGATTGATAAAGGTGATAACCATGGACTGCTAACATCAACACAAAGAACGACCAGGCATTATATACCTCCTAATGGAAGTACACCACCTAGGGAGTGGTCTTCTGGAAGAGAGAAAACAAACTTTTCTAAGGCATACTCCCAAAAAGGGAGAGGGGAAATTATGCAACTCATTTTCCCCAGCCAGCTCTCCTTGATTCAAAAACCAAATGTGGACATCCCCACCCCCACGAAAAGAACACTTGAGCCAAGCTCATTCACACAGTAGTAAATATCTTACAATAGCATAGTCAACTGAGCAGTGAATTAAACGAGCAAATGGGCTGTGCCCAAGAAATGAAAATATGATTTAACATTAGAAAATACTTTCAATTGTAATTCCCTACATTAACAAATTAGAAGAGAAAAAAAAACATTTGATTGTGCCAATGGGTATAGAAAAAGCCTTTGAAAGAAATTCAGCATGAGTTCATGGTACAAACTTCTGGCAAACTAAGAACAGGAGGGAACTTGCTTTTCCTAAATTCTACAGCAAACATAGTTAGATGTGAAATGTTAGAAGCATTCTCATTCAAGTCAGCAACGAGACAGACACTCTCACCTCTACTGTTCAAAACTGCACTGGAACACAAAGCCAGAGATATGGATATCAAAATAAATAAGATAAATGAATATTGAAAAGATAGAGATACTATTTGGTAACAATATCATCAACTGCCTAGAAAATTAAAAGGAATCAGTGTGTGGAATATTCAAATAAATAAGGGACTTCAGAAAGAAAGTGTATGGGAGGACGATACAGAAAAATCAAGAGCCTTGCCACACAAAAGCAATAATAAATTAGAACATGTAACAGGCAATATCCCATTCACAACAGCAACAAAATCTAGAAGTCACCTAAAAGGAATTACAAATCACAAAACCTATGATATCTTTATGGAGGCAAACATAAACGTTTACTGATAGATTCCGATTTTTTAAAAGTCCCAAATAGGGCTTCCCTGGTGGTGCAGTGGTGAAGAATCTGCCTGCCAATGCAGGGGACACGGGTTCAAGCCCTGATCCAGGATGATCCCACATGCCACGGAGCAACTAAGCCCATGCGCCACAACTACTGAAGCCTGCACGCCTAGAGTCCGTGCTCTGCAACAAGAGAAACCACCGCAATGAGAAGCCCGCACATCACAACGAAGAGTAGCCCCCGCTCGCCTCAAGTAGAGAAAACCCGCACGCAGCAACGAAGACCCAATGCAGCCAAAAGTAAATAAGAATAAATTTTTTTAAGTTAAAAAAAAAGTTCCAAATAAATAGGCGTATACCATATTCATTGATGTGAAACGAAATATTTTAAAGACATCAATTCTCCTCGAGTTATTTACAGATTTAGTGCCTTACCTGTAGTTGCCAAAATAACAATCAAGTTTGGGTTGTTGTCTTCCACTCCCAGAATCAAACCCGGAAAACCACAGAAGGGAGAATGAAAGCAAATAAACAATGATGTATTAATCTCCTAGGGCTGCTGTACTAAACTACCATGAACTGGGTGACTTAAGCAACAGAAGTTTATTCTCTTACGGTTCTGGAAGCCAGATGCTCTAAATCAGTTTCACTGGACTGAAATCAAGGTGCTGGCAGGGCCACACTCCCCCTGAAGACTCTAAGGGAAAACCCATTCCTTACCTCTTCCAGCTTCTAGTTCTAGTTCATAGAACAATAGGGGTTTTTTTTTCTCGTTTATATTTTTCCAACTTATTGAGTTATAGTTGACAATTAAAATTATATACGTTTAAAGAGTACAATTTGATACCATATGCTAACACATATATATGGAATCTTAAAAAAAAAAAAAGGTTTTTAAGAACCTAGGGGCAGGACAGGAATAAAGACGCAGACGTAGAGAATGGACTTGAGGACATGGGGAGGGGGAAAGGTAAGCTGGGATAAGTGAGAGAAAGGCATGGACATAATATACACCACCAAGTGTAAAACAGATAGCTAGTGGGAAGCAGCCACATAGCACAGGGAGATCAGCTCGGTGCTTTGTGTCCACCTAGAGGGGTGGGACAGGGAGTGTGGGAGGGAGATGCATGAGGGCGGAGATATGGGGACATATGCATATGTATAGCTGATTCACTTTGTTATACAGCAGAAGCTGACACACCATTGTAAAGCAATTATACTCCAATAAAGCTGTTTAAGAAAAAATTTTGCGTTGAAGCCACTGGGTTGACATACCTGATGTGTGACTTGAGGTTATTCATTCGGTACTGATTTATAACTCTAAGGTTTCCCTTTAGCATTTTGACTCTTAAATTTGCATCTAGGGCTTCCCTGGTGGCGCAGTGGTTGAGAGTCCGCCTGCCGATGCAGGGGACACGGGTTCGTGCCCCGGTCCGGGAAGATCCCACATGCCGTGGAGCGGCTGCGCCCGTGAGCTATGGCCGCTGAGCCTGCGCGTCCGGAGCCTGTTGCTCCGCAGCGGGAGGGGCCACAGCGGTGAGAGGCCCGCGTGCCGCAAAAAAAAAAAAAAAAAAAAAAAAAAAAAAAAAAAATTTGCATCTAAAACCACATTATATAGAGTAATGCTCTTCCCATTTGGGGGAAGTGAACAAAACAGAACAAACAAACAAAAGCCTGGTGCCCACGTCTTAAAGGTCAAAATAAATGATATGGCTATTTTCTTGGTAAAACACATTCTGACATTATGTCACTTAATATATTTGCCGTGATTTACCTATGATATTCAAATAACAAACCCTTTCACTCATGTATTCAATGAGTGTTTACTGAGCGTCTATTATGAACCAGGCAGCAGGGCTGGAGCTGGGGATACAGCAAAGACCCACAGACAACCCCTCCGTGCCCTTGCAGAACTCACTGCACACCGCGTAGTGATGACGAAAGATGTTAAAAGCTAAATACGTATAACATTCAACTTGGGTAATAATAGTGTCAATGCACATGTAACGTTTTCTCAAGGCAAAATCCTGCTGTGTGGCCTATAGGGAAAAATGGTACGACCCTACAACAGTGAGTCAAAGCTGCATCGCCATTTTCTCTGGCCTGTCCAGGATCTCTTCCCAGAGGCTTTCCCCTCACCTTAGTGGCACCAAAGGTGTATTTTGAGTTCCATGTGTGAGCAGCATCTCAGGTGAACTCTGAAGCAACAGTGAACCTGTGATCCAGCCCACATGAAATGCATCCACGCCCATGCTCTCCCTGAGGGTGAGAGTCAAAGAAGACCCTCCAGTGAAGATGAATCACAACCCCAGGGTGGAGCATCCAGTCACTGGAGGGGTCCCTGCACCACAGCCAACCACCTGTCTGCCAAGCAGCCTGGTCCCAGCGGGAGGGGCAGGCAACCCAGCAGCCAGGAGAGTCACCACCGGGTGTTGTGCACTGCACTTGGCAACTGGGAGTGATACAGATGCCGCACTCGCCTCCACCGCAGGGGCCAGAGTCAACACACGCGTATCTGTCTATGTATCCACGAGCATACACTGAGGCAGCACGGCTTATAAGAAGAAATACATGCAGTTCTGGCCTTCTTCCCCGTTCTTGGCACAGAACTTCTAAAACCCTCACAATTTCCAAAGTGATGAAGAAGATCAAACTGTCTTTTATTATTCATAACAGGGCCCTTCCACTCACACCGGAGTTTATGTTAATGCGGTGATTTGGAAAGCCCTGAAGCCTGGGGGCTGGTTTCCCAGGTAACCAGCCTGTGATTGGAGGTTCAGCTCCACCTCCACCTCTGGGAAGGGACGAGGGACCGGGGCTGACTTAATCTCCAACCTAAGGGTCCAGGATTTAATCAATCGTGCCTATGTGATGAATCCTCCTTTAGAAAAAAGAAAGGGGTGGGGGTGGTAGGGTCCAGAAAGGTTCAGGTTGGTGGAAGGGCGGAGGTGTGTGGGGGCTGGGATGGAGCACCTGGAGAGGACTGCAGGCCCCCTCATCTCTTCCATCTGGCTGTTCCTGGGCTATAGCCTTGGTATTGATCATTAGTTACCTAGTAAGTAAAATGTTCAGTGGATCCAGCCAATTAATCCAACAGCAGGAGGGATCTATGGGAATCTCCAGTCTATCAGAAGTACAGATGACAACCTGGATTTGTATCTGAAGTTGGGGCAGGGAGTGGGGGGCAGTCTTGTGGGACTGAGTCTGTAACCTGGGGATCTGAAGCCGTCACCAGGGAGACAGCTTCAGAACTGAGTTCCCGTGTAGGATATCCATCTGGTGTCACAGAATTGCTTGCTTAGGAAGAGCTCACACACTGGTGGCCAGAAGTGTCAGACATGGGAGTACTGCATGAAACTTCTTTTTTTTTACATCTTTATTGGAGTATAATTGCTTTACAACGGTGTGTTAGTTCTGCTTTATAAAAAAGTGAATCAGTTATACATATACATATGTTCCCATATCTCTTCCCACTTGCGTCTCCGTCCCTCCAACCCTCCCTATTCCACCCCTCTAGGTCGTCACAAAGCACCGAACTGATCTCCCTGTGCTATGCAGCTGCTTCCCACTAGCTATTTATTTTACGTTTGGTACTGTATATATGTCCATGCCACTCTCTCACTTTGTCACAGCTCACCCTTCCCCCTCCCCATATCCTCAAGTCCATTCTCTAGTAGGTCTGTGTCTTTATTCCCGTCTTATCCCTAGGTTCTTCATGACATTTTTTTCTTCAATTCCATATATATGTGTTAGCATACGGTATTTGTCTTTTTCTTTCTGACTTACTTCACTCTGTATGACAGACTCTAGGTCTATCCACCTCATTACAAAGAGCTCAATTTCATTTCTTCTTATGGCTGAGTATTATTCCATTGTATATATGTGCCACATCTTCTTTATCCATTCATCCGATGATGGACACTTAGGTTGTTTCCATGTCCGGGCTATTGTAAATAGAGCTGCAATGAACATTTTGGTACATGACTCTTTTTGAATTATGGTTTTCTCAGGGTATACGCCCTCCCCACTGGCCTCTTGAACACACACTCAAAGCGTTTTCAAATATGCTGGTGAGTAGAGTCTGACTTGGCATATCATCTAGTGGTTTGGAGCTATAACTCTGAACTTAGAGAGTATTTTAAAAACCACTCTGATATTTGCGGTAGGATTTTAAAGGGATATCTTTTTTGAAACTGGCCAGTGAACACATCCACAGATGAATGAGCTTACCTAGGCATTTCAAAACCAAAGGCTTTCTCATACATGGTAGATGAGGGAAAACCATGGAAATCACTGTGGAATAAACATCTGCTGAAGCTGAATTCCTAAAACTCTGGAATCCTCCTACAAGGCAAAAATTAGTTCCTTGGTGGACATGATAACTCTGATTAAAAAAGAAAAAATATACCCTTCCACTGCCTTTCATCTGTATACCTTCCACACAGGAAAATCTCAATTTTCGGTGTGCCTGATGCCACCTGTAAAGGTGCTCAGGCAAGTTCAGTCACATGGAGGGTAGCAGAGACTCACCCGCTGAGACTGTTCTTGCATCAGAAGGAAGGAGAACGTTCTCAGCCTGCTGAGATCATAGAGGTTATTCAAAGGGCAGTAAAGAAAAAGTGCTGTGCCACGAAGAAGGGCAAATGCTCCACGCTGACATTTACCTGTTCCTTTGAACACCAGATGTGACGCCGTGTCTGAAAGCACCTGTCACATAGTAGGCACTTGAAAAAGTTGGAGAATTGAAAACAAATTTTGCCTTTTTAGAAACCCCTTCGAGAAATGAAGAGAGTTGTACTTGTAACAAATTATAATGTTACTGAAACTCAGGTCTGGCTGCTTGCCGCTCAAAAGCCAATACTCGAGAGACAAGTTTGGTGGAAAGGAAAGTTTGCTTTGTTCTGGAAGCTGGCAACCAGGAGAGAAGGCGGACTCATGTCCAAAGGCCAGCTCCTCACTGCTGATCACTGGGCAAGAGCTCTTAAAGGGGAATTTCAGGGATGTATAGGCAGAGGGAGGGGGCTACATGTATTGATGGAATAGCACAGTCAGCTCTGACAGTCATCTTGAAATTGGTCATGCAGTAGTCTGATTAGCATTATCTTGACTGTTTTGAGTACAGTTAATCTTTAGTTCCAAGGTCGGTTTGTTCCCATTTCTTTGAGGCCAGTTCTTGGAATTGTAGAAGCCTATGTCTTGGTTACAGCCTGGTCATCATGTAGTTAAGTTCTTCCACCTGGTGGGGGTTTCAGTATCTACAAAACAGCTCAAAGGATGTGGCTCAGAATATCATCTATAGCACTTGAAGAGGAACTAAAGGTCCTTGGTGTTGCTTAATGACTATTATTGTTCTGTCCTGTTTGACTGCTTTTCCGTTGTTTCTGTATTTTCTCATTTCTCTGATTAAATTTATTCTTTTACTACAGTTTTTCTACAGACAAAAGGCAGGCAGAGGACAGGGTGGGGGCAGGGGAGTTGTCCTGGGAATGCCCCATACAGTCTCATTCCATTTCAATAATAGTTGCTTTTTATTGAGTACCTACTATGTGTCAGCTTGTGGAAGGGACAAGTACTCATTCACGTCTTCTCTCTCTCCCCTTCCTGGGCACAAGAAAAGACTACACTGCCAGTCCATGTGTCATTAGGCAGGAGTCGGTGGGCCATTCCCATGCTTTCTCTTCCACTGAGCAGCAAACATGGCTACCGCATGTCTCCATGGTGAAGCAAAAAGATGGAAGCAGCCTGGATCCCTAGGGCACCCAAGAGTGGAGAGACCCTGACAACTGCCATCAGAATTAATGTGAACAAAAGTAACTTTCATTGGGTTAACCCAGTCAATTTTAGGCTTCGTCTGCTGCATCAGCTAGCAGTTACATTAACTAGTAACATAATATGTAGCTAGTATTTCCGGTTATGAAATATTTTAAAAATATCTTTTTGTTTCTTCTTCAGCTTTATCTAGGTATAATTGACATATAAACGTGTAAAACATTTAAAGTGTATATTGTGATGATTTGATATACCATATGTTGTGAAATGATTCCCTCCATCTAGTTAATTAACACATCCACCACCTCACATATATTTTTTTTTTTGGTGATTTGTGTGAACATTTAAGTTATACTCTCTTAGCAAATTTCAATTACACAGGGGCTTCCCTGGTGGCACAGTGGTTAAGAATCTGTCTGCCAATGCAGGGGACACAGATTCGAGCCCTGATCGGGGAAAATCCCACATGCCGCGGAGCAACTAAGCCAGTGCGCCACAACTACTGAGCCTGCGCTCTAGAGCCCGCGACCCACAACTACTGAAGCCCATGCACTTAAAGCCTGTGCTCCGCAACAAAGAGAAGCCACTGCAAGAAAGAGTAGCCCCCGCTCGCCACAACTGGAGAAAGCCCACGCGCAGCAACAAAGACCCAATGTAGCCCAAAATAAGTAAATTAATAAATAAATTTTAAAAAGATAGAAAAATAAATTTCAATTACACAATGCAGTGTTATTAAGTATAGTTTACATTAGATCCTTAGACCTTATTCATCTTACAGATGAAAGTTTGTTCACTTACCAATTTATCTCTATTTCCCCCATTTCCCGAACCCCTGGCAACCACTTATCTACTCTCTGTTTCTATGAGTTTAACCTTCTTGTTAGATTCCACATGTAAATGATACCATGCAGTATTTGTCTTTCTCTACCTGATTTATTTCACTTAGCATAATGCCCTCAAGTTCCATCTATGTTATTGCAAATGGCAGGATTTCTTTCTTTCTCATGGCTGAATAATACTCCGTCGTACACTTTATTAAAAGACAAAAAAAAGTACTGGTGAGGATGTGGAGTATCTGTGATTCTTAACACACAGTAGGTGGGAATGCAAACTTTAGCTCTTTCTTACAGAGTAAAATAAACACTTGCCATAATGACCCAGCAATCCCACTCCTAGGCATTTACCCAAGTGAATCGACAACTTACGTTCCCACAAAAACCTGTACGTGAATGTGTACAGCAGCTTTATTCGTAATTGCCAAAATCTGAAAACAAACCAGATGTCTCTCAACAAGTTAATGTATAACCAAACTATAGTACATTCATGACATACAAAACTATTCAGAAATGAAAGGGAAGAAAATATTGATCTATGCAACAACATGGATGGTTTTCAGATAGATTTTTCTAATTGAAAGAAGCCAGCGAGAAAAGCTGCATATGGTATTATTCCATTTACATGGCATTCTGAAAAAGGCAAACGTACAGGGATGGAAAACAGGACCAGGGGCTTTCAGGGATTGGGGAAAGGAGGTAGACTACAATGAGTCCTCACGAGCTAATTTTTGTGCTGTTGGACCTCTTCTGTATGGTACTGTGAGAGTGGATACGTAACGCTATGCATTTGTCAAAATGCTTAGAACTGTACACTACGAAGTTTTAATTTTAGTGAAAAAAATTTAAAAATCAAACAGGATATCACAGGAACTCAAGATGGAATGCAGACTGTGATAAATGAATCTAACTGTAGTAACTATACTGAAGGACACAGAGAAGAAAGGAGCTGACTTAAGTAAATTTGGAAAATGATGTTTTGACTAGATATCATAAGGTTAAAGAGAAAAACACTTGCACAGAAGCCTTGTACTCTCATTGTTAAATATGTTTTTTCACAGGAGGAAGGGTTAGCAAATCTGAAATCACTGCACATGCATAGTAAGTTTTTAAAAATAAGTAAAACACACGGTAGTATTTGTAGTAATGAGAGCCAAGTTTCTCATTGTCAAAGAAAGAGATGACAATTAAGCAAAAGGAAATGCTATAATGATCCCGGTGGTGGTGGGTTAGAATTGGAAATATCATTAAGAACTCAAGTTTATTTTAGTATGTATACAGTTGTATAAATAAATACATAGATAAATATATATTCTGTATGCTTGAATTACTTTGCATACATTTCATTCATAGTTCTGTCTGCTGAGAGGACCTAGAAGCAATGACACCCCAGCAGCAACACACACACCTAGTTCCCAGGTTCTGGTCTTTAAACACCATTCCCTAATAAAAAGAGCCAGGTCCCCTGAGAGATGGTTAATTCTAGGGCTTGGTGATGCACCTAGAATATCTTGTGATGCCAGAAAACACAGAAGTGCAAAGAAAGAGAGGAGAGTGGCCACCAAAAGGACAAAGGCGCCAATTTAAAAGACATCCAAATGGCCAAAGGTGAAACAATGTGAAAAGTGAAAGAAATAATGGTAGTTTGGGATTAAAACTCAAAGAATAAAATTAATGTCCATGAGCCCATGCTGATACAAATGATCCAAATCACACATGAATGGTGGCAAAAGGACAACTCTTGCTTACAAAACAATTCCAATTAATCAATGCAGAGGGGGCTTCCCTGGTGGCGCAGTGGTTGAGAGTCCGCCTGCCGATGCAGGGGACACGGGTTCGTGCCCCGGTCTGGGAAGATCCCACATGCCGCGGAGCGGCTGGGCCCGTGAGCCATGGCCGCTGAGCCTGCGCGTCCGGAGCCTGTGCTCCGCAACGGGAGAGGCCACAACAGTGAGAGGCCCGTGTACCGCAAAACATAAATAAATAAATATAAATAAATAAATAAATAATGCAGAGGGAATGGGGGAAATAAATAATCATCATTAGAATATCACAGTCATAATTGTGTCAGGGACAATCCAGTGTGAAAAATAATATTAGTTGGCAAAAGTTTAAGAGAAACAGGATATTTGCATAAACTCAAAGTATCTTCCCCTTCCAAATTAATTACTTTGGTGGTTTTAACATCTGTACACAAATTTTTTGACATACCTCAGGAGGCGTAGCTTAATTTTCATACTCTTGAGCATGGGCTGCACTTAATGACAAGCTTCTTAAATATAGAAAATGGAAAGGAAAAATGTAACTTTAGAGTGGAGACACATAGCAAACACCAACGTTACCAGGTGATCAAGGTTTACATAACCAGTAATGAGACATTGATATCACGAATGTCCTGATATGATGCAGTGTAAACGACACATCACTTACGTGGTATTCAGCCCAAAATCTATACCCTCAGTCTAATCAAGAAAAAAACAATCAGAGAAAAACAACAAGTTGAGAGATATTCAACAAACACTTGATCAGAGTGTCAAGGTTATGAAAGAAAAGGGAAGACTGGGGAACTGTCATGGATTGAAAGAGACTAAGAGGACATAACAGCTAAATGAACTGTGTATCCTGGATTGGGCTCTGGGATGAAAAAAAGACGTTAGGAGAAAATCTGCTGAAATTTGAATAAAGTTTAGTAAAGAGTATTGTACCGATGTTAATTTCTTAGTTCTGATAATTGTCATCATGCTTATGTAAGATGTTAATGAAACAGAGCAGGACCCTATGATCCGTCCTCCCATGTCCTCAGCCTGCTTTTTGTCTGTGGAAAACCTTTAGCCAAAGAATAAGTTTAATCAGAGAAGTGAGAAAAGGCAGAAGCAGAGGAAAACAGTCAAAGGAGACCAAATAATAATAGTTTAGTCATTAAGCAACATCAAGGACCTTTAGTTCCTCCTTAAGGGCTACAGATAATATTCTGAGCCACATCCTGTGAGCTGTCTTGTAGATACTGACACCCCCACCAGGTGGAAAAGTTAACTACATGGCGAGCAGGCTGTAGCCATGACATAAGCTGCCACAAAAATTCCGAGAATTGGCCTTAAAGAAATGGAAACAAACTGACCCTGGAACTGAAGATTAAGTGTACCTAAAACAATCAAGATGACACTGATCAGACCACCGCATGACCAATTTCAAGATGACTGTCAGAGCTGACTGTGCTGTTTCTGCATGTAGCCTCTTCTCTCTGTCTATAAAAGCTCTTGCCCACTGGTTGTAGGAGGGGGGAGTCGGCCTTTGGACAGGCGTCTGCCCTCCCCCGCCTCCCCAGTTGCTGGCTTCCAAAATAAAGCAAACTTTCCTTTCCACCAACCTGGCCTCTTTATTGGCTTTTGAGCAGTGAGCAGTTGGACCCCACTTTCGGTTACATTAACACTAGCAGAAGATCGGTAAAGATTGTACAGGAACTCTCTGTACTGTTCTATCTTTGCAACTCTTTTAAGTCTAAAAATACTTTTAATGTTAAAAAAAAACCAGCAACAGACTGGAAGATAATATTTTGAGGAAATATGACAGACAAAGAGTTATTCCTAATATGTAAGGTGAATCTATATGTTGAAAAGCAAAACTCAAGCCAAAAGAAAAGCAGGCAAGGAAGATTCATGGAACATTCGTAGAAGTAGAAATACAAATGATTAGTAAATATATGAAAAGATGTTCAGAGAAAAGACTTTATGGAAGCAGAATTTAAATTATTATTGTAAAACACTAGTGGTTCAATCATGGTTATGGACACACTGCGATATATTACTTAGATCACTCTGTGTGTGTGTATGTGTGTGTGTGTGTGTGTGTGTGTGAGAGAGAGAGAGAGAGAGAGAAACAGAGACAGAGAATTCACATATGCATTCGTAAGCATTCCTGATATGTGTGTCTGTATGTTGTAGATATTTATGACTACATATATGTATTATAATGTGTGCATCCAAATGTGTGATTTATGTACATACATAATCATAGGGTTTTGCAAAATTCAAATTCATTTATAATACAAACAAGATTTTTTTGATGGTTGTAATGTTCCAGAAATAACGAGGGAGCTGAAATTCTGTTGGGAGGGTAGGAATGAAGAGAATGGATTAGACATGAGAGGAGAGTAGCATACCCTTGTCAAAACTTGCTAGAGTGACTTCTTCAAAAGCAGTAACTCTTTCATTTTCACTGTTGCTTACAGGCCAAACACATAAATAAGTTCTCAGTAAATTTTAAATCAAACTAATTATGGGACTGAGAAAAAGAGGAAATGAAGAGTATCACAAAAATAACTAAAAGTATAGAAAAATCTGATATATGATTTAAGAAAAAAAATTTATAAAGTTATAAACAAGCATGTCTTAGCTATTATAAGTAATAGGTACCGTGAGCATGCTTTACAATACAAAAAAAGTTTTGATCCCATTTATAGCATTCTACAGATGGCAGATTTAGATAAATTTCAGTTGCTCCATCAAACTAAAGGCCACTTTTTCACTTCATTTTAACTTTATTTAAAATTTCTTACTGGTCCTTTAGCATAACTATTGTCAGAAGTGAGAAAATGCATATTTATAGCCTTCATGCTGTAAATATCTTTAGCATATTCCGGTACATCAGAGTTGTCTTAAAGTGAACCTTTGTGCCTCTTGGAGATGTGACAAATCTCATATTTGTATTCAACATATGCATGAATCCAGCCATTTGGAAGGTAGTACAAGTCAATGGGCACTGTCTTTGGAACATACATGAATATTAAATACTCTTATAAACGTTCACTGAGGATACTGACTTACAGAAGTTATGCCATAACTCTGAGTGTCAGTCTTACCACTGAGAGTAGTATTCCAAAGCCAATCATAAAATTATATTTCTATATAAATTAATAATTAAGAGTGTAGGCATACAAGTGTTGAGAAAATAAATTCTAAAATAATAGTTATTAATAATACTGAATTCAGAGTAGTTTTAGATTTGCCCCTTACGTGGCTACTTGTGCTTTCATTTGGTCTTTGTTAATATTTCAAGATGCATAAATTTAATTTGGTCTTCATTGATATTTAACAATACAAATATTTTATATATAATCATTTTTATAGTTAGCCTGTCCACATACATGGATTTATTACCAAGGAAATATAGCAGGGGAAAGTGATTTCCCAATGTCTTGTCTTTGGGAATAGGATATAGGTAGTAATTCTAGATGCTGATAAAAAATATGAGTTAAAGATGTATCTTATTTTTAAGTGGTACTTTATCAAAAGATGTAAGATGCATAAATTCTAAACCATCAGAAGAAAAATGAAACAAAGTCCATTAATTCAACAAGAATTTGTTTTTAAGAAACAAAAACATGAAAGCCTTGACATTTTTAAAAACTATGTAACATAAGATAGCAGGGTTAAAACCAAAGATTACAGAAATTATAATAAATGTGAATGCATTAAATTCCCCCATTAAATTCAGAGATTTCAAAACAGAAGAAAACAAAGCAAAACATACAAAAGTAAAACAACCGTAAGCTGTTCACAAGAACACTCTTAAAGCTTAATGATAGAGAGTTTAATAATAAAGAATGGAAAAAGATTTATTAATAAAATGCTAAAAGAATCAAAGCAGAGGGGTATTATACACATTAGACAAAATAGAACTCAAGGTTAAAAGAACACTGAAAGGGTAAGCAATTATATCTTTTTAAATGAATGGTATAATACATCAGGATGCAATCGCAGTGATTAACTTCTATGCATCTAATTACACAATTTTCTTAATTAATTTTTTACTGTGGTAAAAACACTTAATGTGAAACCTACCCTCTTAACAGATTTTTAAGTGTAAAATACAGTATTGTTATCCATAGGCACAAAGTTATACTTCAGATCTCTAGAACTCATTTATCTTGCATACATAAAATTTTATACATGTTGATTGGCAACTCCCTGTTTCCCCCTCCCTCCCAGTCCCTGACAACCACCATTCTATTCTTTGCTTTTATGAGTTTGACTACTTTAGGTATCTCATATAAGTAGACGCATGAAGTATTTGTCCTTCTGAGACTGGCTCATTTCACTTAGCATTATGTCCTCAAGATTCATCCATCACATATTGCAGGGTCTCCTCCTTACTGTAAGGCTGAGTAATATGCCATTGTATGTATAAACCACATTTTCATTATCTGTTCACTCATTGATGGACATTTATGTTGTTTCCACATTTTGGTTATTGTGAATAGTACTGCAATAAAAATGGGAGTGCTAGTATCTTTGAGATCCTAATTTCAATTCTTTTGGATAAATACCCCAAAATGGAATTTCTGGATCACATAATAGTTCTATTTTTAATTTTTTCAGGAATCTCCATACAGTTTTCCATAGCAGCTTACATTATTTTGCATTCCCACCAACATTGTATGAGCATTCCAATTTTTCCACATCCTCAACAAAACTTGTTAGGATGGCTATTCTCAAAATAACTAATTACATAGTTCTAAAATAGAGGGCTTCCCTGGTGGCGCAGTGGTTGAGAGTCCGCCTGCCGATGCAGGGGACACGGGTTCGTGCCCTGGTCCGGGAAGATCCCACATGCTGCGGAGCGGCTGGGCCCGTGAGCCATGGCCGCTGAGCCTGCGCGTCTGGAGCCTGTGCTCCACAACGGGAGAGGCCACAACAGTGAGAGGCCTGCGTACCGCAAAATAAATAAATAAAATAAAATAAAATAAAATAAAATAGAAAAAGCATTTACTGGTGGATGTGTAAGGAAACCAGGAAAGTGACATATCTACAATCCTAATAGGATACTTGAAAACACCTCTCTCAGAATTCAAAAAAAACCCCACAATTAAACTGGAAAACAAAAAAGATATGAATAACACAACACTTTTGATGAAATAGAACTATGTATAAACAACACAGGAGATACACACACGCACACACATATATGGCTAAATACATGGTGGATTTATATATGTCCCATAAATGTTTGAAGATTTTTATAAATAAATAAATATATATATATTTAAAACATTTATAGGGCATATATATGTTCACTATGTATTTTGCCATATATTCCAAGAGATTTAAATCTCACAATGAATACAGAATAAAATTTAGTCAAAAATTATTCTTTCATATTAAAGAAAAACTTCTACCTTTTAGATACTTCAGAACTTTCAGAATTAGTAGGAAATAAACGTCAATGAGTTTACCATTTATCAAAACCTGTGTACTGCTAATGTTCAGGCTTTTTTTAGTGAGTGGGCTATGCACAGCTGTTCACTTAATGATTGTTCTTTAAATAGAGCATATACATTATTATACATTCTTTTCCATGTATATTTCACAGTTATTTTTAGAGGAAAAGGAAGTCAAAGAAGCAAATATAAAATATATTTTTCTGGTACTTTAAAATGCATCTTGTATTTGCTCCATTTGGAAATTCTACATAACTTTTAAACATTTAGGGCTAAAGATTTTCTCTCCTAGTCCTAACCAATGCATATTATTACTTTACTCTTTAGAATGTCAACATGTCACATTACAATAAATTATGTTAAAATTACAAAATTTTGTATTAGAAACATTCTTACCTTTACCTATCTCATATTTAACCCTGGCGGTTTCAACAGTTTTTAATGGAACTGAGGCATTTTCTTATTTGGTCTGATAAGATGTTGACTTAAAGATTTATCATAGGACTTCCCTGATGGTGCAGTGGTTGGGAGTCCGCCTGCCAATGCAGGGGACAGGGGTTTGAGCCCTGGTCCGGGACGATCCCACATGCCGCCGGAGCAACTAAGCCCGTGCGCCACAAATGCTGAGCCCACGCACCGCAACTACTGAAGCCTGCGCGCCTAGAGCGCGAGCTCCTCAACAAGAGAAGCCACCGCAATAAGAAGCCCACGCACCACAATGAAGAGTAGACCTCGCTCTCCACAACTAGAGAAAGCCCACACACAGCAACAAAGACCCAACGCAGCCAAAAAAAAAAAAAAAGGTTTATCATAGAAGTTTTTCTCTGACAATCTAGGGAAAAGTTAGCATTGAAGTCACTAACTTTCAATAAGCATGCACCATATGATTTCATTTTTATACGAATTTCAAGCATTAAACTAATACTACGAACCAACTTGAAAAGCAAAATAAAAATGGTTACAAAGAAGAAAACTTGAAGTTGCAATGTGAATTAAAAACACAATTATAATTCTGGTCAAACATACATAGGCACTTTGCAGCATATTAACTGGAATTTTCTTTGGAGAGAGATTCTCATTTTAGCTAAACATTGTACTTCAGTGGGTGGTTGTCTCTCCCTGGAATCTTCTGCTAACTGACTCTCAAGGAGGTGACTTGTTCTGAGAATTCCAAAGATACAACTTGATTTTACTTTCACCCATTTTTGTCTTTCCCATCAGTTGCTTCTTAGCTTAACTCTAGTCGTCTGTTCTTAACAATTCCCTTGACATTAAGTCCTTTGAGATTTTCAAATATACATGAATAAATGGTAAAATACTTTACTTTCTATCAGAAATAAGTGGATGATTTGGGATTTTTTACATTTTTCTTTCCTTTTTTTTTTTTTAATGAATTCATCTAATTTCCCAGCACTAGTCTTTGAGTGGCAATTGAGGAAATGAATTTCAACCCCAAACGGCTGCAGGCTCTTTCTCCAGGTATCCCCTACTCTACTGTAATAGTTTTATAAAAAGACAGCTACCCTGGATGATATTGCATTTTACTTCTCTACTTTAGAAGTAATAGTATACTGGGAATATAGATGCCTTTGATTTGCCTTTTCCCCAATTCAAAATGAACTGCAGCTGTGATTCCTTGAAATTCTTAGGAGATTTTAGTATGTTGGACGGTTTTTCCATTCTAAATGCTTTGTCATTACCAATGCTGCAGCTCTGGGCACACTGACTGCATGAAGGGTATCCTTTTCCCTTTTCTTCTTGGTCCATTTTCAGGTGGATGCTTTCTCAGATTTCCAGTTTTTCTTATAACTTTTGAAAGTTAAAAGAGACAATAACTATGGTTTTCATCTACTAACCCAGTGTTTGAATCTCCTTTACGACACAACCACAACAAACTGTAACATAGCTTCTGATTTTACTTTTCTAAATTACATGCTTGAAAATTCTTATTCATTTAAACCAAAATCTTTCTCCTTGCAACTTCCAACCATGAGTCCTAATTCAAAACCCTGAAACCACAAAATATAAACTGACCATCACAGTCTTCATTAAAAGCCTGTTCAGTTGCCCATGTAATGTCATCGTGAAGGAAAACATTGCATTGAATCAGTTTTTTAAAACTTTGATTTTGATATAATTGTAGATCCACGTGCAGTTTTAAGAAATAATTCAGAGAGATCCCATATAGTTTTAACCCACTGTCACCCAAGAGTAACATCTTGCATAACTATACTACAGTATCACAACCAGGAAATCATTGATAAAATCCATCAACCTCATTCAGATATCACCAGTTTTGCATGCACCGATTTGCTCGATTGTGTATGTTTGTAGGTATGTGTATTTTGTTTCATGCAATTTTAACACATGCTGGATTTGTGTGATCATCACCACAGTTCCATAACAAGAATTCCTCATGCTACCCTTTTATAGCCTCAGCCACCTCCCTGTTCACCCCTGTCTCTGGGAATCACTAATATGTTCTCAATCTGTATAATATTTTTCATTTCAAGAATGTTATATAAATGGAGTCATAAAGTATGTGACCATTTGACATTGTTTTTTTTCCCTTAATATCCATCCAAGTTGTTGCGTGTGTCAAGAGGTAGTTCCTTTTTGTTGCTGATTAGTATTCCATGGTATGGATATATCACAGTTTGTTTAGCCATTGATATTTTAAGGGATATTTCGATTGTTCTGAGGTTTGGTTTTTTTGGGGGGCTTTAAATTAGAACTAGTATGAAGGTTCATGCACAGGTTTTTGTGATAAGTTTTCATTTCTCTTGCATAAATGTCTGAGAGTTGCAATTGCTGAGCTGTACAATTAGTGCATTATTAATTTTGTAGAAATTGCCATACTCTTTTCCAAAGCGGCTGTACCATTTTACATCCCAAACAGCCATCTATGAGTGAGCCAGTTTCTCTGCATTCTGGCCGTCATTTGGTGTTATCACTATTTTTTCCAGGTTCATTAAGATAGAATTAACATATAACATTGTGTAAGTAACATGTAACATTGTGTAAGTTTAAGGTATACAGCACGTTAATTTGATACACTTACATATTGCAAAATGATTTCCACCATAGATGTAGCTAACACCTCCATCATGTTACATGATTACCATTTCCTTTTTTGTGGTGAGAATATTTAAAATCTACTCTCTTAGAAACTTTAAAGTATATAACACAGTATTATTAACTATAATCACCATGCTGTACATTAGAAACCCAGAACTCATTCATCTTATAACTGAAAGTTTGTACCATTTGACCAACATCTTTCCATGTCTCCAATTCCCCATCCTCTGGTAACTACCATTCTAGTCTGTTTCCATGAGTTTGCCTATTCTAGATTCTACATGTAAGTGTTATCGTACAGTATTTGTCTTTCTCTATCTGACTTCTCTCAATTGGCATCATGCCCACAAGCTCCATCCCTTTTGTCACAAATGGCAGGATTTCCTTCTGTCTCATGGCTGAATAATGTCCCATTGTGTGTGTGTGTCTTCTTTATCCATTCCCCCACTGACAAACATTTAGGTTGTTTCCATATCTCAGCTATGGTAAATGATGCTGCGGTGAACAAGGGAGCGCAGATACTTCTTCAAGATCCTATTTTCATTTTCTTTGTGTATATACCCAGAAGAGGGACTGCTGGATCATATGGTAGTTCTATTTTTAATTTTTTGAGGAAACTCCATATTGTTTTTCATAGTGTCTGTATCATTTTACATCCCCACCAACAGTGCACAAGGGTTCCCTTTTTCTCTACATCCTCTCCAATACCTGTTAACTGTTGTCATTTTGATTATAGCCATTCTAACAGGTGTGAGGTGATATCTCATTGTAGTGTTACAACTAGTCTTTATTTCAGCCATTCTGATAGGTTTATAGTAATATTTCATTATGCTCTTAACTTGCATTTCCCTAATGGCAAGTGATATTGAATATCTTTTCATGTGTTTATTTGCCATCTATATATCGTGTTTGATGTCTTTTCAAGTGTTTTGTCTGTTTTTTTAATTAGGTTGGTTGCTTTTCCACTGCTGAGCTTGGAGAGTCCTTTATATATTCTGAATAAAAATTCTCTATCAAATATGCAACTTACAAGTATTTTCTCCCAGTCCATATCTTCTCTTTTCATTTTCTTAACAATGTCTTTCACAGAAAAACTTTTAAAGTTTGGATTAAGTGTATACCTAAGAATTTTATTTTGTTTGGAGTGACTGTAAATGGCATTATATTTTTAATTTTGGTTTCCAAAAGTTCGTTGTTAATATATAGAAATACAATTGATTTTTGTGTGTTGGCCTTGTACATTATAGCACTACTAAACATTGTTATTACTTCTAGGAGAATTGTAGATTCCTTTAGATTTTCTATGTAGACAATTATGTCCTCTACAAATAGGGACAATATTACTCCTTCCTCTCCAATCTGTATGCCTTTTCTTTTTACTTACCTTTTTTTTTTTTTTGCCTTATTGTATAGGCTAGAACTTCTAGTACTATCTTGCATATCACATCTTGAAATGCCAAGTGATGTTTTATCTATCACTCCTTAGGTCAAATTTTTCCATGTTCTACTCAGTGACTTCTTTAATTTAAAAAAATACATATATAAATTTAAAATAACACAATGAGTTATATTTTGTCCATAAACAAATATCACAATTTGTGATACATCCATAAAATTGTGTTTCTATTTTATTCTAATGATAGGATCTTATCAATTACTGGTAATAAGGATACAAGATGGAATTAATAAAATGGATTTTCTTATGTGATTTACATGATGAATTTCAGTTATGAGGGTAGGGATACTTGAAAGTCATTTTTCCATGGTTACAGATGTTTAACTTTCCCTAGCAATTGTCCTTTGTGCTCTGGTATTCAGTGGTCCTTTCTGTGGTAAAGAGCCGCATCATAAAAGCTCTTTGAAATGTACTGATATTATTGTTCCCTTTTAAAGATAAAGAACTTAGGGGCACAGTTGATGAATATTATGCCAGTGGCAATAGTGGAGAAAGTAAAGAATCATGCCATTTTATTCACCTAACAGCTATCTTCGTTTCATGACTTGTTAAATAAAATAATAGCCACATTTAATGAGAAAAATATTTTCTTGGGCTTCATGAACTACTGTGGTCTTATGAGACTTATTCCTTCTATATTCCCACAGAAAATTGCTTGTATTGCTTAGTGTGCTATTTGATTCTGCTCTGCATTTTTCCTAGTTGTTTACATACTCGTCTCATCTATTTTACTGCAAACTGAAAAGAAGAAACTCTTTCTGATTCATCCTTGAGGCACACCAAGAACCCCCAACTCAGTGGCTAGTATATTATACTCAGAAAAGTGATTGAACTAACGGTTTAATGTTAGTTTCAGAACCAAGTAACTAGAGCCGTGTTATTAGCTCAGCGCATGGTGTTCATCACCCATCTACAGCTTCTGGTTTGCAAACAGCTAACAGGTACAAATTAATATTAAATAGGCCACATTTCCTTCCCCAAGTAGGTTGTACAGTGTGGGAACTGGCTCAGTGTAAAGTTCAGAGACCTGCTGGAGTCTTTGGGAAGCCTGTCAGTTATTTCAGACTTAGGGCCCATTGGTACAATAAAGTTATATATTTTTTCCCAAAATGGTTTAACATGGGGTATGTATGTATGTATGTACGTATTTATTTATTTATGGCTGCACTACGTGGCACACGGGATCTTAGTTCCCCGACCAGGGATCGAACTTGTGCCCCCTGAAGTGGAAGCACAGAGTCTTAACCACTGGACCACCAGGGAAGGCCCTAACTTGGGGTATTTATAATGTTCATATTTATTAGCTAATCAGCAAATCTTCTCTATAGTCTGATCTTAGGGTAGTGTTTACATCTATTAGATTGTTTGGTTAAAGTGGTAAATGACTATCTATCTGCCAATTACTCCCAGGTCAAAGCAAAGCAAAATAAAACACAACCAACAGACAGAAAATAAAACCAAACAGAAACATGCTCCTTACCGTACATTAAAACTAAGGCCACAGATGGACTGTCAACAGGATGTATTCTGTGGTGTGTTCCCAATAGCTTGTGTGAGTTGACTGCACCATTCTTCCCTTTATGCCCCATTAGCCATATGGTTGAGAGCCCTCTTTCACAAAGAAATTGTTTAGAAGTATGGGTTTCACCTGTGGCCATGAAAGACCC
This sequence comes from Grampus griseus, assembly GCF_964374135.1. Classification (NCBI taxonomy): domain Eukaryota; kingdom Metazoa; phylum Chordata; class Mammalia; order Artiodactyla; family Delphinidae; genus Grampus; species Grampus griseus. Next base: position 123,065,830 of record NC_138999.1, on the reverse strand, counting down.
ACTTGGCACTTGTACACTGGCATGACCTATGCTTTTGGTTTCCTAACCCCAATAAGGTAATACTCTGAGGTAAAATATCAGCAATGAAATCTACCATAATTTCTGAATATCAAACACTTTATTTCTTTTTCATTTTTTGTCAGTTTGTGATCCGAAAGACTGTAGTTAACTCAATTTGAAGAGGAAGTATTCCATACTTACTATATGTAAGACATTATACCAGAGAGTAAGGATTCAAATGGAAAAAAGAACACAGCCACTGCCTTTAACAGAGTATACATCACACTGGTTAATGGTACTTCAGAATCAGATACTTGTTTTTAACACTCTATTGAGGTACAATTGATATAAAATAAAATGCACATGATTAAAGCACACAATTTGATATGTTTTGAAATGTGTATATACTTCTGAAACCATGGCCACCATAAAGATAACACGCGTAACCATTATCCTCAAAAGTTTCCTCATACTCCTTTGTAGTCCCTGCTTCAGGCCCAACCTAGCCTAACCCCACATAACCAAACGCTGATCTGCTTTATGACCCTGTAAATTTGCATGACTAGAACTTGATATTAGTGGAATCATAATGGAATCAGTATGTACTCTGTGTCTTACTTCTTTCACTCTGTATAATTATTTTGAAACTCATCAGTATTGTTGCACGTATCAATGGTTCATTCATTTTCGTGTCTGTTTATTCACCTGTTGATAGAAATTTGGGGTGTGTGTGTGTGTGTATGTGTGAATATTATTTCTATTGAGTAAATACCTGGGAGTGGAATGGCTGTGTGAAATCATAAATGCATGTTTAACTCACTAACAAACTGATAAATTGTTTTCCAAAGTGACTGTTCTGTTTTGTATTCCCTTCAGCAATGTGTAAGAGTTCCAGTTGCTCTACCTCCTACAAACACTTGGTATGTCTGTCTTTTTAATTTCAGCCATGTTAAGAGGTAGATAGGAATATCTCACTGTGGTTTTGATTTGCATTTCCATAATGACTCACGATATTGAGCATCTTTTCATGTGCTTGCATTTGGAGATGATATTTTATCTCAAAAAATTTCCTCCAGTGCATGGCTTCTCTTTTCATTCTCTAACTGTGTCTTTCAAAGAGCAGAAATTAATTTTCATGAAGCCCAATTTATTAAATTTAACTTTTATAGATTTCTTTTATGCTTTTGTGTAGAAATAATCTCTCTCTTAATTAAGGTCACACAAACTTTCTCCTAACAGTTTTAAATTTTTAGGTTTTATGTTTATGTCGACCCATTTTGAGTTAATTTTTATATGGGGCTGTGGTTCATTTTTTGCACGGGGTAGGCAATCATTATGGCACAATTTGCTGAAAATAATAATTGTATTCATCGTGTTGCCTTGAACATTTGTAGAAAACCAGTTAACCATATGTGTAGTGTTTTTCCTGGGTTTTCTATTCTGTTCTACCAATCTACATGTCTATCTTTATACCACTACCACAGTTTATCTTTCTGAGTCTTGAAATCAGGTGGTGTGCGTAATCTTTGTTTTACTTTAGCAAACTTGTTTTGGTTACTCTGGGTCCTTTCAACTTCCATATGAACTTAAGAACAAGTGTGTCAATTTCTGGCTCCCCAAAACTGACCTCCCCAAACAAGACTGTCATTTCTGAGTTGCTTTTAATTATTTTCTTTCTCCTCATTTTGACTTGCAACTTTTGACTAGATGCTAAACAGTATGATTTTCACCGTGAATATTACCATACATCCATAAATTGCAATTTCCTACTAGATTCCCGAATAATGTTTTTGCACTCGTTTAAATAAGTTGATTTTTCCAAATTACTGCTTTATAAGGAAAATTCAATACATGTGTGATAAATTGTTCTTAGATTTTGTTTTGTTGTTTTCCCCAAGTTGTCCTTGAGCAAGAGCAATTTAGATGAGTCTCACTAACCATAAGGCAATAAGTAAGTGATTTATCTAAAATTATACAGGTAGAAGATGGTAGAGCCCAGCGTAAATCCAGTCAATCTGACACCAGTAGCTATATGCATACTGTTTATACTTTACGGTCTTTCTAGGGGAAACAGAATCAGAGCTGTGCCTTAAAAAACGATAGTATGACTTGACAGGCATCTGTGAGAAACAAGAGGAGTAAAGCTTGAGCAAAGTCACAGAAATCAGAGTGTTATAGTTGATTTGGGAAAAAAACTGATACACCAGGTTAAATAGAAAGTATATTGCATGGGAAGATGCAACAGATGGTAAAGCTGAGAAAGCAGGCTTGGGCAAAATAGTAAAGAACCTTGATTGAAAGATTGAGGACTTTTTCTTGAAGGTTTCTGAGCAATGGAATGTTATAACCTACCTGTTTTTAAAGAAGGCATCCCTGGTGTTGTAAGAAAGATAGATTATTGAGGAGGAAGAAGGTGATTAAAGACAGAGAGATCCTTTAGGAGATCTTTATCAGTAGTCCAGGTCTCAAGTACTAATATTCTGAAATAGGGTAGTGACAGTGAAAATGGCAATGAGGCAATAGATGTAAGCAATTGCACAGCAAAAGAACAGATAGGATGTGGAGTAAGACAGAGGGAGATAATGATGTGGAAGGAAATAAATGTAAAGGTTAATTTTAGGGAAATAAATGTGTATATTCAAACGAACACAATGATATTTGAGCGAAAATGGTCTTGTACTTTTTTTCTGTTATTTTATTGCCTCCTATAAATTTCATTTAGATTTCACAGGAGCCAAAAGGTTTTTCAGGGTTCTGAATTAGTTTTCTAAGGAAAAGATTAAGAGAATAATCTTAGAGATCTCAGAATACCATCCCGACAAAAAGTAGCAAGTAATAAAATGAATGTAAACTACAGACCGGAAATGCAGTTGTTTCTAAGTTTTTTAAAGGAACAACAAAACTATGCAGAAATGTGGTGACAGTCAATATATATAATATAGTACCAGCACTTAGTACTCGAATATGTTAAAAATGCCAGATATTTGTTTTTCATTTAAAGTCATTTCTATTTTATGTAATAGCTTTGAAATCACTTAAAAATTTCAACAAATTTAAACATTTTAGTTCTGTTAACTGAAAGCCATAAAAGCATTCCAAACATAATTAACCATGATAGTTCAAGGAATTTCAAAACCAAATGATAATTTTATTATAGATGCAACTAAAATAAAATACTTGGAATATGTAATTCATATCAAACTACAAAATTCAATGTAAGTTCTAGAGATATAAAAAGACTAAGGAATCTTTCAAGTTTAAGGTGATTAAAATTAATGAGAGGAAACGTTCATTTCTTTGTTCACTACAAAGAGTTACTGGACAAGAAAATATGAATATTTTAAGATGTGACAAGTAAGATACTAGTTTGCAGACAGTGATGGCCTGTTCTTATGTGATGTTCCAAAGAACAGATATAGAGCCGCTAGTAGATGCTACACCTTAAAACAAAAATACAAACAAACAAGCAAGCAAACAGGTTTAGGACCCAGAAGTATCTAAAGATTGATTGAATCGCTCAGGAAGTAATGAGTACCATTTAATCACTGCAGGTGATTTGGGACTGTCTTATAGTGTAGACGCCTTCGACTTAGAGGTTAAGGACTGTCTTATAGTGTAGACGCCTTCAACTTCATAGAGAAATTTGAGCATATTAGACATACACTTCTTTAATTTCTTATCCAATTCCCTATTAATTTCCCCAGCTTCAGAGTATAACGTTCCCATTCCCCCGTTTTGAAAAAAATCCCTCATTGTTCAGTATTGTTCCATCTCTTCCAGGATGCTGGATGACTTTCCCTATGTACTTTTAAATTCTCCATTTATTTAGCTTTTCCCTGTAAAAGCTAAACATGCTCAAGAACCTCCTATTGTAAAAAAAAAAAAAAAAAAAAATAGGAACTTCCCTGGTGGTCCAGTGGTAAAGAATCCGCCTTCCAATGCAGGGGATGCAGTTTCGATCCCTGGTTGGGAAACTAAGATCCCACACGCTGTGGGGCAACTAAGCCCTTGTGCCACAACTACTGAGTCCACGTGCGCCTCAGTGAGAGAGCCTGCATGCTGCTAACTACAGAGCCCATGCACTCTGGAGCCTGCACGCCACAACTAGAGAGAGAAAACCCGCATGCCACAACTAGAGAGAAGCCCGCGTGCCGCAACAAAAAGATCACACGTGCCCCAACAAAGATCATGCATGCCACAAGGAAGACCCGACGCAGCCTAAATAAATAAATAAATAAAACACAGAGTAAGTCTCCTTGGACTACATAACCCTTTAAATTACTGCTCTCCTCTCTCGTCTTTGTTTCACACTCAAGGTCCTCAAAAGAATATTCTGCAAATGACATATCGATTTCCTCAGCAACAAGCTTCTTTAAAAAAAATAATTTATTATAAAATATTTTATATGTATAAAAGCTATTAAAAATAGTAAAACAAACACCCATATACCCAACAACTAGACGATGCCACCCACTCCTCCTCCCTGTTGCAGCAGTCTCCAGATCCCGGGGCACTCCTCCTCATTTCTTGAGGCTTCAACTGCAGTCTCACGGACACGTATTCTAACACTATTCTTGTAATGAATAGTGGTTATTTCATCATCTACACAGATGATCCTTCAAACGTTTCCAACACTTTAACCTCTCCTGGGTGTCCTTTGTTCCTCCCTACTGCGGCCACCTATTTCCATGGTCATACCCTAGACCTCAGAATTCCCAACATCTGGACTCCCTCCATCACCTCATTTTAGAGCACCCATTCTGCAACCACCATTTCACTGTCCCTCATCATCCTTGTGTCACCATTTTAATCGCTAATCCATTTAAAATTCATGACCCATCACAGTAACATCATTTGGCTCCATATGTTCTCAACTCTCCTGGACTTCACTTGCTTCATCTTCTTTCTTTTTCTTACACATTGGGCAAAACCCATACCCTGGTTAAATTGAACTCTGTCTACCCTCACATTTCCCCATGGAGCTCATCCTGGTGGACACACAATTATGCTGAGCAGTCCCACTTTAAGTTGAGAATCACTATCTCAGGTGGGCATGTATTGCAACTTAGCAGTGATACTATTCACGATCGTTGCTCATAGGAAAGTATTTTACATCATCTTTCTCTTAAAACCCCCAACACCATCCCCCATCCTCATTATCTGCTTATAATCCTTATTTCCTTCCCTTGCTTCCTATTAACTAAGAAAATTAAAGAAATTAGAAGAGAATTTCCAAAAGCTGCCACCATCACAACTTGCTACCTACATCTGAACCCATTACTCTCCATCCTGTCTCCTGTTACAGGACATGAAATAATGGTGTGCCTAGCTAAGGCCAATCACTCCTGCTGGGCCCTGGATTATCACTTCTTGCCTATTTTTAGCAATTCTCACCTCTCTATCCTGCATCACCATTTTCCCCCTTTATTCTACCTCTTTTCCAAATTCCTATAAAAACTCTTGACACACAGTTCTCTGTGTAGCTGTTAATCTGTGTCTCTTTGTTACAGCAAACACGTCAAAATTGCGGTCTATATCACTGTCTTCATTCTTCTCTTCTCATTCTCCTTGAATCCACTCTCATCTCCATTCCCTTGACCAAAACTGCTTTTATAAAGCTCACCAATGACCCCTAAATTGCTAAGCCCAATGTGATGTCTATCTTACTTTAAATATTAGCAGCAGTTAACACAATGAATCACTCAGGCTTCCAAAAAACTCGCTTTGGGATTACTGTAAAATCCTTCTCATTACTTTGTACTGCTTTCTCCTCATCTTCCTGATCTCTAAACTTTGGAGTGCTCCAGGGCTCAGTCCTTGGATCTTTTCTCTTTTCTAGTTATACTCATTGCATTAGTAATCACAGCAAGTATTATAGTTTTCAATACCACCTATCTTGAGCATATATCCCTCTATTGAACTCTTGACTCATACATCAAATGGCGAACTCAACACCCCCACCTGGATGCCTACGAATATGCAGATCTGATCTTTTCTTCTCCCTCAAACCTGCTCCTTCAACAGCATTCTCATCTTAATTAATGGCAACTCTGTGCACACAGTGTTCAAGGACAAACATTTTGATATCATCTTTCATTCCCTTTTTCTCTTATTCCCTGCCTCCCCCTTGTCAGAAGGTCTTGTTGGCTCTAATTTTATTTATATCTGATTATTTCTAACTACCCACACTCCTATCGCCCTGGTTCAATACCCCATCATCTCTTGCCTGGATTTCTTCTATAGCCTATATTGCTATAATAACCTCTTTTAATGAGGCTCCCTGCTTCTCCCTTGCCAAGCAATGATACAAACACAAATAGCTTGTAAGAGAACAGATAAAAGAGAGGTTAATTACGAATGACAGAATTAGGAAACACCCCAAGCAGGATGTAGCATCCCAGCTCCAACACTTCTTAATTGTGACTTGGAACAGGTTACCTAATCTCTGAAGGCTTCAGTTTCCTCACCTTTAAAATATGGATAATAATAGGACCTACTTTGTAGTGTCATTCTAAGTATTATAGAACTTAATACATGTAAAGTGGTTAGAAGAGTGCCTGAACATAGCAGTTGTCATATACCTATTAGATATTATTATCAGATGAGCAATGAAACACCAGTAGTTTCCACAAATAGATTCTGTATAGAGATGGTTTTCTTTATGCAATAACGACCTTTTGAAAAATGTAAATGGATATACAACAAAGTCATGTTACATTTCATCTCTATAATTTAGAATTAGTGAGAATTTTAGTGGAGGCTATATTTACATCTATCTTTTTTGATCAGTGAAAAATGTTTCTTACAATATTAAATTACATATTTTAAGGATTACATAGGAGTTCTTCTGTTCAATTCATTCAGTTTGCTGCATAGTTATAATCATATTTCCACTACCCTAATGAGGATTAGATACAATAAATGTTGAGGCATAAGCTTTATATAAGGAAGACAAATTTTCTCTAATGTTAATTTTATTGCACTTTGGGAAAAGCATAGAACTGTTTAAATAGAAAACAGCTGCTAAGGCATTATTTTTCTATGTGTATTAAGAACACCTTGAGTAAAAGTAGGTTTGTGACATCTTATTTCTTTTCTTCTTGCTATTCATTACCATCTAAAATAATTTTCAATACATTTATTAGTGCTTACTCCATTTTCTGCTCCCCTCTCTCAAAAGAATGTAATCTCCCCAAGGCCAGTGTATACAATCTTCTTGCTCTTCATTTTATGCTCAGCACCTACAATAGTGCCTGGAACTTATAAAAACTTAATAAATATCTGTTGTAAGATTGTATGAATGGATGCATAGATACATGGAAGAACTAATAATTCTGAAATTCAGATGAAGCAGATTGAGGGCCCTGGTAACAATGAAGTTCATGCAGTTCATCAAAGGCAATGGGCCCAATGATTCTAAATCCAATATTAATACAAAGTCAGCACTCTTTTTTTTCCTGGGATATGGGACTCATCCAGACTCATGTCCCATCTGGAGCGTGTATCATGGATCAAGGGAGTAGTTTTCAACCTGTTCTTTCCCAAAGACCTTATGTTTCTGAAACTTTCTTTTCCTTGTGTCTAGGGTAAGGTTATTTCCACAAAATAGCAAATCACTGGACCATGTCATGTCAGTACTTAACACTTCAGAATATTTCATATATCACATGTTCTAATAATTGATGTTATAATTTTTCTCAGCCTAGATATATAGTTTCTGAAAGTTATTAATAATATTTTCAAAAGTTTTGATCTTTTTCTGAAACAAGTCTTGATATTCAACTCTTTTCCTCAGTGTTGCCTTTTATACATACAAATACACATATATAATCCCAGAAAATGGCAAAAACAGTTTGTTTGTTTGTAGATGAGCTTATACTTCAAGATATACTGAGCAATTATCCAGTCGTTATTTGAGATTGATTAGGTAATAGAAAAACCCATTGAAAAATGGCTAGGAAGTAAAATTGGAACAAAACAAAACATGAAAGATACAATGCTTCATTCAGGTTCCAGAATATATTAAGATTTGAGAGAGTAAATCCTGAGAAAGAAGTAATATTACTTAGAGGGGTCTTTTAAAAAGAGATATTTACCTCTCTGTAGAAAAGTATATCACACAGTATACATCAGAGGAATTATACTAGTTAATGCCATTACCATTTTCTCAAATATTGGCCCACTTACTGCTGCCATAAAGTTATTTCTACTTTTATCTTTGGTGAAAAGTTTTAATAAGAGGAAACTGTAATGTAAATTTGTTTTCAGTGAAGGAGGTCAGACAAATAGGAAACAAAGTGTGAACAATAAACATTAATTTACAAAGGCCTTTAATCGACTGAATTCATCAAGAGGTAACAAGTATATTTTTTTTCCTTTTTCAAAGTTTAATTAGTATATTCTATTTGTTATTATATATAAATAATGCATATTTCTAGTAATAATTATCAAAATGTTATATTTAAAGGCCTACCATCTTTATGCATACTGAATACCGTGTTATATATCATTATTCATCGTTGATCAAAATGCCATAAATTTACATACATCGTGTTCTCACTTTACAAAATTAAGTAGAGAACCAAAAAGAACCCACCCTCTAAAATCTACTCCAGAATTAACAAACTCTTCATGTTCTCTGTTAATACAGTTAAAGATACCAGCACAGGAGGTTAAAGACAAACATGTGGCCAAATCATTTTTGTTCAGTGTATAAGAATATCAACAAAAAATAACCGTTTTTTATTCTTCTAATAAATTTAAAGGATTTGACAGAAGTGATTTGCAATGGTGCCATATAGATATGGACACACCTAAATTTTAGAGAGTAATGGAAAATTCAAACTACTATAGATTAACATAACACTTGTTTCAACAGGGCGTACGAAGTAATATCTAGAAAGCATGGGTATTACACTAACAAAAAATCATAGGGATTATACAAAACTTTGATCTTCCACCACTGCTAACAAGACTGAGCCAAAAATGGTGTATACCAACACAAAAGGAGAGTAGCTGCAAATGACTAGACTATGTATTTTAAGGAGCCAGCAAATGCAAACCTAGCACTGTGAAATCACCTGCCAGATTCAGTATCAACCTTACAAGTCAATATTAATTTATAGTTCAAGATAAGTGATTTTTTTCTCAAAAATATTTAATCTCTAATATGTATGGTTCCAAAAATATTTGGTTATTTCCTTAAAATATTAAACATACATCTACTATATGGTTCAGCAATTCCCCTCCTAAGTACATACCCATGAGCATTAAAACCATACGTTCACACAGAAACTTATAACAAATGTTCATGGCAGCATTATTTATAATATCCCCAAAGTGGAAACAACCCAAATGTCCATCAGTGGATGAATGGATAAACAAAATGTCATACACCCATACAATGTAATATTATTCTGTGGTAAAAATAGAATGAAGTACTGATGGATGCTACAACATTGATCAATTTTGAAAGTATTTACTAACTGAAATAAGTCAGTCAAAAGGGACCACTGGGTGAAGGGGGAGACGGGAGATAATTGCTAATAGTTATGGAGTTTCTTCTGGGCATAATAACAATGGTCTGGAATTAAAATGTGGTAATGGTTTCACAACTCTGTAAAATATTTTAAAAGTCACTGAGTCATAACCTTTAAGGTATATGAAATACATCTCAATAACGCTGTTATTTAAAAATAATAACAGGAGTGACATCAGCAAGATGGTGGAATAGGAGGTCCCGCTCATATCCTCCCTCCACAACAATAACTTGGCAGCCATCCATGGACAAAAATGCCTTTGTGGGAACTCTGGGATCCAGGTAGGAGGCTGCGAATCCCTGATGGGGTCCAACCCAGCAGAGTTGTTTTTAGAAGGCAGACACCCCCAGGCAGCAGACTTGCCAACCATGATCCTGGCTACAGACCCAGAAACAGCTTCACAGCCCCTGTGGCCTCACACCTCAGCCCCATTTGTTGGGGTTGGTTCTGCCACCAGCACCCTACAACAAGAGACCCGTGAGGAGTCATGCCCACTTGTGTCTCAGGTAAAAGGCCCACAGACCTTGGTCTTGGCTGTGGACGCTGCAGTGGCCTGTGGCCCATCTGCAGCATTGCTCAGGCACAGTCTGGGAGCCCTAGAGGTCAGCCTGCCGAACTCGGTCTGACTGTAGAGTTTGAAACAGCCCTATAACTGGGCTCTGGCCCCTCGCAGCTGCAGTCCGCGAAGCAGTCCTGCCCACCCAGGCTCCCGGCAGAAGACACTCCTGTCTGTACCCCTGGAGATCCTAAAAGGGCCCTAGAAGTAGTCCCCAGCCCCTTCTAGCCATAGTCAGCAAGAAATCCTGCCTGCCTAGGAACCCACCTAGGGACTCAGCAGGACCACCCCAGCTTAACAATTTGTTACAGGCACACTGTCTGAGGACCCAACTGTGAACACGGGAATTGACCCTCGACCCAGTGCCACCCTACTGAATAAGGTCCTGGAGGCAGTCCCATCCACCCAAAGACCTGATAAGACCCATGCCTAAGCCCCTGGTAATAGGCCTGCCAACCGCAGACTCCCCTGTGGACCCAGCAACAGCCTCATAACCTGCCTCAAACCCAGCAAAATTGCAATTCCAGAGGTAATCCCATCAGCTTGGAGAGGCAACAGGAGAAGGTATATATACTTGCTACAGTAATCGAGACAGTGTAGTACCAGTAAAGGAATAGACAACTAGATCAATGGAACAAAACAGAGAGCCCAGAAATAGACCCACATGAATATAGTCAACTGATCCTTGATGGAGGAGCAAAGGCAGTACATTGGAGCAAAGATTGTCTTTTCAACAAATGATGCTGGAACAACTAGACATCCATATGCAAAAAAATAAATCTAGACACAGACCTTACACCTTACACAAAACTTAGTTCAAAATGGATCACAGACCTAAATGTAAAACACAAAACTATAAAACTTCTAGAAGATAACACAGGAGAAAGCCTACATGACCTTGGATATGGCAAAGATTTTTAGATACAACACCAAAGGTACAGTCCATGAAAGAAAGATTCAATAAGCTAGACATCATTAAAATTTTAAAGTTCTGCTCTGTAAAAGACACTGTCAACAGAATAAAAAGATAAGCCACAGACTGGGAGAATATTTTTTTGTGGTACGCGGGCCTCTCACTGTTGTGGCCTCTCCTGCTGCGGAGCACAGGCTCCGGACGCGCAGGCTCAGTGGCCATGGCTCACGGGCGCAGCCGCTCCGCGGCATGTGGGATCTTCCCAGACCGGGGCACGAACCCGCGTCCCCTGCATCGGCAGGTGGACTCTCAACCACTGCGCCACCAGGGAAGCCCGGGAGAAAATAGTTTTGAAAGACATATCTGATAAAGATTGTTATCCAAAACACATAAAACCCTTAAAACTCAATAATAGGAAAACAGACAATCCAGTTTAAAAGGGAGCCAAAGACCTTAACAGGCACTTCACTGAAGAAGATATAGAGATGTCAAGTAAGCACATGAAAAGCTGCTTCACATCATATATCATCATCATTGTAAATTAAAACAATGAGATACCACTACATACCTATTAAAATGGCTAAAATCTGGAACACTGACAACAGCCAATACTAGTGAGGATGTGGAACAACAAGAAATCTCTTTCATGGCTGGTGGGAATGCAAAGTGATACAGCCACTTTGGAATACAGTTTGTCCATTTTTTAGGAAATTAAACATACTAAACACATGATCCAACAATCGTGTGCCTTGGTATTTAGCCAAAGGAGTTGATAACTTATGTCCACACAAAACCCTGCACCCATATTTACAGCAGTTTTATTCATAACTGCCAAAACTTGGAAGCAACTAAGATGTCCCTCAGTAGATAAATGGATAAACAAACTGTGGTCCATCCAGACAATGGAATATTATTCGGCGCTGAAAAGAAATAAGCTATCAAGCCATGAAAAGACAAGGAGGAATCTTAAATATATATTACTATGTGAAAGAAGTCCTTATGAAAAGGCTACATACTCTAAGATTCCAACTATATGGCATTCTGGAAAAAGTAAAACTGATACATACAGTGAAAATATCAGCAGTTGCCAGGGGTTGGGGGGAGGAAGGGATATATAGGTGGAGAACAGAGGATCTTTAGGGCAGTCAAACTACTCTGTATGATCATTCGAATGGTGGATGTCTTATCAGTCGCGTCATTATAAATCTGTCCAAACCTACAGAACATACAATACCACGAGTGAGCCCAAATGTGAACTATGCGCTCTAGTTGATAATGATGTGTCAAAGTAGGCTCATCAATTGTAACAAAGGTACCACTCTGGTGGGGGTGTTGATACTGGGAGAGGCTATGCTTGTGTGGGGACAGGGCGCATATAGGAAATCTCTGTACTTTCTGCTCAATCTTGCTGTGAAACTAAAGCTACTCTAAAAAACAGTCTACTTTAAAAACAGGGGAGAACATAGCTATGGCAAACGGTATGCATCCTGACCACCTAACATAACTGTGAAATGAGCACCAAAGTAACTGTTACTGTCCCTGAGAGGGCTGTGTTATTGGCCATCAGAAGTGAAATACTAAAACCTGCAATGAAGTGGGGTTAAAATAAATGTGGTGAATGAATTAAATCAAAATTCTCTACAAATCCCCAAACTAAATGACAATGGAGCAACACTCGAAGAACTCTAAAGACAAACACACTCTAGATCCTGTATATGGTTCTTCAGTGGAAAAGGCGAACGAATGAAAGGACCCAGAAATTTTGAACTTGTTACTTTTTATGAATAAACCATTTGAAGACCTGTAACAGAACTTTAGAAAATGAAGCAAAATTACTTAACAGCAGAATACACATTCCTTGGATGTGCACATGGAATATTCTCTAGAATCAGCCATATATTCGTCCACAAAACAAAACTCAGTTCATTTAAAAAGACTGAAATCATACAAAGTATCTTCTCTGACCCCAATGGAATGAAATGAGAGTCCACTGCAAAGAAAACAAAAAACTTTGAAAATCCACAGTGTGTGGAATTTGAACAATACGTTTTTTTTAAAATGAATACTGGGTATTTATTGTTGCATTAAGAACTGTACTGGCTGCTGAGAAGTGTAAGACACAAAGAGTTACAGTCTCGTTAGTGTAATAAGAACAATATGCTCTTAAATAACCAATGGGTCAAAGTAGAAATCACGAGGAAAATTAGAAAGTACTTAGAGATGAATGAAAATGACAACACAACATGCCAAAATTTACGGAATGCAGCAAGGGCAGTGATCAAAGGAAATTTTACAGCTGTAAATGCAAATCTATAAACTAATTTTACATCTTGAGGAACTAGAAAAAGAAGAAGAAAACTAAAAAGAACAGCAAACTAAACCCAAAGCTAGCAGAAGGAAGAAAATAACAAACATTAGGGTGGAGATAAATAGAGAAGAGTAAAACAATAAAGAGAATCAACAAAACCAAAAGTTGATTCCTTGAAAAGATCAACAAAATTGACAAACCTTTAGTCGGGCTGACAAAGAAAAAAATAAGAGAAAGAAGGGGAAAATAACTAAAGTCAGAAATGTTGTAGGGACATAACTACCAACCTTACAGATATAAAAAGGATTATACGAGAAGACTATAAATAATTCTACATCAAAAAATTAGATAATCTGGCTGAAACAGACAAATTCCTAAAATATACAAATTATCTAAATTGATTCAAAAAGATAATAGAAAATCTCAACAGACCTGCAACAAGTAAAGAGATTAAATCAGTAACCAAAAACCTCCCAACAAAGAAAAGTATAGGATCAGATGGCTTCACTGTTGAATTCTACCAAACAAAGCAGAATTATCAACAATCTTTCTCAAACTCTTCCAAGAAATAGAAAAGGAGAGAATACTTCCTAACTCATTCTACAAGGCCAATATTACTCTGATACTAAAGGCAGATAAAGATATCACAAGAAAAGAAAATCACAGACCAAATATCCCTTATGAATAAAGATGCAAAAATCCTCAACAAAGTATTAGCAAACCAAATCCAACAGCAAATTAAAAGGATTATATACCATGATCAAGTTCAATTGATCCCAGGGATGCAAGGATGGGTCAACATAAGAAAAATCAACCAATGTAATACACCAAAGAGGGAAAAAAGCACACGATTATCTCATATGATGTAGAAAAGGCATTTGACAAAGTTTATCACACTTTCATGATAAAAAAAAAAGACTGGGAAATAAGAATAGACAGGAACTTTCTCATCATGACAAAAGGCATTGTATTAGTTCACTAAGGGTGCCTTAGCAAAGTACTGTCTCATAGTTCTGGAGGCCAGAAGTCCAAGATGAAGGCGTCAGCAGAGCTGGTTCGTTCTGAGTGCCGTGAGGAAGAATCTGTTTCATGCCTCTCCCATAGCTTCTAATGGTGTGTGTGTGTGCGCACATGTGTGTGCGTGTACACATGCATTAATACATATAACTAAATGATGTGTAAGTGATTAAAAATAAGTGAATGCATGCTATAATATGTCAGAGAGTGTAAGTGCTCTGAAGAAAAATAAAGCAGGGTAACAGGATAGGGAGTGTCTACAGGGGTTACTGTTTTTCATGAGGTGGATAAAGTCTCTCTGGTAAGACAAAATCTGACAAGAGACCTGATGAATACACTGGTAATTTAATCTCTGCAAATATCTGGAGGAAAAGCATTCCAGATGAAAATAATACAAAATCTTTGAGAAAGGAACTTGTTAGTCATGTTTGAGTTGCAGGAAGGAAACTATTATGGCTGTAAGTGAAATGAACAAGGCGGGCAGTGGGAGGAGATAAGATCAGAGATGTAAGAAGCCAGGTACCATGAGAATAGAGTAAGGCCATGGGATTTTGCTCTGAATGAGATGGGAAGCCATTGGAGAGTTGAAAGTAAAGATGTGACATGAGCTGTTTTATATTTTCAAAGGATCACTTTCTCTACTTTGTGGGATGAGGATAGATGGAGAAAAAGCAATTAGGTGGCTACCACACACTTTCATAGGTAGTGATTTAGACAAGGGCGTCAGTGGTGTAGTGGTGAGAAGTGGTCATAATCTGGATATATTTTGAAAGTACGAGTGGTAAAATTTGTTGGATTTATTATGAGGTGTGAGAGAATGAGAGAAGGCAAAAATAACACTATTTTTTTGCCTATGCACCTGGAAACATGGAGTTGGCATTTATTGAGATGGAGAAGGTTTAGAGAAGGGACTGGGAGCTTAGTTTTGATATACTAAGTTGGAGATGCCAATTAGACATCTACGTGGAGATGTAGACAGTTGTATGTGAATGTCTGGACTCGGGAGAGAACTTGAGTGAGAGATACATACATTTCGGGGACCTAAGTTTATAGATGTAATTTCAATCATGGGGCTAAATGAGTCACCTAGGATCAAGTGTAGATAGAGGACAGCATAAGTCCAAGGACTGCCTTGATGTCCTCAGCATTAAGAGGTTTGGATGAGGACACAGAGGTAACAGATGAGGCTAGGAAACAATGCTCATTGTGGTGGGAGGAAATATAAGGGAGACTGGTGTCCTGGGAAGCTAAAGCTGTTTCAGGAAAGTGGGAATATGCAAATTGCATAAAAGTAGTCAACCAGATCTAGAGGTTAATTCTTCCAGTATACACAAGTTTGCCCTGCTGGAAAACCGCATTCTTCCATTGATGGCTCCAAAGCTATCCTGTGGGAAATAATTTCCATGGTACATTAAGTCTACAGTCATGATTCTGACCAAAAAGGGAGTGAATGAAAAATGGGATCAATGTGATTGGAGCCCTGACGTTTCACTGTCCTGTGACCATTCCCCCTCCACTTTCTTTTTTCCTTTTTCCCCTCCACTTTCTTTTTTCCTTTTTCCCCTCCACTTTCACTACAAACTTTTATTCCTACCGTTGATTTTCCTGAATAACAGTAAATGTCACATTTTCAGGTCAAGTTACTAAGACAAATGCCAAGTATTTAGTAACAGTTAAAATTTTGAAAGACTTCAGAGAAAAACCGCACATCTAAATCACTCTGAAAACTCTCCCAGGAAAATCTGGCTCTTTAACTTGATGATTCGCCCCTTTGGACATGAATGCATTATTACTGTTTAACATATCAATTTTCAGACTGGGAAATATTTCTATTTGATTCATTTCCGACTCATAATTATGTTTGACAGACTATTTTTTTGGAGCATTTCAATTTTCTTTTCCTGTTGGCACTGTGCAAAGTAACTCTGGCATTTAGAACAAAAAGCTGTCTGTTCATTTTATTACCCTAGATTGAATTTGTAAACATATATTTATACCTGGGTCATATTTCATCTCCTTGAAGACATGTTCGTGTTATAGGCTCTTTCTGTCTCATAGAAACTTTTTGTAAGGTTTCTATTGGCTGCTTCTTTCACCATTGTTCCATAGGAAGTAAAGAACTCGAGGGAGCTGCCTGACAATTCTAATCCATCATTAAGTCCCATCACCTCAGCAGACGATGTAACTGATTATTGGAGATCACATTTTAAATGCTTCTTAACAACTTGGCAACTTTCAAATTCAGAAGCCAAGAGAGAAAGTTAACGGAAAAGTTAACTAATATCAAAAGGAATATAAAGAAAACAATAACTGACCTTAACTCATTTTAGGAAACACTCAACCCCAGAAGACTTACTGAAAGGGATTCATTATTAATAAAGCTACCATCTATAAATCATCTACTGTGTGGCAGGTACTTTACTAACACCCTCTCATTTAATCCTAAAATAACTCTGCCAGGTAGCTCTTATCCGCCAATCACAAATGAGGAAATTGAGGCACAGAGAAGTTAATAACCTGCTCAAGAGCACACAGATAAACAAGAGGTGGCACAGTTTCCTCGCCTTTTTCATGATTGTAATCAAATAACACCTTCTTGGTGAGGCCTTCGCTACCACACCCGCAGCACACCCTTTCCTTTCACCTTATTTATTTTTATCCATAGAACATAGCATCTAACTTACTATAATTCACTCATTTATTCCAGTCATTGTCTGTCTCCCTCCTCTACAAGATCAATCTATGGGGCAGTGCCTGACACACAGAGGGGTCGAGATAAGTATTCCTTGAAGATGTGGACAGGGATCCAGGAACCAGGAGGGACTCGAACAGCAGTAGAAGTTAGTGTGTATATTTAACTATGATCTCCTTATTTGACATACTGGATTTTAAAGAGGCGGGGAACTGGTGGTTATTACTCTGAACCTTAGCACATACACAGGAGGAATTATTTTCTTTATTCTATCCCCTAAGCACTTATAAAAGGAATGAGATCCAGCAACTGAAATCAAGAGCCCAGCAAAGACAGTGTGCCTTTCTTGACGCACCCCCCCAGGCTCACCCTCTGGGCAAGGCTTTGTGGAAAGCACACTAAAGGGATGTCCTGCACTTGGATCTAGTAGTGTGATGAACTGAACCAAACTTGACATTGATAACAGCCCGTGAAAGAGCCTTTTCCAGGAAATTTACCAGAAGTAACATTTTCTTCAGGAGTAAATCAAAAGACCAAAATAATAGACTTTTACAGTCTACAAAACAGAAGATTTAGACTTGGTCAGAGGTCTTCTATCTCTTTGGTGAGAGAGCCAAAAAAAAAAAAAAAGAAAAGAAAAGAAAAAGAAAAATTAATCACAAGTGTAGGGGTCATTCTTGGAACAGAAAATGCACTCATTTTTCTGAGGTAGAAAAGAAAGATTGGGGACATTTTGAGGTGGGAAAGAAGAAAGTTGACAGTCCAAGTCAGTAGGACTCAATCACCTTTGAAAGTGGCTGAGAGTTTCACTGGCTGAAAGGGCAAGAGCAGGGAGGGTGTGATGATTCCCGGTGCCTGTTTCCTCCCAATTATGCAATTGACAACCTTGCCAGGCCTCACTCAGCATTTTTATGAGGCTCAAAGAGCACACTCCCTGAAGACATGGTCTCTAACAGGTTAATTTGTATTTCACATGAGGACAATGAACAGTCTATTCTCTAGAAGCAGCAAAGGAAATACACAATTTCCCCAAAGGATAATTCACGATTCACCAATGGTAGAGTCCTAATTCAGAGGCAGGCAGGTCCCAGCATCCCTGGGTCTCTTAGGAGTGTTAAAAAGAGAATCTAGGGCCTGACCCCACACCTTCATCATCTTCATCATCCCCTACCTAGAACTTCTGTGGGAGGACAGGAAGCCAAGGAGGGCTTTGTCAGAAACTGCTGAGACACTGGCTGTCCCTTGTGGGGCTAACTGATCCCGCTAAAGATGGGGTAGAGGCTGTACTACTCTGCACTAGCAGCTGGGCTGACAGCATGGAGGTCTTGCCCTTCACTCACCCAGCACTCTTCTCTCCTGTATCACCAAGGCAGAATGGAGCTTGACAAACAAGAAGAAAGGCTGGTAGTTTCAAACTGCAGATAAAATAGCTAGTATCTATTTTTAGGCTGAAGTTATATTTGAGAAAACACTGATTCTTCTTTTGTTTTCACGAACAACCTGCTCCATCCTGCCAAGGTTGAAACCTGTGCTTAAGTAATGGAAAAAAAACTAAAAAGGAAATAGATGCTTTGTGCCCATTTCCTGAGCAGGGGGAGGAGTAGTCTAGTTAGAAACTATTTTAGAGAGAGCAATCATAGGTTAAAATAGGCTCCAAGGGGGGCTTCCCTGGTGGCGCAGTGGTTGAGAGTCCGCCTGCCGACGCAGGGGACGCGGGTTCGTGCCCCGGTCCGGGAAGATCCCACATGCCGCGCAGCGGCTGGGCCCGTGAGCCATGGCCACTGAGCCACAACAGTGAGAGGCCCGCAAAAAAAAAAAAAAAAAAAAAAAAAAATCCTATGAGTGGATACTATTGTTACCCCATTTAACATATGAACAAACTAGAACAAAGAAAGATGATTGTCACTTACCTAAGGCCATACAACTAGCAATAAAAGAACTGGGCTATTTTAACCCAGACAGGGTAGCTCCAGTATTTGTAACTTTTATCCACTGCACATTGACTGCCTTTATTCTCATAGTTTAGTAGGAATTACAGCTACTGGAAATATTTTATACCCTGATATTGGTCTAATTCAGAATACCACTTTCCAGTTAGTCCCAATATTTTACTAGTCAATATTCATTAGTTTGTATTTTAAGAACACATTTCTTTGGTCTACATTCTGGAAAGCCTCAATATTCAGCTCATCTCACCTCCAATTTTTATCAAAAATCTTCCGGAGACAAACATAAAACAACATAAGTATGTGTCCAAGTGCCAATACATGTTTTAAGATTGAAGCAATCTGTTTTCTCTAAAAACCACCTGGAAAGATACATATTGTCTCTTACCATGAGAAAAGCAGCCTGTTGCTTCCTTGCCACGACTCAAATTAATATTAAACAAGTTAAGATGCTGAGAGTTGAAATAAATGAGGCAAAAGATTAGCAACAGACAATTTTTATCTGCAAGTTCTGAGTTGAACGTTTTACTTACACGGTATATTTTAGATAGAGCATAGATAGATATAGCTTGATATTACTAGCTTTCTCAGAAATGTCCACATCCCATTTGACAAAGAATAACCATACTTTATTCTCTTCCTCCTTTGAACCAAGAATTTTGATCTCTCTTTCACTGGATCCTAGGGAAACATTTATCAAGGTGTATTCTGTGGGATACTGATAAGTGTTAAGAATAGAAAAGTATTTTGTAGACAAATTTTGAAGGAACTGGGTTACACGAAGTTAACCAGGCTTCTGTGCTGCAGGACCTTCAGAGCCTTTGTATATTAATACCCATCACTAATCTCCAAGAGCAGAATCAAACATGAAGAAAGCTTCAGAAATTTTTGCCCACAAGCTTTTTTCTCTGTAGCATGTCAATGTGGGAAAATTACCTCACAAACAGTTTTGGGGCATCAATGTTGTGACATGGTAAGTCATTAAAACTGAAAGAGGGTTTAAAAAACCTCAAATGCTGACTTATAGATTTGCTGTTAGACATTATGTTAGAGAGGAGAGGTGAGAAGGAGGTTTCTTGGAAATGCACTTTCCTCGGTTCTACACCTGGAAATCTGGCATAAATTCAGGATCCTATATTTGGCCTGGAGGAGGCATCTCTCCTTTTGTCTGTGAAGCAAAGCTAGATTCTAGAACCACTGCATAATGGAAATAACGTTGCTTCATAGCCTAGGGCATATTTACAGCACCTCCCCCCAATTTTATATATACTGTGATAGGCACAATAATACCCCCCAATGATGGCTACATTTTAATCCCCCAAACCTCTGAATGTGTTAATTTACATAGCAAAAGAGATTTTGTAGATCTGATTAAGTTAAGGATTTTGAGATGAGAAGATTATCCTGTATTATCTGGGCCCCTTGTAATCACAAGGTCATTATAAGTAGAGGCAGGAGAGTCAGAGAAGAGAGAGAGATTTAAAGATGCCACACTGCTCTTTGATGTTGGAGAAGGGGCCACGAACCAGGGATTGTAGGCAGCCTCTGGAACCTGAAAAAAAAGCAAGGAAAGAGATTTCCTCCTAGAGTCTCCAGAAGAACACATCTTGCTGGCACCTTTATTTTAGCCCAGTAAGACACATTTTGGACTTCTGACATCCAGCACTACAGGATAATAAATGTTTATTGTTTTAAGCCACTAAGTCTGTGGTAATGTATTACGGCCCCCATATTAAATGTACATACTGGTGTAATTGAATTTAACACCTTTTAGTCATGGGAAACCAAATTATTGCGATAACATAAATTCTGCCAATTTACAATCCATGGGTCTAGCTCTCTGCTGCCCTTAACACTAAGAACACAAAGGGGAGAGATTAGCAAGCTATGTTAGTGACACAGAAGCTAGGATCTTTGCTACTTGGCAAGGTTCCCAAAGCCTTGAATGCAGGTCTGCCTGACTGCAAATTTCAGGCTCTTTTATCCACATCAACTACCTCTCTGAGCATACACTGCACAACTATCACCACGTTTAGTTTACCACCTTATATCAGAATTACAATACAGGGGGGAAGTGAAAATGTGGAAATGCTTCAATTTGGGAAAGTATTATCATCACTAAGAGTAATTTAATATTGTAGTGCAGCTGGAGGGAAGGGAGAAAAACACTATTCCTGGGAGAAAGACATGAACGGCTACTAGAACCAGCATTATGGCCGGTGGACGGGCAGAAAGACTCGCGAAGATCACACACACGAAACTGACTTATACAATGCCTAAAACTAAGGTTGACTCAGACTTCAGAGTTTACTTCCTCCACCCACTCCACTGCAATGCTAATAAGCAGTAAGTCAAAATAACGTTGAAATACAGCTGGTGGAGCTGTTGGTTAACACGTGGAGGTGCTGGGAGGGTGGTGCAGCTGGAGAAGGCACGGGAGTTCCATGCCCTTTCCCACATACCTGGCCCTATGCATGTCTTCCATCTGCTTGTCCCTGAGTTATATCCTTTTAGAATCAACTGGTGATCTATGGTTGTGGTTGCCAGCAGCATGTTCCAGACCCAACGTTACTCACCCTCGAGGTTTTTATTGGCACCTCAGCAGGAAGATTCTTGTGGACCAGCTTCAGCCTACTAGTATCCCAGCACGTGGCATCCTGCATGCCAGCACCAGCCCATGGCACCCCTGAGAACTTCACTGGAACCCCATCCAACGGCTTCTTGTGAACAAGCTCTAGTCTGTGACACCAAAGCAAACTCCTCCGCCATCCAGTAGCCTGCAGCCACACACTCTCCATTGATGTTTAAATTTCAGCCTTGGGGTAGGAGGCTCTTCCAAGTCTGTTCCTTCCTTTGGGATTCTCCCAAGCTCTAGCTGCCCCTTACATGTGCTATTCCTATTTAGAGGCTAGCTAGTAGTTTTAATATTGACTTTTCACTGTTCAAATTACTGTTACGGTTTCTGTCTCTGGAATGGACCCTCACTGATACAATCTACTGTTTCATACTGAAGCACCTCCTGTAACATGGCATTACCCATTGGACAGGATTTACCAACTGTACAAACCAAACACTATTAACACTTAATTACAGTTACTTCTAGAACCATTCTTTTAATAATACTTTAAGTAAAGAGCTGGAAGAAGTTTTAATTTCTTGAATGAAAGAAGGTAGTTTGATCTCTAGTCCAATATACCATGCTGATGTAGACGCAAAAAATGATGGTGAACCGACATAATTACCACCAACTTCTAAGTCAAGCCTTGCTATTAAGGACTCTCTCACCTTCAAGGAATCCACTAAATCTCTTTGTCAAATACATTCTCCATTTCATGCCTGACAGTGTTAAATCACTGTAGCCAGAACAAAGTCTCGTGAAAACCTAAAGGGAAAAGTATACTAAAGTGAGGAGCAACCGGGGGCTCTGAGGTTGGGGTGGGTGGAGGGAGGGGGCAGGTGCAGGGGTCAGGACTGCTCATCTTTCTCCCTGTTTGGAAGAAACGCCTGAGCAGGATCCAGGACACACAAGACCAGGCAGCCAGGAACAAGTGGTCGCTGCTGCCCATGCTGGATGGGTGGTGATGGTGGCAGTGACAGGACATCAGTGGGAGCCAGGCCTGCCCCTGTGGGTGCTCAGACCTCTGCTGGGGCACAGGAGTCCAAGATGGCCTTTCTCCTCTGTGGGCTGCGGAGGGAGGTCAGACCCAGACCTTTCTGGAAACCACTGATTTTACAGTGTAAAGGCAAACAGGTAGTGGGAATTAGGGACAAAGGGTATACCGAAGAAAGTAGAGAATTTAAGTCAATAATAGTAAAATCAGTGGCTTCAAGTTGTATGGAAGTGAGGATAGCATTAGAGTTTGGGACCAAAGGGAATCTGGGCTGAGAATTTCAACTTTTAAACCAATCGGTACTCCATTCATTGACTCTGACCCGCGTGACCTTTTCAAACCGGAAAGAGGCATCTCCAGACCAATAATGAGTAAGGATATTGAATCAGGAATCAAAAAACCTCCCAATAAAGAACTCAGGACCAAATGGCTTCACCGACGAATTCTACGAAACATTTAAACAATTACCACCAATTTTGCTCAAACTCTTCCAAAAATAGAAGAAATATAGCTAACCACATTGACTCAGAGAGAAATAAAATACCTTAACAGGCCTACAGCTATTAAAGAAACCGAAGCAGTATTTAGAAATCTTTACAGAAGTTCCAGTTTCTGCTTGGGTATAGACACATCTGGAAAGCACACAGCTCCCATCCTGACAAGAAAGAAAAATAGACAAATCGCTAATTTGTGACTTTTCAACTTTTTTTGACTGTATAATAGAGGTAAGGTTGCAGGAAACCCAAATAAGCCACAATCTGGAGAGAGCCACATGCAGAAACAGACTGAGTATGAATGCTGGCTTACCTGGGACAGAAGCTACTGAACACCGGTAAGAGAAATTCAGCTGTAACAGTTGACAGGCAGGTAGATTCAGGCAGGCAAGAACATGTGAATCTCCTGGGGGCTGCAGGTCATACTCCTGAAGCGTTATTGTCTCTGGATCCTAATGGGTGCTCATAAGGAAGGCTGAGGAGAGTCCAGAAAGAGCTTCCTTTGTGGAGGGAGCCTAGGAGAAAAGAGTAGCTGCTGCAGGAGGGGCCCAGAACCCTCCAGGCCTCTTCCCTCATTCTACATAACAAAAGCTCCAATCTGTTTGTGGAAGAACAAAATCTGCTGGCCTGGTGCACTGTCAAAACCTAATGCATGTATCTTTTCGAATTATGGCTTTCTCCGGATATATGCTTAGGAGTGGATTGTTGGATCACATGGTAGCTCTATTTTTAGTTTTTTAATGAACCTCCATACTGTTTTCCATATGTATAACGGATTCACTTTGCTGTACATCTGAAACTAATAGAACATTGTAAATCAAATGTACACCAATAAAAATTTAAAAAAAACAAAAACCTGGCTTCCGGGAACATGGCGGAAGAGTAAGACGCGGAGATCACCTTCCTCCCCACACATACACCAGAAATACATCTACAAGTGGAACAACTCCTACAGAACACCTACTGAACGCTGGCAGAAGAACTCAGACCCCCCAAAAGGCAAGAAACCCCCCACGTACCTGGGTAGGGCAAAAGAAAAAGAAAAGAAAAAAAAAAACAGAGACAAAAGAATAGGGAAGGCACCTGCACCAGTGGGAGGGAGCTGTGAAGGAGGAAAAGTTTCCACACACTAGGAAGCCCCTTCGCGGGCGGAGACTGCGGGAGGCGGAGGGGGGAGCTTCGAAGCCGCGGAGGAGAGCACAGCAACAGGGGTGTGGACGGAAAAGCGAGGAGATTCCCGCACAGAGGATCGGTGCCGACCAGCACTCACCAGCCCGAGAGGCTTGTCTGCTCACCCGCCGGGGCGGGCGGGGCTGCGAGCTGAGGCTCTGAGGCTCGGGTTTCGGTTTCGGACGGAGCGCAGAGAGAGGACTGGGGTTGGCGGCTTGAACATAGCCTGAAGGGGTTGGTGCACCACGGCTAGCCGGGAGGGAGTCCGGGGAAAAGTCTGCACCTGCCGAAGAGGCAAGAGACTTTTTCTTCCCTCTTTGTTTCCTGGTGCGTGAGGAGAGGGGTTTAAGAGCACTGCTTAAAGGAGCTCCAGAGACGGGCGCGAGCCGCGGCTAAAAGCGGGAACCCCAGAGACGGGCGCGAGCCGCAGCTAAAAGCGCGAACCCCAGAGACGGGCGCGAGCCGCGGCTTAAAGCGCGGACCCCAGAGACGGGCGGGAGACGCTAAGGCTGCTGCTGCCGACACCAAGGGGCCTGTGTGCGAGCACAGGTCACTCTCCACACCCCTCTTCCGCGGAGCCTGTGCAGCCCGCCACTGCCAGGGTCCCGGGATCCAGGGACAACTTCCCCGGGAGAACGCACGGCTGGCCTCAGGCTGGTGCAAAGTCACGCCGGACTTTGCCGCCGCAGGCCCGCCCCGCACTCAGTGCCCCTCCCTCCCCGCCGGCCTGAGTGCGCTCCCGAATCAGCGGCTCCTTTAACCCCGTCCTGTCTGGGCACAAAACAGACGCCCTCCAGCGACCTACACGCAGAGGCAGGGCCAAATCCAAAGCTGAGCCCCTGGGAGCTGTGAGAACAAAGAAGAGAAAGGGAAATCTCTCCCAGCAGCCTCAGGAGCAGCGGATTAAAGCTCCACAATCAACTTGATGTACCTGCACCTGTGGAATACCTGAATAGACAACGAATCATCCCAAATTGAGAAGGTGGGCTTCGAGGGCAAGATCTATGATTTTTTTCCCCTTTTCCTCTTTTTGTGAGTGTGTATGTGTATGCTTCTGTGTGAGATCTTGTCTGTATAGTCTTGCTTCCACCATTTGTCCCAGGGTTCTATCCGTCCGTGGTTTTTTTTTTAAATTTTTTTCTTAATAATCAATTTTAATTTTAATAACGTTATTATACTTTACCTTCGTTCTTTCTTTCTTTCTTTCCTTCCTTCCTTCCCTCCTTTAGACAACGAATCATCCCAAATTGAGGAGGTGGTCTCTGACAGCAAGATTTATGATTTTTCCCCCTTTACCTCTTTTAGTGAGGGTGTATGTGTATGCTTCTGTGTAAGATTTTGTCTGTATAGCTTTGCTTCCAACATTTGTCCTAAGGTTCTATCCGTCCCTTTTTTTTTCTAAATAAGAATTTTTTAATTCAATAACTTTATTATACTTTATTTTATTTTTACTGTATCTTCTTTCTTTGTCTTTTTTCCTTCTTTCCGTCCTTCCTTCCTTCCTCGCTCCCTCCTTTCTTTCCTTCTAGCCTTCTTTCCTTCTTTGCTTCTTTCTTTCTTTCTTCCTTCCTTCCCTCCTTTCGTTCTTTCTTTCCTCATACTTCTACCAATTCCCTCTACTTTTTCTCCCTTTTATTCTGAGCCGTGTGGATGAAAGGCTCTTGGTGCTCCAGCCAGGAGTCAGGGCTCTGCCTCTGAGGTAGGAGAGCCAACTTCAGGACACTGGTCAACAAGAGACCTCCCAGCTCCACATAATATCAAACGGCGAAAATCTCCCAGAGACCTCCATCTTAACACCAGCACCCAGCTTCACTCAACGACCAGCAAGCCACAGTGCTGGACAACCTATGCCAAACAATTAGCAAAACAGGAACACAACCCCACCCATTAGCAGAGAGGCTGCCTAAAATCATAATAAGGCCACAGACACCCCAAAACACACCACCAGACGTGAACCTGCCCACTAGAGAGACAAGATCCAGCCTCATCCACCACAACACAGGCACTAGTCCCCTCCACCAGGAAGCCTACACAACCCACTGAACCAACCTTAGCCACTGGAGACAGACATCAAAAACAGCGGGAACTACAAACCTGCAGTCTGCAAAAAGGAGACCCCAAACACAGTAAGATAAGCAAAATGAGAAGACAGAAAAACACACAGCAGATAAAGGAGCAAGATAAAAATGCACCAGACCTAACAAATGAAGAGGAAATAGCCAGTCTACCTGAAAAAGAATTCAGAATAATGATAGTAAGGATGATCCGAAATCTTGGAAATAGAATGGACAAAATGCAAGAAACAGTTAACAAGGACCTAGAAGAAATAAAGATGAAACAAGCAACGATGAACAACACAATAAATGAAATTAGAAGTACTCTAGATGGGATCAATAGCAGAATAACTGAGGCAGAAGAACGGATAAGTGACCTGGAAGATAAAATAGTGGAAATAACTACTGCAGAGCAGAATAAAGAAAAAAGAAAGAAAAGAACTGAGGACAGTCTCAGAGACCTCTGGGACAACATTAAACGCACCAACATTCGCATTATAGGGGTTCCAGAAGAAGAAGAGAAAAAGAAAGGGACTGAGAAAATATTTGAAGAGATTAGAGTTGAAAACTTCCCTAATATGGGAAAGGAAATCGTTAATCAAGTCCGGGAAGCACAGAGAGTCCCATACAGGATAAATCCAAGGAGAAATACGCCAAGACACATATTAATCAAACTGTCAAAAATTAAATACAAAGAAAGCATATTAAAAGCAGCAAGGGAAAAACAACAAATAACACATAAGAGAATCCCCATAAGGTTAACAGCTGATCTCTCAGCAGAAACCCTACAAGCCAGAAGGGAGTGGCAGGACATACTGAAAGTGATGAAGGAGAAAAACCTGCAGCCAAGACTACTCTACCCAGCAAGGATCTCATTCAGATTTGATGGAGAAATTAAAACCTTTACAGACAAGCAAAAGCTGAGAGAGTTCAGCACCACCAAACCAGCTTTACAACAAATGCTAAACGATCTTCTCTAGGCAAGAAACACAAGAGAAGGAAAAGACCTATAATAACGAACCCAAAACAATTTAGAAAATGGGAATAGGAACATACATATCGATAATTACCTTAAATGTAAATGGACTAAATGCTCCCACCAAAAGACACAGATTAGCTGAATGGATACAAAAACAAGACCCTTATATATGCTGTCTACAAGAGACCCACTTCAGACCTAGAGACACATACAGACTGAAAGTAAGGGGATGGAAAAAGATATTCCATGCAAATGGAAACCAAAAGAAAGCTGGAGTAGCAATTCTCATATCAGACAAAATAGACTTTAAAATAAAGACTATTAGAAGAGACAAAGAAGGACACTACATAATGATCAAGGGATCGATCCAAGCAGAAGATATAACAATTGTAAATATTTATGCACCCAACATAGGAGCACCTCAATACATAAGGCAAATACTAACAGCCATAAAAGGGGAAATGGACAGTAACACATTCATAGTAGGGGACTTTAACACCCCACTTTCACCAATGGACAGATCATCCAAAATGAAAATAAATAAGGAAACAAGCTTTAAATGATACATTAAACAAGATGGACTTAATTGATATTTATAGGACACTCCATCCAAAAACAACAGAATACACATTTTTCTCAAGTGCTCATGGAACATTCTCCAGGATAGATCATATCTTGGGTCACAAATCAAGTCTTGGTAAATTTAAGAAAATTGAAATTGTATCAAGTATCTTTTCTGACCACAACGCCATGAGACTAGATATCAATTACAGGAAAAGATCTGTAAAAAATACAAACACATGGAGGCTAAACAATACACTACTTAATAATGAAGTGATCACTGAAGAAATCAAAGAGGAAATCAAAAAATACCTAGAAACAAATGACAATGGAGACACAACGACCCAAAACCTGTGGGATGCAGCAAAAGCAGTTCTAAGAGGGAAGTTTATAGCAATACAAGCCCACCTTAAGAAGCAGGAAACATCTCGAATAAACAACCTAACCTTGCACCTCAAGCAATTAGAGAAAGAAGAACAAAAAAACCCCAAAGCTAGCAGAAGGAAAGAAATCATAAAAATCAGATTAGAAATAAATGAAAAAGAAATGAAGGAAACAATAGCAAAGATCAATAAAACTAAAGGCTGGTTCTTTGAGAAGATAAACAAAATAGATAAACCACTAGCCAGACTCATCAAGAAAAAAAGGGAGAAGACTCAAATCAATAGAATTAGAAAGGAAAAAGGAGAAGTAACATATGACACTGCAGAAATAAAAGAGATCATGAGAGATTACTACAAGCAACTCTATGCCAATAAAATGGACAACCTGGAAGAAATGGACAAATTCTTAGAAATGCACAACCTGCCAAGACTGAATCAGGAAGAAATAGAAAATATGAACAGACCAATCACAAGCACTGAAATTGAAACTGTGATTAAAAATCTTCCAACAAACAAAAGCCCAGGACCAGATGGCTTCACAGGCGAATTCTATCAAACATTTAGAGAAGAGCTAACAGCTATCCTTCTCAAACTCTTCCAAAATATAGCAGAGGGAGGAACACTCCCAAACTCCTTCTACGAGGCCACCATCACCTTGATACCAAAACCAGACAAGGATGTCACAAAGAAAGAAAACGACAGGCCAATATCACTGATGAACATAGATGCAAAAATCCTCAACAAAATACTAGCAAACAGAATCCAACAGCACATTAAAAGGATCACACACCATGATCAAGTGGGGTTTATTCCAGGAATGCAAGGATTCTTCAATATACGCAAATCTACCAATGTGATAAACCATATTAACAAATTGAAGGAGAAAAACCATATGATCATCTCAATAGATGCAGAGAAAGCTTTTGACAAAATTCGACACCCATTTATGATAAAAACCCTGCAGAAAGTAGGCATAGAGGGAACTTTCCTCAACATAATAAAGGCCATATATGACAAGCCCACAGCAAACATCATCCTCAATGGTGAAAAACTGAAAGCATTTCCACTAAGATCAGGAAAAAGACAAGGTTGCCCACTCTCACCACTATTATTCAACATAGTTTTGGAAGTTTTAGCCACAGCAATCAGAGAAGAAAAGGAAATAAAAGGAATCCAAATTGGAAGAGAAGAAGTAAAGCTGTCACTGTTTGCAGATGACATGATCCTATACATAGAGAATCCTAAAGATGCTACCAGAAAACTACTAGAGCTAATCAATGAATTTGGTAAAGTAGCAGGATACTAAATTAATGCACAGCAATCTCTGGCATTCCTATATACTAATGATGAAAAATCTGAAAGTGAAATCAAGAAAACACTCCCATTTACCATTGCAACAAAAAGAATAAAATATCTAGGAATAAACGTACCTAAGGAGACAAAAGACCTGTATGCAGAAACTTATAAGACACTGATGAAAGAAATTAAAGATGATACAAATAGATGGAGAGATATACCATGTTCTTGGATTGGAAGAATCAACATTGTGAAAATGACTCTACTGCCCAAAGCAATCTATAGATTCAATGCAATCCCTATCAAACTACCACTGGCATTTTTCACAGAACTAGAACAAAAAATTTTGCAATTTGTATGGAAACACAAAAGACCCCGAATAGCCAAAGCAATCTTGAGAACGAAAAAAGGAACTGGAGGAATCAGGCTCCCTGACTTCAGACTATACTACAAAGCTACAGTCATCAAGACGGTATGGTACTGGCACAAAAACAGAAAGATAGATCAATGGAACAGGATAGAAAGCCCAGAGATAAACCCATGCACATATGGACACCTTATCTTTGATAAAGGTGGCAGGAATGTACAGTGGAGAAAGGACAGCCTCTTCAATAAGTGGTGCTGGGAAAACTGGACAGGTACATGTAAAAGTATGAGATTAGATCACTCCCTAACACCATACACAAAAATAAGCTCAAAATGGATTAAAGACCTAAATGTAAGGCCAGAAACTATCAAACTCTTAGAGGAAAACATAGGCAGAACACTCTATGACATAAATCACAGCAAGATCCTTTCTGACCCACCTCCTAGAGTAATGGAAATAAAAACAAAAATAAACAAATGGGACCTAATGAAACTTCAAAGCTTTTGCACAGCAAAGGAAACCATAAACAAGACCAAAAGACAACCCTCAGAATGGGAGAAAATATTTGCAAATGAAGCAACCGACAAAGGATTAATCTCCAAAATTTACAAGCAGCTCATGCAGCTCAATAACAAGAAAACAAACAACCCAATCCAAAAATGGGCAGAAGACCTAAATAGACATTTCTCCAAAGAAGATATACAGACTGCCAACAAACACATGAAAGAATGCTCAACATCATTAATCATTAGAGAAATGCAAATCAAAACTACAATGAGATATCATCTCACACCAGTCAGAATGGCCATCATCAAAAAATCTAGAAACAATAAATGCTGGAGAGGGTGTGGAGAAAAGGGAACACTCTTGCAGTGCTGGTGGGAATGTGAATTGGTTCAGCCACTATGGAGAACAGTATGGAGGTTCCTTAAAAAACTACAAATAGAACTACCATATGACCCAGCAATCCCACTACTAGGCATATACCCTGAGAAAACCATAATTCAAAAAGAGTCATGTACCAAAATGTTCATTGCAGCTCTATTTACAATAGCCTGGAGATGGAAACAACCTAAGTGTCCATCATCGGATGAATGGATAAAGAAGATGTGGCACATATATACAATGGAATATTACTCAGCCATAAGAAGAAACAAAATTGAGCTATTTGTAATGAGGTGGATAGACCTAGAGTCTGTCATACAGAGTGAAGTAAGTCAGAAAGAAAAAGACAAATACCGTATGCTAACACATATATATGGAATTTAAGAAAAAAAAATGTCATGAAGAACCTAGGGGTAAGGCAGGAATAAAGACGCAGACCTCCTAGAGAACGGACTTGAGGTTATGGGGAGGGGGAAGGGTGAGCTGTGACAGGGCGAGAGAGAGTCATGGACATATACACACTAACAAACGTAGTAAGGTAGATAGCTAGTGGGAAGCAGCCGCATGGCACAGGGATATTGGCTCGGTGCTTTGTGACAGCCTGGAGGGGTGGGATAGGGAGGGTGGGAGGGAGGGAGACGCAAGAGGGAAGACATATGGGAACATATGTTTATGTATGACTGATTCACTTTGTTATAAAGCAGAAACTAACACACCATTGTAAAGCAATTATACCCCAATAAAGATGTTAAAAAAAAAAGAAATATTAAAAAAAAAAAAGATATCAGTAATACCAGAAGAGCTTGCTAAAGATTTTACAAGAGAGAACAATAAGCCTCAGTGCCTTCAAATCTCTAATACTTGCTCCAAACAATAATATGTTTAAAAAACCATATCAACTATAAGCCATAAAGAAAAAAATATAGCTTACTAGAAAAAAATTAAGGATGTCTATATGCCAGAAAGATGATGAACACATTTCTCAAAAGAAAAATGGGAATCTGGGTACCATTTTAGACAGATCCATTTGACAAACAAAAGGTAATTTTACATAATACAGTATGACCTTCACACAATTAAAGAGTAATTACTTTATACAGATAGAGAAATTAAGGACAAAGAGGTCCAAGGAAAGGGACATGAATAAGGACATCAGAGGAAAGAAACACTAATGGCTTACTGGCATGTATAAATATGTATTAGTCTTAATGAAATGCTTATTTAAACAAAATGAGGATTATTCAACACAATAATCATAGATGATGATGTGAAAGTTGACATTTAGTGCTTCCCAGTAGCAGTATTCTCACGGGTGCCTATTTGTTTATTCATGTGATCATTCACTCACTCATCCAAGCATTTACTGAGCCGTTGTTACATGTCCACTGCCTGAATAGAGAGCAAAGCCTCCCACTTTCTGTTCACTAAAATCTCACATTATAATAATAAAAGTAAAGGTGTGAAAGATCAGAATCAACTGTGATTAAAAATTTCCGAGCTGGGGGAAGTCTCAAATGTTTCAGTTCTACTCCCCACAAGCACAAATGTAGGGGGATTTCCCCTCCACTCACTAGGGGTCCAGAGACCTATACATTTTTCTAATTCTTGCAGATGTTCCGGGACTTCGCAGTGAAGGTTCAGCCTAGGGCCATCAGATGGACACCTGGAAAAGTTTTTAGGCTCAGGCAACTGTCCAACTAGATTAGTCAGCGGAGGAGGTACTGACTGCTGACCAAGTGTGGTCCTCATCAGAATTACGGTGGGTGAAGGGGAAGAGATGGAAATCATTATGCCAGGCAACAAGAAACCAAAGGAGAAGGAGAGAAAAAGCAAAGATAGAGGATCTGAATAATAGAATTAATAAGCACAAACTGGTATAGAGAAAACTTACCCTCCACAAGTAGAGGATACACATTATTTTCAAGCACTCAAGGAATAGTCTCAAAAGTTTACCATGTACAAGTTTACAAAGAAAGTCTCAGAAAACTTTCATGAGTTAATATCCTACAGACTGTGTTGTTTGACTATAATAAAATTAGGTCTTTTAAAGGATAGCTTAAACACCTAACATGCTTAGAAACTAAAATCATACTACCTAATAATCCTTGGATGAAAGGAGAAATAATAAAAATGAGATACTCCTAACATGAATTAGCAGGAGAAGATTTGTGACTTGTAGCTAACACAGAACTCTGTGAGAAAATTGCTGCTCTGAATACATTTATCAGAATTCAAAAAAGTATATTGAAGACAAATAAGCTTTGTGTTCAATTTAACAAGCTAGAATGAAGGGCAACAGACTAAATGTGAAAGAAACCATAAAGGAGGAAATAGATATAAATAAACAAATGAGGAAATACAGACCAAAAATAAAGAATAATTATAAAATCAAGAAATGATTACTTTAAAAGATTTACAAGATAAACCATGGGAGACATCAGGAAAAAAAAAGAGCCAAGACTAAAGCAAAATATGAATGAGAAAAGTAAAAATACTATAGCAATTTAAAAAGTAACGAAATAATATTATGAATTCGTGTATGCCAATAAGCTTGAAGCCCAAGAAGAATGAGCATACTGCTGGGGGAAATAATATAAATGGCTAAATTTTGCAGAGAAAAACCTGAAAAGGCCAATTGTTTGGGAGACTCTTACTTGTTCTAGTATAACTTTTTATTTTATTTTACTTTATTTTTGGCAGCGCTGTGTGGCATGTAGGATCTTAGTTCCCCAACCAGGGACTGAACCCGTGCCCCCTGCAGTGGAAGCATGGAGTCCTAACCACTGGACCACCAGGGAATTCTCTCTGGTCTAACTTTTAAACTCATTTAGCCTCACTCGCTTCTCGCCAGGAAGAGACAGGGATTTCTTTGGTAAAATTGTAAGCAGCAGTGGGGCATGCTTCACCCAGCCCCTTCGGATCCACTCACTTTTCACAGGATCAACCTACCAGCTGAATGATGAATTCTGATCTGCCACGTAGTAAGGAGTGGAGCAAATTCAGGGGTGAATTATTAGCAAGTCTGCTTGGCTAGAGATCTAAAGTCACAACTTGCAGTCAGCTTTATCTATGACTCTCTGATGCATACGTATCTACCAATAGGTTCCAAACTCGGAAAGGGAAGAAATGGGTATTATTAATTAGCCCATCTCA
This sequence comes from Grampus griseus, assembly GCF_964374135.1. NCBI lineage: Eukaryota > Metazoa > Chordata > Mammalia > Artiodactyla > Delphinidae > Grampus > Grampus griseus. The sequence continues at coordinate 123,031,906 of NC_138999.1, read as the reverse complement.
CAAATCCAAATGACTGTAACTATTACAGAAATAAAACAGTCATCATACTCACCCTTGTCCACTGCTCCACATACAGGAAAGCCCTAGATCTATATAGCTTTAGAGATATATTGTACAAAATGTTCAAGGAACAGATAATTCCACCTCTCACACAAGCTGTTTCAGAAGATAAAAAATGAGAGAAACCTTACCAACCCGTCTTACAAGGCTCGTGTAAACCTTGGTTTCATAGCTGAGATAGAACGGATCATACAGTGAAATTTAAAGGCTATCTCCCTTATGAACATACATACAAAACTGGAAAATAATATATGATAATAGGATAATGCATCATAATCAAGTAAGATTTGTCTTAGGAAGAGAAGACTGATTTAAGATAGGAAAATACGTCTGTGTGATCCCCCACCCTAAGAAGATAAGGAAAACATTTAATTTAAATAATCATCTCAATGGGGAGATCAAAAGCATTTGGTAAAGACACATGATTTTTTACAAAGTGCTTTCCAAAACCTAAGAATAGCAGGAAACTTCTTTAACATGATGTAGTCTCTGTAGCAAATAAAACAAAATAAAACCCAGAAAACCTTCTCCTAATTACTATAACACATTAGGCACATAAATTTCAGGATATCCATGTCTGATACTGTCTCTACATTCAACCTAGTACTAGAGGCCATGATCAATGAAATAATACCCCTTCAAACTAAAAGGTATATGATAAAGATATCACCACATACCACATGGTGCAGGAACTCTATGTGGAGGATAACACAAGTATTGAACATTACCCAAAGCATATCAAAGTTCACTAACAAAGAATTAGTATCCATAAAATACAAAGGAATGGTAAAACCAACATGAAAAAGAGAAGAAATCCAACAGAATGAGAAACATTATTAACCAAGAAACAACTTAAAGAATAGAAAATCTAAATAGCTGAATCACTAGTAATCACAGAAGTGAAAGGAGATTACACTATTTACCAATCAGAGTTTTTTAAAATTAAAAGTCGGGTAATACTAAGTGTCTTTGTTATCACTTGCTGTGTAAAAACTTACCCCAAAACTTAGTGGCTTGAAACAACAGAATCTATTATCTCAGAGTTTCTATGGATCAAGAATATGGGTGCAGCTTAGCTAGTCCTCTGGCTCTGCATATCTTCTAAGGCTACCTCATCTCAAGTCTCAGTTGGGAAGGATCTGCTTCCCTAATTGGGTGTTGGTAGCACGCAGCTCCTTGTGGGTCGTTGCACTAAAAAGCTCAGGTCCTCAGGAGCTGTTCCTTGATATGTGAGTCTCTTCACTGAGCACCACACAATATGCTTTCATCAGAATGAGAAAACAAGGGGGCAAGAGAGACCGTCAGCAACAAAGTTCTAGCAAGAGGAAACTTAATCATGTTGATCACATCCTATGACTTTTGCTGGCTTCTATTGATTCAACTCATTAGAAGCAGGACACTAGGTACAGCCCACACTCAAGGAGAGTGGATTACACAAGCATGTGAACATCAGGAGGCTGGGATTATTGGGAGTCATATCAGAAGCTGCTTCCACACTGTGTATTGATGAGTATGCAGGGAAACAAGCAATAATATAATTCTATTGGGAAAATAGACTGGTACTGTCACTCTGGAGAGCAACCTGGCAGTATTTAGAAAAAAATATTGCTTATAGACAATGTTTGTGTCCCTCCAAAATCCATATGCTGAAACCCTAGCCCTCTAGATGTGATGGTATTTGGAGGTGGGGCTTTTGGGAGAAAATTAAAGTTGGATTAGGTCATGAGAATGGGGGCCTTATGATGGGATTAATGCCCTTAGAAAAAGAGGAAGACACAGGAGATAGCTGTCTCTCTCTGTGTGTACACACTGAGCTAGGCCATGTGAGGACATAAGCAGGAAGAGGGCCCTCACCAGGACCCAACCATGCTGGCATCCTAATCTTGGCCTTTCAGCCACCAGAACTGTGAGAGGTAAATGTTTGTTGCTTAAGCCACCAGTCTATGGTATTCTGTTCTAGCAGCTCAAACGGACGAAGGATATCTATGACCTAGAAATTCTATTCCTGAGCGTATATTACAGAAAAATATATGCAGAAGTCCATAGGGAGGCATGAATGAGAATGCTCCTCATAGCAATGTTTCTGGCAGTGGAGTGGAGAGCCAACATAGATGTCCCTCAAAAGAGGAAGGAATGGACAAGTTATACTTGGGATATTCGTTCTAATGGAATATGATGCAGCGTTAGAAACAATTAGCTAGAGATACATATAGCTACATAAGTTGAACTTAAAAGCATAAGGTAAGAAACAGAACGAGGTCTACGGCACAATGCACCATATTCACACGCACACACATTTCATAAGGCTATATGTTTCGCAAGAGTACAAACATATACGAGGGCATGATTCAAACACATCCGAGTAGGTGCCTAATTGTGGGAAGGAAATGAGTGTTGGACTCTAGGATGAAAGAAAAATAGAAAAACTGTAGGAGAAAGAACCTTGTCAAACTCAATGATGACAATATGGCCAGAGTCCAAGAATACAATAAAAGAAAAAATAAAAGCAACCTTCATGAGTGGGCAGTTAATTCTAATCCCTGCCTTTAAGTTGCAGAGCGGGCAGAAGATAATTTAATCAAAATCAGCAGGCTTTAATGCCAGATGCTCTAGGTAGGGAGATGTTTATTCATGGGAGCTGTCTTTTTGTTAGTTTGTAAGATGATTCATATCTCCACCAATATTTAAATTCAGCCATACAGCTTTTGGAGGGATTTTAAGTAAGATATCCAAAACACTAGCTGATAACTAAGGGTGGGAGATCTCAGAATAAACCACTGAGTAGGGGTGGCCTTGGAGAATAGCTTGGAGGAAAGGTTTGTTCTCTACCATGTGCACCACCACAACTGAACATAGGGATATGAGGAGGGTGGCAGTTCGGCTTGGGAAGACTCTTCTCTCTAACCGAGCCATCCTGGCCTCATCATCATCCCCCCCCCACCCCACCCCAGGTGTCAGGAATGGTTCTTTGAAATGTCTGAGCTACATCAACAGACGTGTCACAAGGGCTGCTTTGTGATGGCTAAGTCCCTCCTTAGCCACCATTGGCTGAGGGTACAGACCCTTCATCGTCCTGGGGAGCTGTATATATAGCGTGGTCAGTAGGCCCGGAGTAGACGACTGGTAGGCTTCAATACAGCTGAGGTGTGCCAAAGACTACGAGAGCCTGATACAGACATGGATCGAAAACCCTCGAAAGCCAAAAGGAGGAGGGTGGCTGAGGCTCCCTATAACCTCAGACCTAGACGTGGTGGCCACGTAAGATGACCCTACCCAAGCTGTTTTCTTCATGGATTCCCTCTCCCCCAAGAATCCTACCCTCTCCCTGCCTGGCACAAACCCCCTCCTCAGCCCTGACCCCTTCTCATGAAGTCTCCCTTTCCATCAATAGCCCATCTTCTTCTCCCTAATCCAATGTCCTTTTGACCTCACTCTGTTGTCCTTCCAGGTGCTGAAGACAGCCAGGACCGTGAGGAAACCCCGTCAAAGGAGTCTGAATAAAAAAGCCTCTAAGAAAACTGTCAACCCTACGAAACAGCAGAAGAAAGCTACACGACAAACACTCTCCAGCTGTTCTCACAGGCTGGATGAGACGCTGAATCAACATCAGAATAATGCAGAGCAGAACCAAAAGGCCGAGCAGAACCAAGTACCGTGCAGCAACACCCCTCCAAGCGAAGAGCTGGTGAGCCAGTAAAGCTCAGGGGGAGGCCAGAGACCTCAGAAATATCTGCCAAGTCTGAGGTCTGAGAAATGGCCAACTGTGTAGACACGGAATTTTACAACATCAGGGTACACGGATGCTAATTAAATAAAAATCAACTTGTGAAAATTTCTGTGTGTTTCTGCGAGTTCTCTCATGGTGGGAGCAGGGAAGGAAGGGAAGAGGCAGGTGTGTGAGGAGGGAGGGACGTTGAGTCCTGCAAGGTTGCGGGGGACACTGGCAGAATCACAGTTAACCAGACAGTGGGGATAAGGAATGGGTCAGGACTGAGTGCTGAAGATAAATTTCGTACTTAACACTTGAACCCACAGGCAAGGTGGAAAGGGGCTTGGCGTTTCTGTCTTTGGGGTAGGGGGCTGGACGAGGGGCACGACAAAGTGTACATTGCCAGAACCTATGTGGTTTGAGGTGTGTAGGTGGCAGTATCATCCCAAGAAATAGACAAATCACTTCCAGGCCACCTACGTCATAGAAGTGTTTGCTACATCTCACCCTACGATGCCAGCGACTAAAGGTCCTCCAGAGGGCCAAAAATCTCACCCTACTAAAAGTTATTGAAAGCACCCTGAGGACTCAAATAATGGTGGATGGAAGCCACAAACTCAACACTGATCAGCCCACTTTCTAAAGAAACTTAAGGTGGAGCAGTGGCTTCCCAAGGGCAGGGAAGTAAGAGCTGTCTGCTCTCAGTACAGGCAACTGTCTACAAAGAATTCTAAAACAACATCATCTCCCCTCCAAACATCTTTTATCTCTATTCCTTCCAAAGTTGTTGTTGTTTTTTCTTTGAAGAGACGATCCTTTTAAGTGGTTTTATTGAAGTATAATTGACTTATAATAAATTGCACATGCTTAAAGTGACCGCTGAATGAGTTTGGTCATATGTGTATACTTGTTAAACCATTACCACAATTATAAGTGTGAAAATACCCATCACCCCCATAAGTCTCCCCTTACCCCCTGACAATTGCTTCCTCTTGTCCCTCTCTGCACCCCCATCCTCAGATAACCACTGATTTGCTTGCTGTCTCCATAGATTACATGTTCTAGCATTTTATATAAATGGAATCAGTATGTACTCATTTTTATCCAGCTTCTGTTACTCAGCATAGAGAGTCAATGTTCTTGTGTACATCAATATTACATTTCTTTTTAATATTATGATTGTTATTTTGTTGAGAGTTTAGTAGCATTTAAATGATGCCACAAACTTGCTTTAATTTTATTTAAAAATTAAGATCATTGTCAAGCCATGTGCAGTCATAAGAAATAGAAAGATACCTTATACCCTTAAATGTTGCATATAATGCAACATTTAATAATCTCCCACTACATAATTTTCTCTTTACATCCCATTTTAACCCCCAGTATCTACCTCATGGGTTTCACTGAAGTATATCTGTCATATACAAAGAAAGAGAGAGAGAAAGAGGGAGGAAAGGAGAAAGAGGGAGAGGGAGAGGAAGGAGGGGGTCGGCGGGGGAGGGAGAGAAATTCCACTATAATGCCCTGTATGGGGTGTTTATTTTATTTTCCTATAAACATTAGAACACACTATGCACATCATTATGCAGCTCATTTACTCTTCAGATCACTCCATGGACATCCATGCCAAGATGTAGATATATCACTGGATAGATACATAGATTTATGGATATAGACAGCAGATTTTAAAATTTAGCCTCTGTAAACCACAATGTCTTGTGGGAAGAGCTAGTTTTTGTAAAATGGAATCGATTTTTCAATGGGAGATTCAAATTTCTCTAACAGCATTTTATGTGTTCATTTATTTTCCTACTGTACACGTCATTAAAACTCTAGCTATAAATATATATAAAAAAACTCTAGGTAATGCCATATTTTAAAAATGCACGTATGACAGAGCCTTCATATACTCTGGTTTCTGCTATTGCCAATCTTCTTAGCAGACTCCTTTTTTATGGTAAATCTAGAAGATTTTTGTTAAGACTTCATGTGGCAACTAACTAAAAGTTGCGCAGGTTTGCAAATACCAGTTGTGTTGACTGGAGATTTGACTTATAAAAAGTGAAAATAAAATGAAATATCCAATATTTGGGGGGGAAAAGATAAAAGCTGTGACCACTGGTGAGAATAGGAGAGTAATAATATAATAATAGCCCAATAAGATAATGAGGAATTATGATATATACATTATAAGCAGGGGTCCTAGAATCTGGGAGACTGGATCTAAGTCTCAGCTCTGTCAGTTACATATTAGTGTGAATTTGGGCAGGTTACTGGACTTCTCTGAGATTCACTGTTCTGACCTATAAAATACTGGGTCAGTAAACATTTTCTGTAAGGGGTCAGGTAGTAAATACTTTAGGCTTTGTAGGCTATATAGGTTTCTGTTGTGTTAGCACAAAAGCAACCACAGACACTATGTAAGTAAAAGTGTACAGCTATGTTCCAACAAAGTTTTATTTGTAGAAATAAGCAGCTGTGGTCTATATTTACCCCCACATGGACACTGGTTTTCTGGCCCCTAAATCCCAGTGACTATATATATATATATATATTTGTTTTTTTCAATAACTGCCATCGAGAAAGAACTCAAGCAAGAATGTAAAATATCCCAACATATTAAATACCCATAAAAGAGATTTTAAAGTGAAGGATTACTATAAGCCACGCTAAGATAATAGGTTTGAAAAATGCAGTCTGATCGATTTCCTTAAGATTATAAAATACCAATTTTCACATATTAAATTTCAAAAAAAGGAAAGAAAAGCAGAATAACCGACCCAACTATAAAATTATTAAATGTATTCTATAAGTCTCATTTGGTCCTTATTAAAAATATAATAAAGGAGATTTCATTCTAAAGGTTGTTTATAACGGAAAGGCAAAGCTCTGACAATCTGGCCCATCAATACAACCCCCAAATGATTTAACTGTGATGCAAATAAGATAAAATGTGGAAGTACAATATTACAGAAAACATTTGATTTTTTAAAAATATATTTTAAAAATTATTTGTCAGCCCTGGATTTATATTTAGAAAGATAGATTTCTCATATCCTGAAATTGCTTTATCAGGGGGAGAGCATATATATATATTTTTTACCAGTAATAAGAAATATTAATCAGGTCATTACTGACAGTCCAGTCCTATATTGACTATTTCTTGGTACTCCATGCAAAAAGGATAATTTACTCATTAATATTTTACTATTAGAAGTTCTTCTGGGCTTGAAAAGTTAGTTCAGGTTCCAGAAAGACCTAATTGTAAATATTGAGTTACGTAAAGATCAACATTTAAACATTTAAAAATATTCCTCCTTTGTTTTAAGGTTTTTGCTGTTTTTAAGTGGATTCTGAGGCTGCAGCAGAAAATTACGGCACCATCAATTAGCTATGCTTTCATATATGCATTATGGTGGTTGTAGAAATGTCATTTCCCTACCTATTTTTAGCATGAAAGACAGACACTAACAAAAAACTATTAAAACTTGTGAAAAATGTCATAAAAGACATGTATATAAGACAAAAGGTACTTAAAGATATCAGAGGGGGGACCTTGAAGATGGCGGAAGAGTAAGACGCGGAGATCACCTTCCTCCCCACAGATACACCAGAAATACATCTACACGTGGAACAACTCCTACAGAACACCTACTGAAGGCTGGCAGAAGACCTCAGACCTCCCAAAAGGCAAGAAACTCCCCACGTACCTGGGTAGGGCAAAAGAAAAAACGAAAAAACAGAGACAAAAGAATAGGGAAGGCACCTGCACCAGTGGGAGGGAGCTGTGAAGGAGGAAAAGTTTCCACACACTAGGAAGCCCCTTCGCGGGCGGAGACTGCGGGAGGCGGAGGGGGGAGCTTCAGAGCCGCGGAGGAGAGCACAGCCACTGGGGTGCGGAGGGCAAAGCGGGGAGATACCCGCACAGAGGATCACGGCCGACCGGCACTCACCAGCCCGAGAGGCTTGTCTGCTCACCCGCCGGGGCGGGCGGGGCTGCGAGCTGAGGCTCGGGCATCGGTCAGAGCGCAGGGAGAGGACTGGGGTTGGCGGCGTGAACACAGCCTGCAGGGGGTTAGTGCGCCACGGCTGGCCGGGAGGGAGTCCGGGGAAAAGTCTGGACCTGCCGAAGAGGCAAGAGACTTTTTCTTACCTCTTTGTTTCCTGGTGCACGAGGAGAGGGGATTAAGAGCGCTGCTTTAAGGAGCTCCAGAGACGGGACCAAGCCGCGGCTAAAAGCGCGGACCCCAGAGACAGGCATGAGACGCCAAGGCTGCTGCTGCCGCCACCAAGAAGCCTGTGTGCGAGCACAGGTCACTATCCACACCCCCCTTCCGGGGAGGCTGTGCAGCCCGCCACTGCCAGGGTCCCGGGATCCAGGGACAACTTCCGCGGGAGAACACACGGCGCGCCTCAGGCTGCTGCAACGTCACGCCGGCCTCTGCCGCCGCAGGCCCGCCCCGCGCTCCGTGCCCCTCCCTCCCCCCCGGCCTGAGTGAGCCAGAGCCCCCGAATGAGCGGCTCCTTTAACCCCGTCCTGTCTGAGCGAAGAACAGACGCCCTCCGGCGACCTACACGCAGAGACGGGGCCAAATCCAAAGCTGAGCCCCTGGGAGCTGTGAGAACAAAGAAGAGAAAGGGAAATCTCTCCCAGCAGCCTCAGAAGCAGCGGATTAAAGCTCCACAATCAACTTGATGTACCTGCATCTGTTGAATACATGAATAGACAACGAATCATCCCAAATTGAGGAGGTGGACTTTGAGTGCAAGATTTATAATTTTTTTCCCTCTTCCTCTTTTCGTGAGTGTATGTGTATGCTTCTGTGTGAGATTTTGTCTGTATAGTTTTGCTTCCACCATTTGTCCAAGGGTTCTATCCGTCCGTTTTTTTAATTTTTTTCTTAATAATTACTTTTTATTTTAATAACTTTATTTTATTTTACTTTATCTTCGTTCTTTCTTTCCTTCCTTCCCTCCTTTAGACAACGAATCATCCCAAATTGAGGAGATGGACTTTGAGAGCAAGATTTATGATTTTTACCCCTCTTCCTCTTTTTGTGAGTGTGTATGTGTATGCTCCTGTGTGAGATTTTGTCTGTATAGCTTTGCTTCCACCATTTGTCCTAGGGTTCTATCGGTCCGGTTTTTTTTTTTTCTCTTAATAATTTTTTTATTTTAATAATTTTATTATATTTTATCTTACTTTATTTTATTTTACCTTATCTTCTTTCTTTCTTTTTTTCCTTTCTTCCATCCTTCCTTCCTCCCTCCCTCCCTCCCTCCCTCCATTCTTTCTTTCTTTCTTCTTCTACTAATTCTTTCTTTCTACTTTTTCTCCCTTTTATTCTGAGCCGTGTGGATGAAAGGCTCTTGGTGCTGCAGCCAGGAGTCTGTACTGTGCCTCTGAGGTGGGAGAGCCAACTTCAGGACACTGGTCCACAAGAGACCTCCCAGCTCCACATAATATCAAATGGCAAAAATCTCCCAGAGACCTCCATCTTAACACCAGCACCCAGCTTCACTCAATGACTACCAAGCTATAGTGCTGGACATTCTATGCCAAACAACTAGCAAAACAGGAACACAACCCCACCCATTAGCAGAGAGGCTGCCTAAAATCATAATAAGTCCACAGACACCCCAAAACACACCACCAGATGTGGACCTGCCCACCAGAAAGACAAGATCCAGCCTCATCCACCACAACACAGGCACTAGTCCCTTCCACCAGGAAGCCTACACAACCCACTGAACCAAACTTAGCCACTGGGGACAGACACCTAAAACAACGGGAACTACGAACCTGCAGCCTGCAAAAAGGAGACCCCAAACACAGTACGATAAGCAAAATGAGAAGACAGAAAAACACACAGCAGATGAAGGAGCAAGATAAAAATGCACCAGACCTAACAAATGAAGAGGAAATAGGCAGTCTACTTGAAAAAGAATTCAGAATAAGGATAGTAAATATGATCCAAATTCTTGGAAATAGAATAGACAAAATGCAAGAAACATTTAACAAGGACCCAGAAGAACTAAAGATGAAACAAACAACGATGAACAACACAATAAATGAAATTAAAAGTACTCTAGATGGGATCAATAGCAGAATAACTGAGGCAGAAGAACGGATAAGTGACCTGGAAGATAAAATAGTGGAAATAACTACTGCAGAGCAGAAGAAAGAAAAAAGAATGAAAAGAACTGAGGACAGTCTCAGAGACCTCTGGGAAAACAGTAAACGCACTATCATTCGAATTATAGGGGTTCCAGAAGAAGAAGAGAAAAAGAAAGGGACTGAGAAAATGTTTGAAGAGATTAGAGTTGAAAACTTCTCTAATATGGGAAACGAAATAGTTAATCAAGTCCAGGAAGCACAGAGAGTCCCATACAGGATAAATCCAAGGAGAAATACGCCAAGACACATATTAATCAAACTGTCAAAAATTAAATACAAAGAAAACATATTAAAAGCAGCAAGGGAAAAACAACAAATAACACACAAGGGAATCCCCATAAGGTTAACAGCTGATCTCTCAGCAGAAACTCTGCAAGCCAGAAGGGACTGGCAGGACATGTTTAAAGTGATGAAGGAGAAAAACCTGCAACCAAGATTGCTCTACCCAGCAAGGATCTCATTCAGATTTGATAGAGAAATTAAAACCTTTACAGACAAGCAAAAGCTGAGAGAGTTCAGCACCACCAAACCAGCTCTACAACAACTGCTGAAGGAACTTCTCTAGGCCAGAAACACAAGAGAAGGAAAAGACCTACACTAACGAACCTAAAACAATTTAAAAAATGGGAATAGGAACATGCATATCAATAATTACCTTAAATGTAAATGGACTAAATGCTCCCACCAAAAGATACACATTGGCTGAATGGATACAAAAACAAGACCCATATATTTGCTGTCTACAAGAGACCCACTTCAGACCTAGAGACACATACAGACTGAAAGTAAGGGGATGGAAAAAGATATTCCATGCAAATGGAAACCAAAAGAAAGCTGAGGTATCAATTCTCTTATCAGACAAAATAGACTTTAAAATAAAGACTATTAGAAGAGACAAAGAAGGACACTACATAATGATCAAGGGATCGATCCAAGCAGAAGATATAACAATTGTAAATATTTATGCACCCAACATAGGAGCACCTCAATACATAAGGCAAATACTAACAGCCATAAAAGGGGAAATGGACAGTAACACATTCATAGTAGGGGACTTTAACACCCCACTTTCACCCATGGACAGATCATCCAAAATGAAAATAAATAAGGAAACACAAGCTTTAAATGATACATTAAACAAGATGGACTTAATTGATATTTATAAGACATTCCATCCAAAACCAACAGAATACACATTTTTCTCAAGTGCTCATGGAACATTCTCCAGGATAGATCATATCTTGGGTCACAAATCAAGTCTTGGTAAATTTAAGAAAATTGAAATTGTATCAAGTATCTTTTCCGACCACAACGCCATGAGACTAGATATCAATTACAGGAAAAGATCTGTAAAAAATACAAAGACATGGAGGCTAAACAATACACTACTTAATAACGAAGGGATCACTGAAGAAATCAAACAGGAAATAAAAACATACCTAGAAACAAATGACAATGGAGACACGACGACCCAAAATCTATGGGATGCAGCAAAAGCAGTTCTAAGAGGGAAGTTTATAGCAATACAATCCTACCTTACGAAACAGGAAACATCTCGAATAAACAACCTAACCTTGCACCTCAAGCAATTAGAGAAAGAAGAACAAAAAAACCCCAAAGCTAGCAGAAGGAAAGAAATCATAAACATCAGATCAGAAATAAATGAAAAAGAAATGAAGGAAACGATAGCAAAATCAATAAAACTAAAAGCTGGTTTTTTGAGAAGATAAACAAAATTGATAAACGATTAGCCAGACTCATCAAGAAAAAAAGGGAGAAGACTCAAATCAATAGAATTAGAAAGGAAAAAGGAGAAGTAACATATGACACTGCAGAAATACAAAAGATCATGAGAGATTACTACAAGTGGCTCTATGCCAATAAAATGGACAACCTGGAAGAAATGGACGAATTCTTAGAAATGCACAACCTGCCAAGACTCAATCAGGAAGAAATAGAAAATATGAACAGACCAATCACAAGCACTGAAATTGAAAATGTGATTAAAAATCTTCCAACAAACAAAAGCCCAGGACCAGATGGCTTCACAGGCGAATTCTATCAAACATTTAGAGAAGAGCTAACAGCTATCCTTCTCAAACTCTTCCAAAATATAGCAGAGGGAGGAACACTCCCAAACTCATCTACGACGCCACCATCACCCTGATACCAAAACCAGACAAGGATGTCACAAAGAAAGAAAACTACAGGCCAATATCACTGATGAACATAGATGCAAAAATCCTCAACAAAATATTAGTAAACAGAATCCAACAGCACATTAAACAGATCATACACCATGATCAAGTGGGGTTTATTCCAGGAATGCAAGGATTCTTCAATATATGCAAATCAATCAATGTGATACACCATATTAACAAATTGAAGGAGAAAAACCATATGATCATCTCAATAGATGCAGAGAAAGCTTTTGACAAAATTCAACTCCCATTTATGATAAAAACCCTGCAGAAAGTAGGCATAGAGGGAACTTTCCTCAACATACTAAAGGCCATATATGACAAACCCACAGCCAACATCGTCCTCAATGGTGAAAAACTGAAAGCATTTCCACTAAGATCAGGAAAAAGACAAGGTTGCCCACTCTCACCACTATTATTCAACATAGTTTTGGAAGTTTTAGCCACAGCAATCAGAGAAGAAAAGGAAATAAAAGGAATCCAAATTGGAAAAGAGAAGTAAAGCTGTCCCTGTTTGCAGATGACATGATACTATACACAGAGAATCCTAAAGATGCTACCAGAAAACTCCTAGAGCTAATCAATGAATTTGGTAAAGTAGCAGGATACATAATTAATGCACAGAAATCTCTGGCATTCCTATACACTAATGATGAAAAATCTGAAAGTGAAATCAAGAAAACACTCCCATTTACCATTGCAACAAAAAGAATAAAATATCCAGGAATAAACGTACCTAAGGAGACAAAAGACCTGTATGCAGAAACTTATAAGACACTGATGAAAGAAATTAAAGATGATACAAATAGATGGAGAGAGATACCATGTTCTTGGATTGGAAGAATCAACATTGCAAAAATGACTCTACTACCCTAAGCAATCTACAGATTCAATGCAATCCCTATCAAACCGCCACTGGCATTTTTCACAGAAGTAGAACAAAAAATTTCACAATTTGTATGGAAACAGAGAAGAACCCGAATAGCCAAAGCAATCTTGAGAACAAAAAACGGAGCTGGAGGAATCAGGCTCCCTGACTTCAGAATATACTACAAAGCTACAGTTATCAAGACGGTATGGTACTGGCACAAAAACAGAAAGATAGATCAATGGAACAGGATAGAAAGCCCAGAGATAAACCCATGCACATATGGACACCTTATCTTTGATAAAGGTGGCAGGAATGTACAGTGGAGAAAGGACAGCCTCTTCAATAAGTGGTGCTGGGAAAACTGGACAGGTACATGTAAAAGTATGAGATTAGATCACTCCCTAACACCATACACAAAAATAAGCTCAAAATGGATTAAAGACCTAAATGTAAGGCCAGAAACTATCAAACTCTTAGAGGAAAACATAGGCAGAACACTCTATGACATAAATCACAGCAAGATCCTTTCTGACCCACCTCCTAGAGTAATGGAAATAAAAACAAAAATAAACAAATGGGACCTAATGAAACTTCAAAGCTTTTGCACAGCAAAGGAAACCATAAACAAGACCAAAAGACAACCCTCAGAATGGGAGAAAATATTTGCAAATGAAGCAACCGACAAAGGATTAATCTCCAAAATTTACAAGCAGCTCATGCAGCTCAATAACAAAAAAACAAACAACCCAATCCAAAAATGGGCAGAAGACCTAAATAGACATTTCTCCAAAGAAGATATACAGACTGCCAACAAACACATGAAAGAATGCTCAACATCATTAATCATTAGAGAAATGCAAATCAAAACTACAATGAGATATCATCTCACACCAGTCAGAATGGCCATCATCAAAAAATCTAGAAACAATAAATGCTGGAGAGGGTGTGGAGAAAAGGGAACACTCTTGCAGTGCTGGTGGGAATGTGAATTGGTTCAGCCACTATGGAGAACAGTATGGAGGTTCCTTAAAAAACTACAAATAGCACTACCATATCACCCAGCAATCCCACTACTGGGCATATACCCTGAGAAAACCATAATTCAAAAAGAGTCATGTACCAAAATGTTCATTGCAGCTCTATTTACAATAGCCTGGAGATGGAATCAACCTAAGTGTCCATCATCGGATGAATGGATAAAGAAGATGTGGCACGTATATACAATGGAATATTACACAGCCATAAAAAGAAACGAAATTGAGCTATTTGTAATGAGGTGGATAGACCTAGAGTCTGTCATACAGAGTGAAGTAAGTCAGAAAGAGAAAGACAAATACCGTATGCTAACACCTATATATGCAATTTAAGAAAAAAAAATGTCATGAAGAACCTAGTGGTAAGACAGGAATAAAGACACAAACCTACTAGAGAACGGACTTGAGGATATGGGGAGGGTGAAGGCTAAACTGTGACAAAGTAAGAGAGCGACATGTACATTTATACAATACCAAATGTAAAATAGATAGCTAGTGGGAAGCAGCCACATAGCACAGGGAGATCAGCTCGGTGCTTTGTGACCGCCTGGAGGGGTGGGATATGGAGGGTGGGAGGGAGGGAGACGCAAGAGGGAAGAGATATGGGAACATATGTATATGTATAACTGATTCACTTTGTTATAAAGCAGAAACTAACACACCATTGTAAAGCAATTATACTCCAATAAAGATGTAAAAAAAAAAAAACAAAAACCTAATGCAGTTTTGAGAAGGGAACAAACAAGAAAACACTCATCATAGGAGAGGGACGGGCATAGTTGCTGGACCAAAATCCGCTGGAAGAAGGGCACCTGTGACCGCCTGAAAGTCACACCCCAGAGACCCAGGGACCTAAACTAGCCTGAAACTGAGCCTTAATCTGCAAATTAAAGAAAGAATGGTCTCTCACCTGCCCCACCACCAGGCTAACAGGCATCAGTTCGAAGTAACAGTGGCATTCTGCTTGGGAACTGAGAGAAAGGAAAGTTCTCTGATGCCAAGCAGACATTAAAACAAAGATCTCTTGGCAAACCGGCCCCTACCCTAAACACAAGGTATTTCTTTAGGAAATTGAAGCCTGTAGTGCAGTGATGGTGACAATATCAACAAACCACAAGTTCAGCCCAATTCCTAATTAGATTAACTCAAATCACCCTTAAAAAGAAAAACAATGCCTATTTCCAAACATAAAAACTATCTTAGTCTCTACTGTCACACATCATTTCCAGCTTTCAAAAACCGTTTTCTAAGGCATAAGAAAAGATAAGAGGAACAAAACCTCCTAGGAGACAAAACAATCATCAGAGCCAAACTCAGATATGACACAACACAGACCTTGGAACTGACAAAAACATCCTAGAGCTATGGGACATATCTAACAGTGTAACATAGGCATTATTGGGATTCTAGAATGAAATGAAAGAGAAAGACAGACACACACACACATGCACACACACGCACAGAGAGAGAGGGAGAGACAAAAGAGGCAGAAGACTGGCTGAGAATTTTTAAAAATTAATGACAAGACAGCAAACCACAGCCCAAGAAACTCAGAGAACAATAATCAGGATAAATCCCCAAAGGAAAAAAAGTTGTCAAATACATGCATGATTTGCAATTTTTTTTCTCTAGCTTGCCTTTTTATTCTTTCAGTGTGTCTGATGCAAAACAAAATTTTTAGTTTTGTTGAAGTCCATGTTAAATTTTTCTTCTCTGTCTGCTTGTAAAAGGTTTATGGTTTTCATTTTACATTGAGATTTATGATCAATTTTGAGTTCATATTTGTACATATGAGATATGAATCAAAGTTCTTATTTCTGCATATGGATTCCAAATGTTCCAAACCCATGTTTAAAAGACTGTCATTTCTCCAATGAATTGCCTTTGAATTTGCTCACACACAATTGGTCATATATCTATGAGTCAATCTTGTGACACCATGCTGTTTCATTGGTCCATGTTTTTCTACCTTCACCACAACCACACTAACTTGAATATTGCAGCTTTATATTAAGACAAAATTGTATAGTATGATTTCTCCAAATTTATTCTTCATTTTAAAAAGTCTTAGCTATTGTAGTGCTTTTGCCTTTCCACATAAATTTTAGGATCAGCTTGGCAATATCTACAAAAAACCTTGGTGAAATTTTTAGTGTAATTATGTTAAACCTGTAGACTGATGTTAAACCTGTAGTATAATTATGTTAAACCTGGAGAACAGATGTCTGTTATGCTGAGCATGGTATTTATTTGTTATCTTTAATTTCTTTCTTCAGTGTTTTGTAATTTTCAGCATATAGATCCTATGTATGTTCTCTTGGATTTATAAATGGTATTTTTCTGATTTCCAATTAATCCTTGCTGGAATATAGGAATACTTCTGATTTGTGTTGCCTTTGTATCTCATGATACTACTAAACACACTTTTTAGTCCTAGGGTTTTTGTTTTTTGTAGATTCCTTGAGATTTTCTATGTAGAATTCTTGCCATTTACAAATAGAGACAGTTTTATTTCTTTCCGATAAATGTATGTCCATTTTATTTCTCTTCTTGCGTATTACACTGGGAAGAACTGGGAAGAATTGGAATGTTGAATGTGGACACCATTGCCTTGTTCCTGTTATTAAGGGGGAAAGAATGCACATATATATAATGCTAGCAGTAGGTTTCAGTAGATGTTCTTTATTAGCTTGAGAGAGTTCAATTCAATTTATGGTTTACTGATGACTATTAAGATTATTTCTCTCATAATAGAATGGTTCTAGTAGTTTGTGATTTTTTAAGGAATTGGTCCATTTCATCTGTGTCAAATTTATATGTGTGGAGCTGTTAATAATATTGCCTTATTATCATTTTATTTTATGTGAGATCCATGATGTTACCCTTTCTTTTATTCCTGATATTATTTGTGTCTTCTCCCATTTTAAAATTTTTAGGTCTTGCTAGATGTTTATTGATTTCTTTGATATTTTACAAGAGAAAGCTTCGGGCTTCATTGTTTTCTCTATTTTTTGCTACAGATTTAATGGATTTGTTCTTATCTTTATTATTTCCTTCCTTGTATTGTTTTGGATTTATTTTGCTCTTCTTTTCCTAGTTTCTTAAGATAGAAGCTTAAAGTAATGTTTGTAACCTTTCTACTTTGCAAATATTAGCATTTAATTATATAAATTAAATGCTAAATAAAATAAAGCACTGTTTTACCTGCAATCCACAAGCTTGGTATGTTGTATTTTATTGTCATTCAATGCATAATATTTTCTGATTTTACTCAAAACTTCCTCTTTGATACATTTATTTTTACAATTTCCATGTGTTTGGAGATTTTCCCATTAGCTTTTTGTTAGGTTTAATATAGATCAGAGTATGGTCTATCTTGGCAAATGACAAATGTGAACTTGAAAAGAAGGTATATTCTGCTGTTGTTGGGTGGAATGTTCTATAAACATTCGACCTAATCAGATCCAGTCAGTTGCTAGTATTTTTTAGTTCTCCTATATATTTCTAGTTTTTTCCTCTACTATTTACATCAGTTACTGAGGGAGGAGTGTTGGAGTCTCCAACTATAACTGTGGATTTGTCTAATTTACCTCTTTCAGATTTTATTTCATAAATTTCCATCACTTTCATAATTTGCATATAAATTTAGGATCATTTTCTTTGTTGATTGAAACTTTTATTATTTTGTAGCAACCCTCTATATTCCTAGCAATTTTCTTTGCTCTGAAGGCTACTGTCTGAAATTAATATAGGCACTCTAACTTTCTTTTGATTAGTATACCTTTTAATCTACCTATGTTATTATATTTGAAGTGGTCTCTTTGTAGACAGCATATAGCTGGGTCATTTTTAAATTCGTTCTGATAATCTCTGTCTTTTCATTGGTATACTTACATAATTTACATTTCATGTCATTAATGATATATTTGAATTTAGTTCTACCACTATATTATTTGCTTCCGGTTTGCTTTTTTTGTTGTGGTAAAATATATATAGCATAAATTTGGGATTTTAACTATTTTAAATGTACAATTCAGCAGCACTTGCTACATTTACACTGTTGTACAGCTGTCCTATTTGTTTCTAAAACATTTTTATCAACAAAAATGATAAACTCTGTAATGACCATTAAGGAATAACTCCCACTCCTTCCTCCTTCCATCCCCTGATAACATCTAATCTACTTTCTGTCTCTATGAATTTGCCTATTTTACATATTTCATGTAAGTAAGTGGAATCGTATAACATTTGTCCTTTTTTGACTGGCTTATTTCACCTAGTATAAAGTTTTCAAGGTTCAACCATGTAGTAGCGTGTATCAGAACTTCATTCCTTTTTATGCCTGAGTGATATTCCCTTGTTTGTTTATACCACATTTTGTTTATCCATTCTTCTGTTGATGGATATTTGCCTTGTTTCTACCTTTTAGGTCTTGTGAAAAATGCTGCAATGAGCATTGGCATACAAGTATCTCTTTGAGACTCTGTTTTCATTTATTTTCGGTATATATGTAGGTGTGAAATTGCTGGGTGATACAGGAATCTATGTTAAGTTTTTTGAGGAACTGTCAAACTGTTTCTGCAGGGTTTGCATCATTTTACACTCCCTCCAGCAATGTACAAGGGTTCCAATTTCTCCACATTCTTGTTAACACTTATTATTTTCAATTTTTTGTTATAGTCATCCTAATAAGTATGAAGTGGTATGTACTATGATTTTGATTTGCATTTCCATAATTACTAAAAATTTTGAGCATCTTTTCATGTGCTTGTTTTCCATGTGCATATCTTCTTTGTAGAAATACCTATTTCAATTCTTTGCCTGGTTTTTTAAATTGTGGTGTTTTTTTTTGTTGTTGAGTTTTAGTTCTTTATATAATCTGGATATTAAACTCTTATTAGATATATGATTTGCAAATATTTTCTCCCATTCTTTAGATTGTCTTTTCACTTTCTTGATAGTGCCCTTGAATGTAAAACATTTTTTGATGTTGATGAAGGCAAGTTTATTTTTTCTTTTGTTGCCGATGCTCTTTGTATTATATCTAAGAATCGATTGCCAAATCCAAACTCATGGATGTTACCCTTATGTTTTCTTCTAAGAGTTTCATGGCTTTAGCATTCATATTTATATTTTGATCCATTTTGAGTTAATTTTGGTATATGGTATGAAATAGTTGTTTAACTTCATTCTTTTGCATGTGGAAATCCAGTTGTTGCAACACCATTTATTGAAAAGATTGTTTTTTCCCCCATCAAATGGACTTGGCACTCTGGCGAAAACTCAGTTAGTCAGATCGTTCTCTTTGTTCTTCCTATCCATACCATTTCATGCCTTCTTTTGGGTTATTTGGACATATTTTAATATTCCATTTTAAATGATCTATTGTTTTTGGCTATATCTCTGTGTGTATATATATATTTTTAATAGACAGACTCAGGATTACCATACACATAATTAACTTTTCAAATAATTACCTTTTTACTTAGAATCATCATTTTATCATTTCATGTGGAACGTAGAATCTTTGCTACCATGTAGCTACCTTTGCTATTGCCCCTTTATGTTATAATTTTCTTATATATTACACCTACATACATTAAAAAAACCCATTAGACAATGTTAACATTTGTACTGTCAAATACCAAATAGTTTTAAAAAAACTCATGATGTAGCTTTTCTTGCAAAATAAAGTTGGTTATCTCAAAATGAATCTGTATTTTTGTGTATCCATGAAATGGAAATGAATGTATTATTATAATGCAATTACTCTTGTACTTTGTTATTACATCTGTAATGATAAATTCAAACCCAATAAAGGAAATTTCATAAACTGTATCATTGTATTATATGCAAAGAAAATAAACTCCGTAATTGAAATGCAGCATTCTTATTAATATTCATACATTTAAAACTGAATTCTTTTTTTGTTGTTGTTAGTTGCTTATTATAATTGATTTATTATACAGAAACTAGAAGTTTTCCTTTTGACCACTAGGTAGAGCTGTGATATTAATGTAGTAAACAAGAGCCACTAAATCTATTGAAAACTTGATAGTTGTCTTATATACATGCATTGCTTTGCCTCTAGATGTTTTATTTCCAGACCTGTTTAACTAGGCTCTGAAAAGACATTTAATTTTCTCCTTTGTCATATGAAGCATGAGTTAGAAATTCCCTTACCTCAAAGCATGTCACTCAAGGTTTTGTCCATAGCTCACTGAGGAAATGAGATGAGAATCAATTGGTTCTCCTCTAAGAAGCTCTAAAGTCAAAGAAGTAACTTTGGACCAATTTAAGGAATAATTAATAATTCCTAATTATTTGTGTCAGTGACCAGATTTATTAGACTGGTTGAGATAAAACTGTTTTCATTAAATCATAATCTAATCTTTGAGAAAATTCAATTGAAACATTACTAGTGTTGACCATAAGCATATTTAGCAGCTTCCTGAGATAGGAGCAAATGGTCTTCGCCAAAGGCATCAACTTCTTTATGTGTTTATTGATCCCCTGTGTAGGAACTAAGGGAAAAGACCTAAATATTCCCTCTCATAGAAGAATTGACAAGCACTCTTGGGCTAAGGACCTCTAGGTCTGAAAATAGTTCAGAACTAGGGCTCACACATGGCATAATCATTCTCCCTGCCTGGAGGGGAATTTCCATGGTTTCTACTGCTCAAACTATAAAGACCAAAATTAGGAAAAATTATTTTCTATATTTTTTAAAGTATAAGGCAAAGTGCACATGTATAGTTATCCCTTCAAAATTATATTCCAAAATTGGCAAGAAGTTTGATTGAATAATTAAAGTACCTGAAAATGTAGGCAAGACACCAAATTTTATGGAAGGTTGATCACAAATGTATTTCAACATGAAGAAAAATGTACATATCAAATCAATTGGGTGGTGGGGCTATGGATTTGTTTATTTTTACTCTATTTTTCTAACATTTAAAATATGTGCTTAATTTTAAACTGGGAAAAATACACTTTTAAAAAACAAAGGAAAATGGAACAAGAGAAAATTTATATATGTAAAAATTATCCACATTATTAGATCATCAATCTTCCTTACATTAAGGACAAATAGTACCATTCAACATTCAAAAACAAAAGCGAGATACATTTTTGCCCGGAGATGCTGCAATTTTCAAATAGGACGAAAAGAGTTAGTATTTGCTAGTGGGCTCCCTCATTGATTTTCATCCGGAGACTAACGGATAAGTTCTTGTCCACTCTACTAGTACTTATACAGTTGGACATAGACTGAACACTGTCACGGAGCATGGAAAAAACATTCATCTAATCCTATGGATTAGAAGGTACACACCAAAGCACACAAACAGAGAAGCTACATGGCATGCTGATTCAAATAACTAAGGGCAACAATATTTCTGAGTTAAGATAGCAGTATAAGCATGAGCATAATTACACAACTCCCTACTCCTAAAATGATCATTGATCAACTACGTAAATATACAAATGGGAAAAACAAAATTCATCAACAATGAAAACCGAGTAGGTGTTCCACACCAGAAGGTCCTATTAGAGAGCCATGGAATACATGGAAGGAACCCAGAGAAGTAACCTATTTTGACAGAAAGTGATATTTCCAGGAAGTAAGTTGTAGGAGTCCCTTTCAGAACTGACACCAATATTCTGTAACTTATAGTTATGGCTGACATTATATGTGACTGAATAAAAAGGCAGACCAACGAGCTGTTAGGAGGTGCAACAACTGGGTTTCTTCTCACCTCTGGATATGGGTATCTTTGCGATTCCATACTGCTGTAAGGCAACATCTAGGTGTTCTTCTAAATCAAAGGAATAGACCAAGTCTTGGAGAACAAGACTTAGTTGTGGAAAAATTGGAGAGGGTCATGCCCTACATAACCCTACCCTATTGGTGGCTCAGAGCAGAAGCTTTGAGGTAGTGATACCAATTGTTGACCTGGTATCACTGATTTTGTTTAGTTTTCTTTGATGAGGTCACAGGCACAGGTTGGGAGAGAGAAGGCGTTATACTCAGAGCAAGGACCATGGGCTTTTGGTTCACTTCTCTTTATGTAACTGACTTGTACCTTCTTGACCTGCTCAGACACATCACATAAATTCCGCTTCCATTTGATAATGGAGTGCTGCTGTGTCCGCCCAGATTTATAGCTTGGTGGGTCCGAGAGCATACAGTTATGTGCAGCTCAGGCTGCCTGGTAAATTGGTGTCCCATCGTCAAGAATTCAGTCTCTACTTAGGCCCAGTAGCAAACCAAGAGCTGTTTCTCAAAAGGAGTTACCTGTGGATGATGGTAGGGCCTTGTTCTAAGATTCTAAAGGCCTGCACTGTGATTGACCTTTAGGGGCCTGTCAAAGGCTCCAAACAACATCCCTCTCTGCACTGATACTTCAAGGGCCATTGCATCTTCTGGATCATGTGGCCCAAGTGGCAGAGCAGCCCGGACCTGGTGCAGAAACTTCTCTTGCTCTGGGCCCTACTCAAAATGAGCAGCTCTTCTGGGCATACTGTAATAGGCTGGAGTGGCACACCCACGAGAGGAAGATTTTGCCTCCAAGCCCAAGAAGGCTTACTAGGCATTGTGCCTCCTCTTTGGTTGTATGAAGGGCCAGATGCAACAACTTATCTTTCACCTTAGAAGGGATTTCTCACATGGTCCGCACCACTGGCTCCCTAGAAATTTCACTGAAGTAGAAGGCCCCTGAATTTCAGTCAGATTTATCCTCCACTCTCTGACATGCAACTATCTTAACGGTAAGTCTAGTGTAGCTGCGATTTCTTGCCCACAAGTTCCAATCGGCATCATGTCATCAATGTGATGGTCCAGTATGATAGTGTCTAGAGAAGAAAGGTGATCAAGATCTCTAGGAACCAGGGAGTCATGTCACCAAGATGGTGGAGTAGGAGACCCCAGCCTCCCTCCATCCACCCACAAAGATCAACATTAGACAGCTATCCCGTGAAAGAAAATACACGTGGGAGAGAT
Source organism: Grampus griseus (assembly GCF_964374135.1). Taxonomy (NCBI): domain Eukaryota; kingdom Metazoa; phylum Chordata; class Mammalia; order Artiodactyla; family Delphinidae; genus Grampus; species Grampus griseus. The sequence continues at coordinate 123,008,852 of NC_138999.1, read as the reverse complement.
CAGGAGTGAATTTAAGGAGCTTCAGCAACAAAGTGGAACAAAAAATCCTGAGAAGAACTGCACAATAAGGGTAAGAACAGCTTCACTTTGCCTGCATCTTCCTGTTCCCCAGGTCAGCAGTGCCCAGCACCAAGAATGAACCCCCAGGCTCAACAGTTCCCCTGCTGGGAAAAGGACAGCGGGTGACTGACCCACTTCCCCAGCCTTTCATGGCACTGGTCAAAGGACTCACTTCAGTGTCCCCTCACCCAAAGATCAGCAAAGTTGAGACATTTAGGAACAAGGAAGAAGGGCGGGGGTAACCAGTATCAGCCAGGCAGCGGGAGGGTGGTTCCCAATGTCCTGCTCTGCAGACGACCCCGGCAGCCTGTGCTGCTACGCACCTCGACAGCCCTTGTGGACGTTGCAGACCCACTGAGCCTTAATCACTGAGGACCTCACCACAGACCCCAGCTGACCGTTCTGCAGAAGACCCCAGCAGCCTTCGCCACTGTAGAAACCAATGGCCAGCACAGCAGCCGTGGAACCCCTGCCGATTAGCCGCTGAGGTTTTCACCGCACCAACCGGGTTGGCATTTGCAGAACCAGCTGCCGGAATCCCTCCCGCTCCCTTCCTTCCCCTTCCACTGGAGCCCGGGATCCACGCCGGCAGCCAGGTGCAGCCTCCCCAGCGATGAGTGTGCAAAAGGTCAGCCTAGCCCCCGGGCTGAGAGCCAAGGTCACAGAGCTGCTTGTGGACCTGGATCCTGCCCTGGGTCCCATCCCTGGCCCACACCGTTGGGCTCACCTGAAGCCAGCAGCTGCGGCTGTGCACCTGCGCTCTGCCGGCCGCCTGCATCACTGCAGAGGGACCCAGCCCTGCCACTAGCCCCGGCCCTCACCACTCGGTGTGTATACACTGTGCGTGTGTGTGTGTGTGTGTGTGTGTGTGTGTGTGTGTGTGTGTGCAGCCTGCCCTCCCGCTACACAGGAGCCTGCAGCTGCCTCCACCCCCACCCCTGCAGCTGAGGGTGTGCTCCTCACCAGCTCTGGCCACCACTTAGCTTGGGACCTGCAGGTACTGCAGTGGACCCCAGACTCCCCGGCAGCAGCTGAGAACCCCCCACAGAGCTTGCCAAGGATCACGCAGTAGGTGATGTCGTGGGCCCCGAGCTGATGAGACATCAGGACCAAGCGGACATGGAGCCACCGCACGCCGGCGTACTTGGTACCCTGCACTACTGGCCTTGGGGTCACGGCTCGCTCCAGACAGCCTCCACCCGCGGGCGAAGGTCTTTCCTTACCGAAGTCAAATATCATTTGAATATAATTTTAAGGTCTAATTTGAAGGGAAGATTAATCATGGGGACACATTTGAAGGGAAGATTAATCATGGGGACACATACACACATGTATGTAGGGCAACAACTCAATAGCGTATGGCTTGGCAAACTTTCTTTAAAAGGCCAGATACTAAATATTTTAGACTTCTGGGCCATGTAATTCTATATATATGTAAAGGAACGGGCTTAACTGTGTTCCAATAAAACCTCATTTATGTAGAAACAGACAGCTGGTCCATGGGCCACAGCTTGTTGACCTCTGCTTAATGGTGGAGATTAAATGGAATAAAAATACTCAGTCCAAAAGAAAGCATAAAGAGAGTAAAAATAATACATAGAGTAGGTGTAATAAAAAGACAGCTGCTTGCAAGATGGTAGATTTTAATCCAACCATAATGATAATGTCATTAAGTATAAAGTTCCTAAAACACAAAGTAAAATATAGGCTGGATTTCAAAAGGCAAGACACAGATATAGGTTCTATACAAGAAATCCTTTTCAAATAAAGATAGATATATTAAAAGTAAAAGGATGGAAAATGTATAGCACTAAAAATCTAAAGAATGATGCAGTAGCTATATTAATATCAGACAAAGTAGACTTCAGAATGAGGAATATTACCAGAGATAAAAAGAGATATTAACTTATTTATTAAAGAATTAGTTCTCCAAGACGTCATTCTAAGTGTGTGTGCTTCAAATAATAGATTCTATAGAAGAAATAGGCAGATCCACAACTTTATTTGGAGACTTCAACATTCCTTTTCTAGTTATAGATGCAACAGTTAGAAGGAAAATCAGTAAGGATGTAGACGGCCTGAATGACACTCAACCACTTTTCTCTAATTGACATTTATAGAACACTTCAGCCAACAACATCAGAATATACATTTACTCAAGTGTACATAGAACATTTCCCAGTATAGATAATATTCTGGGCCATAAGAAAAGCTCAATGAATTTAAAAGAATTCAAATCATGCAAAATATTATTACTGACAACAAAAGAATGAAAATAGAATTCCGAAATGGACAAAAATCAAGAAAATACTCAGATACTTGGAAAAATAAATGACACACCTCAAAATAACCAGAGGCAGGGCTTCCCTGGTGGTGCAGTGGTTGAGAGTCCGCCTGCCGATGCAGGGGACGCGGGTTCGTGCCCCGGTCCAGGAAGATCCCACATGCCACGGAGCGGCTGGGCCCGTGAGCCATGGTCGCTGGACCTGCGCGTCCGGAGTCTGTGCTCCGCAACGGGGGAGGCCACAGCGGTAAGAGGCCCGCATATCGCAAAAAAAAAAAAAAAAAAAAAAAAAAAAAACCGGAGGCAAAGAAGAAATCAAAAGGAAAATTAGAAAGCATTTTGGGAATGAATGAAAAGGAAAACACAACATATCAACATTTGTGAGCGATTCACCCAAGGCAGTAATTAATTAAAAATTTTAAAGCATTAACTAACACACCATTGTAAAGCAATTATACCCCCAATAAAGATGTTTAAAAAAAATTTAAAGCATTAAAGTCCTACATAAAAATATTTGAAAACTTGATCAAAAGTTCCACCTTAAGAAACTACAAAAGTAAGAACAAATTAAACCCAGATAAGCAGAAGGAAGTAAATAATAAAAACAAGAGCATAAATCAACAAAATTGCAAAATTTGCAACTCAAAATATTAACTGCAGATAGCAAAATAATTTGTATGGCACACATTAATTTGTACTTATATGTATGCCAGATGCCTGCAGTGATTTCTGTTAGACTCTAAGTTCTCCAAAACCAGCCCCTGTCATCTGAGCAGAGGTGACTATAACCGAAGTCAATCTCGCTAAATGGTGCTCACAAAAGGTATGCAAATTCATTTAATCATCCTGCTTCACTCAAAATCCTCACACACAGGTGCAATCTAACTCCTGCTTCAGTATTCAGAAGAAAAGAATGGACAAACTCCATCACTAGCAACTGACCTCTGCAGAACTCAACTTCTCCATTCATAGAACAGTTATTTGCCAGAGTGCAATTATTGGCTTGTCAAGTCAATACTATAAATTGTTAAAAAGTAAATTAATTATTTAAATAAAATATATGTTCAGGGACAATGTTGGAACACTGTTTGGCTTCTGAGATTTAGAAGAAAGGTTGAAGTATAATTAACAAAAGACTATTTCTTAATATTTCTCCCCAGGATTACTTTCTCATGGATTTGCATGAAAGGACATTTATGGCAAAAAAAAAATTATTAAAAATATATTATTAAAGCAAATCCAAATATTATGGAAATTGCCAAATTTTCTGAAGTATTGAATTCCATAAGTGCAACCGTGAAATCAGAACAAATTGTTCTAGAATTCCAGGTGTATGTTTTGTTTTCAGGGAGAGAACGAATGCCCTTAAAACTCTAATAAATTCAAAACTGCTGTTACATCTCTTTTAATTAATGTTTTAATTTACACAACTATCAGTGAAGGAGAAAATAGAAATCATGCTAATGAAATCAAATGAGTATATTTCAACAATAAAAGAGAAAACATTAATATTTGTGACTTTAATCCATTGCAAACTACAATTAGTTGATTCTCCTCTAAACTATGCTGAATATTGCATACAAATTAAACCATTTACAGATTATGCCTACAGCAAGTAAGCATGCTTAGGTTAACATGTTTGACAAACTATCTCAAATGTAATCGTTTGCAAGATTGTTTCATGTGATTTTTAAGAGTTTGCAAATCACAATATATAACATTTGCTAGCATAAAAATAAAGTATTTATTAATTACCAAAAAAATAAAACTAAGTGAAAGCAAACTTGCAAAGCTTTGTCTTGAAAACACCAGAGGAAGATTATTATTATTATTGAAATATATTCATTTGCTTTGGCTCCTCCTGACTGCTTATAGCAAAAATTGAGAAAAGAGAAATGATTTAAAGATAGAATTTTAAACAAAAAGGAAGCAGAATTTCACCTCACACAAGTCAGAATGGCTATCATCAAAAAACCTACAAGTCGGGCTTCCCTGGTGGCGCAGTGGTTGAGAGTCCGCCTGCCGATGCAGGGGACACAGGTTCGTGCCCTGGTTTGGGAGGATCCCACATGCCGCAGAGCGGCTGGGCCCGTGAGCCATGGCCGCTGAGCCTGCACGTCCGGATCCTGTGCTCCGCAACGGGAGAGGCCACAACAGTGAGAGGCCCGCGTACTGCAAAAAAAAAAAAAAAAAAAAAAAAACCTACAAGTAATAAATATTGGAGAGGGTGTGGAGAAAAGGGAACCCTCCTACACTGTTGGTGAGAATGGAAATTGGTGTGGCCACTGTGGAGAACAGTACGGACGTTCCTTTAAAAAACTGAAAATGTGAGTCAGCAATCCCACTCCTGGGTATATATCTAGAAAAAATGAAAACTCTAATTCAAAAAGATACATGCACCCCAGTGTTCATAGCAGCACTATTTACAATAGCCAAGGTACGGAAGCAAACCAGGTGCCCATCAACAGACGACTGGCTTAAGAAGATGTAGTGTACACACACACACACACACACACACACACACACACACACACACACAATGGAATATTACTCAGCCATAAAAAGATGAAAAGGGCTTCCCTGGTGGCACAGTGGTTGAGAATCTGCCTGCTAATGCAGGGGACACGGGTTTGAGCCCTGGTTTGGGAAGATCCCACATGCCGCGGAGCAACTAGGCCCGTGAGCCACAACTACTGAGCCTGTGCGTCTGGAGCCTGTGCTCTGCAACAAGAGAGGCCGTGATAGTGAGAGGCCTGCGCACCGCGATGAAGAGTGGCCCCCGCTTGCCACAACTAGAGAAAGCCCTCACACAGAAACGAAGACCCAACACAGCAAAAATAAATAAATAAATTAATAAACTCCTACCCCCAACATCTTAAAAAAAAAAAAGATGAAAGACTGCCATTTGCAGCAACACGGATAGACCTAGAGAATATTATACTTAGTGATGTATGTCGGACAGAGAAAGACAAATACTATATGATATCACTTATATATGGAATCTAAAAATAATACAAATGAATCTATATATAAAACAAAATAGACTCACAGACATAGAAAACACACTTATGGTTACCAAAAGGGAGAGAGAGTGGGAGCAGAGAAATTAGGGGTATGGGATTAACAGGTAAAAACTGCTATACATAAAATAGATAAGCAACAAGGATTTACTGTATAACACAGGGAATTATATTCAGTATCTTGTAATAACCTATAATGGTAATTATAATCAGAAAAAAAAATAACTGAATCTCTTTGCTATACACCTGAAACTAACACAATATTGTAAATCAACTATACGTCAATTTTTTAAAAAAAGAAGCAGAATGTAAATATTTGGAAAATTCTCAGCCTATCCATATTGCAAAAAATGAGAACACTAAGCGTGTGGCCAAGTGAATATTTGATAGGAAAATCAGTCTGAGTATAATCTGCATACTTTATCAGCAAGCCCAGGAGGAAATCTGCCATTTTTGAACTGAAAGGGAAGGAGATGAGAAGGAATGAAGGAAGACTGTTGAACTTCTTGGCTTTTACAGGATAGGACCGTAGAGGTATATGGCTGAGCATGTGTGCTATTCTTCAAAGAAAGAGAATGACCCTGAAAATGATTCAGAGATCATTAGGGCTGCCTCCTCAGTTTCAAAAGGGGGGAAGGGGCATTGCTTTGCTTATACAAAAAAGGCAAAACAACTGTTCCAGTGTGCCCAGCAGACAGGATTGCCGCCCCAGTGGGCCTGAAGGGCAAAGCGTGGAGCCAAAGGAAATTATTCTAGAGCCTTAAGATCTCATGGAGTTTGTCTTGCTAGATTTTGGACTTGCTTAGGACTCATCACTCCTTCCTTCTTTCCTATTTCTCCATTTTGAAATGGGACTGTCTATCTTATGCCTGCCCCGGCATTGTATTTTGGAAACATAATTTGTTTTGTTTCTTATATTCACAGCTGGAGAGGAATTTTGTCTCAGGATGACTCTTACCTTGAGTCTCACCCATATCTGATTTAAATGACATTTAGATGGGCCTTTGAACTTCAGACTTTAGAGTTGATACTGGAACAAGTTAAGACTTTTGGGGATTGGGGGGTGGAATCAATGTATTTTGCATGCTAGAAGCACATGAATTTGGGGAGGACAGGGGCAGAATGTTACAAACTGAATGTCTGAGTGTCCTCCAATTCATATGTTGAAACACTACACTCCAATGTAATAGCATTAGGAGGTGAGGCCTTTGGGAGGTAATTAGCATTAGATGAGGGCAGAGCCCTCATGAATGGGATTAGTGCCCTTTCAAAGAGTTACTGGAGTTTGCTTCCCCTCTCTGCTCTCCACCATGTGAAGATTCAGTAAGTCAGCAGTCTGCAACCTGGAACAGGGCCTTCACTCAAACCTAGCCATGCTGGCACTCTGATCTCAGACTTCCGGCCTCCAGAACTATAAGAAGTCAATTTTCCGTTGCTTAGAAGCCACCTAGTCCATGGCATTTTTCTTATAGCAGCCCAAACGGACCTGTATTTACAACAAGAAAAAAGTTGGACAATCTGAAAACCAATGATTTTTCTCTTAGATCCATCAGAAAACTGAGTTGAGAGTCATCCAGAAGTCTGGAAAGACAGGCGAACCCAGAGTGACAGCCAATATCTGCTTACCTAGAATAGAAGCCACTGTGATCATAAACTGGTAAGAACACTAAAATGGTAATTTTGATGAATTTCTGTTGGCTTGCCACTAACAAATGATCGATCAATGGCAACTAAATTTAGTGTCTATTTTTTTATGCTGTATACATTCATATTATAGATACATAGGGATTATATTAAACCAGTCCCAATTATTTGCTTCAAATACTTCAGTATTGAAGAAACTGCAGTGATCATCCCTGCACATAATTTTTGGGCACATGAATAGTTATCTTCTTTAAAAACATCTGTAAGTGAAATATTTAATTCAAAGAGTATTCATTTTTTTGACATATAATTCATACACCATGAAATTCATCCTTTTACAATGTATAATTCAGTGGGTTTTAGTATGGTCACATGGTTGTGATACCATCCCACTATTTAATTCTGGAACACTTTCCTCTCTACAAAAAAGAAACCCCACTCCCACTAGCAGTCATTATTTGTGATAGTCAAATATTCATATTTTCATCTTTTCATTTTGGGGTCCCCAAATAGAAGCAGTGGAATTCTCAGCAGACAAAAGAGTAAACTGTTGATACACACAACAATATGGATGAATTACATAAGTAATTATGTCAAGTGAAAGAAGCCAGACAAAAATAGTAAATACTATCTGATTTATTGACATAAAGTTTCATAAAATAAAAACTATTACATGGTGACAGAAAGCAGATCAATGGACGCTTAAAGATGGAGTTGGAGAGAGAGGCAGAAGAGGGTTACCAGGAGGCATGAGGAAACTTCTGAGTTTTTTTTTTCCTGAGCAAAACAAAATCAAATTTAATGGTCTTCAGTGCAAAAGTAAAAACAAAAAACACAAAAAAGCAAATGAAAATTAACAGAACAACCCTAAACGTCAAGGCAGTTATGAGGAGAACTTTGAGCGTTAATCTTTAAAACTACAAACCAAAGATTTTTATTACTAGATAATTGGAAAAAAGTAGTTTTCTGCTGAGTGTTCATATGAAAGCAAAATTTCAAACAAAATCTGATGAACATAGAAAAAATTGGGGCGCTCACAAGATGGGATATGAGAAAAACAATGCTCAAATACTTATGTGTTACTAAAAAGAAACAGAAAAATCTTACGCATTCAGGCAACTTTAAATGCTCTTGAAAACTGGAGAACTGATAGTGAACCACAGTATCAGGTGTGTGTAGCACCACACATGCTAGGTGTGGACAGAAATTTGGGACGTGAGGGTAACAACTCTTCTCCAGGTGTGCCTGGAGCTTAGATACAACTTGGAATACACTGGACTTTCCCTGAAACTCTGGTCCATTCCCAGTGGCACCTGCACTTGTGAAACACCCAGATATGTTCACTATCTGGATTTTTATTTTATTTTTTTTTTTTTTTTGCGGTACGCGGGCATCTCACTGTTGTGGAGCACAGGCTCCGGACACGCAGGCTCAGAGGCCATGGCTCACGGGCCTAGCTGCTCTGCGGCATGTGGGATCTTCCGGGACCGGGGCACGAACCCGTGTCCCCTGCATCGGCAGGCGGACTCTCAACCACTGCGCCACCAGGGAAGCCCGACTATCTGGATTTTGGTTAAGGTTTCACAGGTGAATACATAGGTCAAAACTAATCAAATTGTATACTTTGTGCAGTTTACTGTATGCCAGTTGTATTTTAATAAAGCTGGCTTTAAAAATACTTTCTATGAGAAATAAAAAGCCACTTTGGAAAAGATCTTTTGGAGGAGGAGATTATTTCATCACTGGCATTACTTAGAAATGCTGGAGTATGGTAATGATAAAAAAAGACTGGCTTTTACTTGGTTTTAGTCTTGCTTTAAAATTCTCTACAATGCTGTCCTTTATTGCCTGCATGGAGGGGGGTGGACCACCCCACTCCTCACCCTTGGGAGGCCACCACTCCCCTCCAAAGTTTCTTAGCAAGAAAGCAGTCTTACCAATGCCAGGTTTGTGGCATCTGGTTTAGTTTCCTACACAAAGGAAAGGATATGCATCAAATACATTAGAATAACTGCCTGGGAGAATGGGGCTGGGGAGTGGAAATAAAAGGCAACAGACAGTGAAGAAACAGGAGAGGGTCCTGAACCATTAACTCGAGGAACAGGATTAACTCAATCCTCAATCCAGACATGAGTCAAAACAAAACCCCTTCAAAGTGTGGAACAACCAGCCACAGGTGGGGAACAACCAGCACAAAGCACAGAACAACCAGCCACAAGGACTCAAGAAATGGAGAGGATGACCCCCTGTCAATCCAAATGCAGAGACAGTGCCAAGGTCGGATGCCCCTACCCATGATCCTCCTCTTCCTCCTGGATCCCCCACCCCAGACGCCTATGCTGTCCGTGCAGAAGGCAGCCAAGCAGGTACACTTGATATTAAAACCCCTTCACCACCATCCCCCGAAAGTAAAGACTTGGGGGAAGAAGAGTATTTAATAACTGACATTATTTATAAATGTCATGGTGTGGAGGTGATGATAGAAACAGGACCAGCTTTTACTTGGTTTACTTCTTATATTGAAATTCTTTGCAGACTATTCCCCGGCTCCAGGGGCAAACCACTCTGCCCTGTCCTGGGAGGCTACTGATCACCCCAGGTATCTTAGCAAGAAAGTAGCCCAATTAGTGTTGGGTGTGTGGTCTCCAAATACCTTTAGTCAATGAGGATGGTGTGCTGCTGGTAACTTTTAGTGGGATGAGTTTCTTAGTCCTTGCTTACAGCACAGGGTGGAAAGTAACAAATATCACTATGAGGTAGATGGCCTGGAGTCAGTTTGACATTTGTGGGTGGGAATGCCACCCACACACATCACAGTCTTCTTTATCTGGGTTCTAGCAATCTGAACTCTGATGCCTTCCCAAACCTCCATCCCATTGCATATTTGCGCCTCCTCCCACACACATACACTCATTCATGCAAACTCCAAATCCTTTTCTTCCTGCCCATGGGATAAAGTGTTCAGGAGGAATCTGTCTTCAGGTCTCAGTCCTCACCTCATCTTTATCCCCCATGTCTGGCTAACTGTGGGCCTGCAGGTCTGGCCCCTGACTCGGCAGGACTCTTCTCCCAGCCCTCAGACACACCTGCCCCTCCCTTCCCTCCCTCCCTCCCCACCAAAACAGAGAACTGGCACACGTACCCCCCCACACACACACATATCTCTTTCTCAGATCCTGTTGATGTTATTTCAACCATCACCACCTGTGTACGCTGTTGGCGCCCACTTTGGTGTCTGCAAGGGTGGCCGTTTCTCCACGGGCTCCTCTGGGGACGCAGCAGACAGCTGCTGGTGTCCAGGCCTCTCTAGACACAGGGCGGTCTGGGACGGGCCGGGTTGTCCGCGGCGTCTTGGTTCTGCTCCGGCTGCAGCCGTGGTCTCTGATTTTGATTCCTTCTGCTCATCAGCTGGAGGTAACAGTCGGAGGTCGTTGCCCTTGTTTCTCTCGTGCGCTTTCCCGAACAGGTGATAGATGGTTCAGGGGATCTTGGGAGTGCACACTCTTGCAGGGACATTTCTACCCACCTGGCTACCTTCCGCACTGGGTTGGGGGTTGGGGTGCAACAGGTGAGCACGGAGCACAGCACTAGTTTGGGGGCAGAAGATGGAGACTGGATGGGGAGGGGGCTTCACACGGAGTGCAGGCTGAGGATGGGGTTTGTGCCTGGCACAGACAGCACAGGCGTCTGGGGTGGGGGATCCATGAGGACGAGGAGGAGCATGGGTAGGGGCACCTGACCTTGGCACTGTCTCTGCACTTGGACAGGGGGTCATCCTCTCCATTTCTTGAGTCCTTGTGGCTGGTTGTTCCCCACCTGTGGTTGGTTGCTCTGTACTTTTAAGGGGTTCTGTTTTGACTCTTGTCTACAATTAGTAGTGAGCATACCACCCTGTCATGTGATAATTTTAGGAAAAAAATCAGCAGATTGCATCAAATAGGGCAGGTCAAAAAATGATGTTAATTGTTGGAGGTAACAGCCTTTCATTTTCTTATATAATTTTTTTCTAAATTTGTTTACCAAAAATGTCTTGAAGGGTCTGCTGCTACTCAACGCAAATTTATCGAAGTATTAGGAACACATTCAGTGCATATCTTGTATTAAAATGTTGCAATTGACTTTATAAAGTAACTCTCATTGATATCTTTAGTGATTCTCTTTTACATTTTCCACCAAAATGAATGACAAAAAGTTAAAGGTCCTCAGCATTCACTGGGTTCGTTTTTACTGAAATTTTCCATTTCCGACATGTTCAGTTTTCAAGAATATTCTTCCACCTTCCAGGTTGAGGAGCACACTCACGGTGACTCTCCCACGTCACACTGCACATCAGAGACACATCCAAGCCCAGAACCAGGGGCGCCTACTTCCTTCTTCAGTTCTTGTTTTCTGGGCCGCTGTACAAGTGGTGATATAAAGTGACACTCATATCATTATAATAATAACCCTCAACTACTTTTGCAATGATTTCCTTCACCGTCTTGTATGTTTTAACTATAGAAGGCAGGTTTAGACACTCCACAGGGCACCAGATACAGGATGGAATCTGCTTGAGCGTTTGCTTCACTCTGGCCACAAAGGGCAGGTGTTGGAGGTCAGCCATCCATTCTCGAGTCCAAGCACAAAAGACAGGAAAGAGCTGTGTGAGGACGATGGGAGGGGTACTTCCCACACACTTTGCCAGGATTCGCCACGTGGCTTTGGACAACACCAGAGCCTTCACCTCCACCGCAAGCTCCCTGCCACGTAACACTCCTACTGCTAGAGCAGATTCCTGCACCAAGACCCGACCACGTACAGGCTCTGTCCAAGCATCCAGTACCAGTCAGAGCGCAGGAAAGAGGACGCATAGAGAGACAAGGAGCTGGGAACAGGGAGACCGTCAGGGAGAGGGCAATAACACAGAGCTCGCAGCAGCCCAGCCGCTGTCACCTCAGACCTAAAGACACGGGAAGAGGGAGTGGTCACCCAAACCTGGAAAGATCACTTATCATGAGGACAAGGCCATCTTGGGAGGAGCAGTGACCTCTCCAAGAGACTGAGCCAGTCCTCGATGACTAGCAGGGAGGGAGCCGGGAGATGAAGCACCCCGCCCCCAATCTCCTCCCCCCAACTCTCCTTGGGGCTCCCCAGGCGCCAAACCCAATGGAGGTCCCGGGGGCCCCTTGATATAATCCACAGGACACCGCCTCCCAAGATAGAGAGGGGGTCGAGAAGGGCAGAGAGTGGATCTGGATGTGCAGAGGGAAGATGCCTAGCAGAGATCCAAGATGCACAGCAGTCGCAGGAGGTGGGTACCAATTACCGTTCCCACTGACAGTTCAGGGAATTGAGGCTCAGAGAAGCCAAATAACTTGTGCTACACTGTGAGGGAGGACCAAGACTCGGGTTCTCCAGGCCCTGCGTCTCGTGTTCTCTCTGGTCATCTGGATAAACCACATGCCCTATCTAGGCTCCAGTTCCCCATTCATGGGACGAGGGAATTGGGATAACTGATGCTAACCTGAGAAAATGTGCTATGGTTCTATAATTCTCACTTTTAATAATATTATGATTCCTCTAAATTTTCATCACTATGATTCTAGCCAACCGGTCTTACAACCCGGAAGTATAAAATGACAAGCGAGGGGCCATCCCGGCTGGAGCTGCTCTCTTGCTCCTTCTGATTCACTCATCCCTGGACGGACACCAGACCCAGTTGGCCCCTAAGAACAAGGTCTCTGGTTGAATCTGGGGGATTATCCTGGAAAGAGGGCGCTTTAGACAGAGGTAAGCCATAGAACAAAGACTGTTAAGCCACTCAACAACCCTTGAAGAAGCATGTGTTCTTTGTCGAGCACAGAGATACAGAGACCAATAAGACGTGGTCCTCGTCACATGCTTTCTGAAGAAAATGTATCTGCTCCATGCCTTCCCGAATGGGTACTTCCGCATATGGCATCGTGAAGAGACGTCTCAAAGTCATTACCATGCTAATAGAAAATAAACCTGAACTCTTAAATCAATCATTCTGAATATTCAGACATTTCCTACAATGCTCAACACTTCAAGCTTTTTTTTCCTCTGAAATGCCTAAGGCTGTGGAGTGTGACCCTTTATTACTAAGCCTAATATGAAAAATGCTTTAATGCCACATGATGGATGGAACATCAGTTTGCAGTAAGAAATACCTTCAATTGTACATATCAAAGAGAGAGAAAAAAGCATTCTGATTTCTTTTTACCCCGTGGCCTGACAACTTGAAAGAATATTCTTTTATTCCAAAGAGGCTATTTGGGGGCACTTTTCTGGAAATCATTGCTAGGTATTTAGGTATTTTGAGAGTGAACAGAAGATTGTGCTGTTAAAAGATTTTGCCTATCATAATAACAAATCAATAAAATAAAAACGAAGAGACAATACATATAGGAACAAAACAAATGTGGATTCTTTAAAAAGACTAATAAAATAGGTAGATATTCAACAAGAATGAGCAAGAGAAACAAGAGAAGGCACAAAGAAACACTGTTGGACATGGAAAGGAGCCATAACTATAAATACAGTGAGGATGTTTTTTTAAGTATGAGAATTCGATTCTCTACTTTAAAGCAGTAAAACTAAAAACAGATGAAATGGAAAATCTCCTAGAAAAATATGTTACCAAAGTTGACACCAAAAAATAGAAAAAGAACAAAAGCTGCTGAATGTATCTTTATAAGTTCAGTCTAAAGCTATATTTTAGAAGTAGACGGTACAAAAAAGGAAAGCAATAGGTCAATCTCAGTTAAAAACATCAATGCAAAAATCCTAAATAAGATATTAGCAAACATATCCAGCAGTGTGGTGTGTGTATAAATGTATATTTATTTTAAAATATGTTTTTTGATATGATATACATCATGTATCATATATATCATGATCACATATATCATATTTATCACATGGTAAATATACGGTATGCGTGTGTGTTTGTGATGACCAGTAAGGTTAATCCCAGAAGCTCAAGGAAGATTCAACATTAGAAAGTCTTACTGTAACTCACCACACTGACAGATTAAGGAAAGACTAATCATCACAACAGATGCAGAAAAAAACATTCATAAAATTTAGTACCCATTCACAATTTAAGAGTACAGTAAAATACCTAGCCAACCAAGAATAGAAGGAAGTTTTCACTAAGCAGTTTCTGCTAAAAACCTACAATAAACTTTAGGAACATATTTCCTTTAAAGTCAGGAACTAGACAAATATGTTTTTTCTAAGACCACTCCATTCATCATTGTGTGACATATCTGGCTGACACAATAAACAAAGGAAAAGGAGTTAGAGAAATAAGGATTTGAAATGGAGAAAAAAAAGAAGAATCATGTGCACATAAGATTGTCTACATAGAGAATCCATGAGAAACTACAAACAATTAAAAGTCATAAGAGAGTTTGGCAAGAATGCTGGAGACAAGATTAATATACAAACATCCATGGCATCCTTATCAGCAACAACGAATTAGAAAATGTAATTTTTAAAAGATCCCATTAGCAATAACAATAAACTATGACAAACCTAGGAATGAATCTAAAGAAAGAGGTGCAAGAGTTAAATGAAAGCAAATTATGAAACTTCACTGAAAGTCCTAGACCTAAATAAACAGAGATATATCTCATGCTCAGAGATGAGAGGATTCAACATCAACATCAGTTCCTCCTAAGTTAATACATAAATTGAATGTAATTCATATTAAAGTCCCAGAAAGGTTTTTCATGAACATTTTTAGCTGGTTTTAAAATTCATATGGAAGAATTAAGGCCAAAAAACAGCTAAGCCAATATTGAAACAGTATAAGATGGACACTTGTCCTACCAGATATGAAGACATTTATTAAAGCCTTATAATTAAGACACAATAGGATTGGTGCAGGGTTAGACCAACATAATAGAGAGAGCCCCTCTGTGTATAGGAACTTGGGATGTGACAGAGGTAGCATTACAGAACTGCGGGAAATGACTGAACTATATATTAAATGGTCCTGGGACAACTGGTTATTTACAGGGGAAAAAATAGATCTCTAACTCATGCTATATCCAAAAATGAATTCCAAGAGAATTACAGTTAACTTTAAAAGATTTAGGAAAAAATACAGACACTATTTTTATAATCCCAGACTAGGCAATGACACAATAGCACAAACCATGAAGCAAAAAGAGAAGAAAATGTTGACCAACATGATTTTAAAACTTATGTGACAAGACACCAAAAAACAAAGGTTAAAGGCAAGAAATGGAGAGAGCTGGAAGCTGTAAGAGGCCAACCTTGCTGACACCTTGATTTTAGCTCTTTAAGACTCATTTTGGACTTCTGACCTCCAGAACTGTAAGAAAATTAATTTGTTCTATTTTAAACCAAACCAAAACAAAACAGAAATGGAAAGAGTAGTTTTGTTTTTGTTTTTTAAGTGTCCAGGATATATAGTGAACATTTGGTAACTGTAAGGAAAAACACAAATAACCCACTATAAAAAATGAGCAAAATCTATAAACTGGCAATGCATAGAAAAAGAAACCCAAATGACCAACAATCATGAGAAAGAAAAGCATAAATCACCAGAAATCCAGAGAAGTATAAATCAGTACCACAATGAGATACCTTTCAATCTATCAGATTAGCAAAATGTAAAAGCCTGATAATGCCAAGAGTTGGAGAAGATGCAGAGCAACGAGAACTCTCATACACGGTTCTGGAAGTGTAAATTGAGAGCAATTCAGCAACATCTACCAAAGTGGATGATGTTTGTCCCCTAAGACCCAGAAATCCACGTCTGCATCTATACCTTTGGGAAGCTCACATGTCCACATGGAAACAAGCCCAAAGAAGTACACAACAGGGGCTTCCCTGGTGGTGCAGTCGTTAAGAATCTGCCTGCCAATGCAGGAGACACGGGTTCGAGCCCTGGTCTGGGAAGATCCCACATGCCTCGGAGCAACTAAGCCCGTGCGCCACAACTACTGAGCCTGCGCTCTAGAGCCTTCGAGCCACAGCTACTGAAGCCCGTGAGCCTAGAGCCCGTGCTCCACAACAAGAGAAGCCACCGCAATAAGAGAAGCCACTGCAATGAGAAGCCCGTGCACCGCAACGAAGAGTGGCCCCCGCTCGCCACAATGAGAGGAAGTCCGCACACAGCAACGAAGACCCAATGCAGCCAAAAATAAATAAATAAATTTATTAAAGAAAGAAAAAAAGAAGTACACAACAGCTCTGTCTGTAAAATGAAAAGGTGGAAACAATCTAAACTCCCGTCAATTAGAGAATGGATATATTATGATATATTCATTGAAAGGAATAATACAGCAGGTAAGGAAACTAACTCTACATCAATTAATTAGGATAAATCCTAAAAACGTAACTTTGAGTGATAAAGCAAGCTGAAGAAAGATGGATTACTGAGTAAGAACATTACCATAAATGTTTTAAACTCACAAAATAATACTAGTTATTGTTCATGACACATAGCCGGGAGCCAAATGCAACAACATGTATGTAACAACACAACTTTGGAAGACTGGCTCCCTCTAGGAAAGCTGCAGGGGAATGGGATCAGGGTGAGGTAGAAAAGAGGCTTTAACTGCAACATTTTCTGCAAAAAAAAAAAAAAAAAAACTTTAAAAAATGTGGCTAAATGTCAACATTTATTAAATCTGATTAGAGGACGAAACAAAAAAAAACGTTTTTGCCTATCAATATTTAGAATATTTCTTATTTTACTTTTTTTAATTAATTTATTTATTTATTTTATTTTTGGCTGTGTTGGGTCCTCGTTGCTGTGCGCGGGCTTTCTTTTAGTTGCGGCGAGCAGGGGCTACTCTTCTTTGCCGTGCGCGGGCTTCTCATTGCAGTGGCTTCTCTTTGTTGTGGAGCACGGGCTCTAGAGCACAGGCTCAGTAGTTGTGGCGCACGGGCTTAGTTGCTCCACGGCATGTGGGATCTTCCCGGACCAGGGCTCGAACCCGTGTTCCCTGCACTGGCAGGCAGATTCTTAACCACTGCACCACCAGGGAAGCCCCTATGTTAATTTTGTCATGTTACCAGTGACAATGTAAATAAAAACCTAGAATAGTACAGAATTGAAATTTGCCCCACATTTTTCTTTACCCCCACGTGTATCCTGATGAGAAGAACTTCCTGTTTTACTCATATTTTAGACTCAATAATCTTTCCAAGGCCTTCTGAACTCCAAGCAGAAAAGTACCACCTGAAGGGCAGTTCAAAGACAGAGGTACTTAGGTCTGCAGTCCACACATGTCTCCAAAGTGAACCCCAAGGTGTCTTGTCCTTCTAACCCATGTGAATACACCAAGAAGGGGTTTTATTACTATAAAGATTAAACTGTTTGACATTTTAAAAATCATTTTATCAATTTCTATAGCTTTAATTAAATTATAAGTTTCAGGAAATTATAGTACCAAGCAGAAATGTCATAAAGCCAATAATAGCCTCGCTGGCATAAAAGATGATCCCCATGGCTCCACGCATAACCCACATCACTACTGTGCAGCCCACGTTCAGCTTGAAGTCAGCTCTTCTCACTTACCCTGGTTTACTTTCCTCTCCAGCTGATGGCTATTCTGAATGGGTGCACTTGGCAGATATCAACATATTGGCCAGGCATACTTACCTCGGTTAGAGACTATTGAGTTCACTACCCCAGGAACATAAACATTTAAGATGCATTGAAAATTTTGTTTTAGAATTTCCTTTCCAATCATTAAACAATAAGCAACTTTTTCCTGCTATTTACTTACACGTAAGTAAGATATTTTCTGTTGTATAGCACTTCACATTTAATAGAACATTTGCACTTTATAAAGCATATATTTCTAACAAACACAGGAACATATAAGTACAGGTAGGATGGGTGGCGGTTCTTTCTCATTTACATTCAACAGAACAGCGGGCTCCAATGGGCCACTGGATGAACATACACAGACCTCCATTTCTAACAGACCCGTTCTGTTCCTTCCACAGGGGACACAATCCACCTTTCACCTAAGGTTCACACACTCCTGAAGCCCTTTTGGTTCAATCAGAATCAAGAGCTGTCGTTTGCCAAGCTGTCAGGATGTCACAGAGGAGAACATGGATTCCACATGCTCTGCTGGGGGGATTCCAGGACAAGGAGGAAAGTAAGGGCAGACAGATATCCAGTTTTCCAAAAACTGGACCTAGAATTAGCAAAGTTCTCACTCGGGATGAGCTTGGCTCTAGGATCAATGACAATTACCCACTGGCAATGATAGGGAAAAATATGATTTTCACTAATAATGGTTTGTTTCAACAGAAGTCTGCAGTTAAATTTATTTTGTCCTTATGTGGGAAGATGCTTACATTTCACCAGGATCAATCTGATCATGAGAAAAATTGTGGGTGCACTGCTGACAGATAACAAGGATTACAAATGGTGACAGAAACCCATGAGGTCACCCCCAGAAACAGCCAAAGTCATGAAGACATCCGTGTCATATTACTGGACATCCAGACGCACTTGCAGCCAGAATGCATTCTGCCCCTAGGAGCCCAGCATTGGATGCCCGCACCAGAGAAGCTCATGGGGACGCCAGGGTCCACTCCTCAGCATGTTCCCCATTGAAATCCCTGATCATCTCCTGAGCTCCTTCCCTGGGCCAGGCACTGAGCTGTGAGGGACACCCCGATGAACTGACATGTAGTTTCCATGGGAAATGTGATATGGCATGAGCAAGAGAGACAGTTAAAGAGGGGTAGGGGACATTGTCGGGGCTCAAAGAAGGGCAGATCATATATTCACAATGGCCAAGATGTGGAAAAAACCTGTGTCCATCAATGAATGAATGAATAAAGAAGATACACACACACACACACACACACACACACAATGGAATACTATTCAGACGTGAGAAAAAAGAAAATCCTGCCATTTGCAACAAGATGGATGAGTCTTGAGAGCATTAAGCTAAGTGAAACCAGTCAGAGAAAGACAAATATGTATGATCTCACTTATATGTGGAATCTAAAAGAGCCAAACTCGTAGAAACAGAGAGTAGGCTGGTGGTTACCAGGGGCTGCCAACTGTCACTTATCAATGAGTTTCTGCAGCTACTTTTTCTTATACCCATTATATTTCATTAATTTATGTTGCCTGTCTGACCCCCGCAGGCCTTGACTTTGCAACGCCTGTTCTCATCCAATCTCCTCCTTTTCCAGATAAGAACATAGCAACCCAGAAGGAAATGAAAGGACTTACTTAAGTCACACAACTGCTTTGTGGTGGGTGGGGTTAAAACTGTTCACAGGTGAGTTTTTTGCCTCATGGTTTTGAGACACTGAAAAATCCAACAGCCCACCTTAGAATATGTGCCACAGAAAAGATACTTAAAAGGCAAGTCCAGTCTGCCTAAGGTTTTGACTGGACATCAATCATTCCTTTAGATTAATACAGATGTCAGACCAAGGGTAAGAGAACGTGTGTATAGGGTGGGGGGCATTCATAGCTTGTCATTATGTGTTGAAACAATTCTTTTTTTTTTTTTTTTTTTTTTTTTGCGGTACGCGGGCCTCTCACTGTTGTGGCCTCTCCCATTGCGGAGCACAGGCTCCAGACGCGCAGGCTCAGTGGCCATGGCTCACGGGCCCAGCCGCTCCGCGGCATGTGGGATCTTCCCAGACCGGGGCACGAACCCGCATCCCCTGCATCGGCAGGCGGACTCTCAACCACTGCGCCACCAGGGAAGCCCATGTGCTGAAACAATTCTTGATTTCACTGAGGATAGGCAACAAGAAGCTCTTTTCTTCAGGTCAACAAAGTCTGGTCAGGTGAGCTCTGGGGCGCTTGCTTCATTAAAGCAGAGGTAGGAGATAAAAACACAATATGCAATTGCAACTGGTATAGCTACATTAACATGAAATAAAATAGAATTACAGCAATATCAATTAGTAAGGAGAAAGACTTTAACTTCAGAATGATAAAAGGCTTAATTAATCATGAATATATAACAAAGTGTCCATCATTTTGTTTGTGCTAAAAATATGGCCAACAATATATAAAAGGATAATTAGTAGAATTATAATAAAATTGAAAACTTTTCAAACATTGCATACTGGTCTCCTTAATGGATAGGTCGAGCAGACAAACATATTAGTAAAGATATTGAAAACTGGAATTAAACCATTAACAATTTGAACTTTATAACTGCTGTGTAATTCCTGAAGAATACATATTCTAAAAACCATACACTGAACACTTGTAAACATTGCCTATATCCTTGGCTACAAAGCTCATCTCAATAAAAATCAAACAATTTCAGTTATGGCATATTCTCTGTGATCACAATGTCAGAAATCAACATCACAAAGATAAAATGAAAATTCTTGCTTTTCAAAATTTTTAAATATGCTTTAAAAATCTTTAGGTGAAGAAATAAGTCTTAATGGAAATTAGAACTATTTTGAAATAAAAGTTAATACAAATGCTATATCTAAATGTGTGGGATGAAGTTAAAGCCATGCTTAGCAGGAAATTTATTCCTTAACTACATATATCAGAGAAAAAAATAAAGGATGAAGATTAATGCAGTAATAGTCTATTTTAGTAAGTTTAGAAACAAAATGGAAGAATTAACCCCCAGAAGATAAAAAAGAAAATATTAAAGATGAGAGCCAAATTAACGAACCAGTACATGAATATACAATAAAAGAGGGTCAAGAAAACCAAAAATTTGTCCTTTGATATAAATAATAAAATTGATAGACTTCTGGTTTCAGCACTTATAGGAAAAGAGCTTGAAAGTTGCCATTTCCTTTCTTACAAAAAGAAAAAAGCTGAACAATTGAAAATCAACAACTTTTCTTTGATCCTTCAGAGAATCAAAGTATCAGAGCAAACTGCCACCCCAAAGTCTATAATGACAGGCAAATACAGAGACTCATAACAGAGAACAGCTAACTTGTAGCAAAAGGCACTGGAGATAACACTTAAATGGTAACAGACAAAATGTTGGAGTTTGAGTGTGGCCTAGCCAGAAAATGAGAAACTCCTGGGGACCCAACCTCAGGGAGAATCCCATGCTTTCATGGGCTTTCACTCCAGGAACCACACCATGTTCTCCAAGTAAGGATCCAGGAAAAATTTTCCCTCCGTTTCTAGCAGGAGGGGAAACATAACCTCTTTGAAATATTCCCAGAGAGTTCTCCACAACAAAGACCTACCCTCCAGCAGAAAAGACTTTAACTGAGCCTTATCCCACCTGGGGGATAGAGCATGTGCCTGACTGCCGGCACACTCTGTGTGTCACCTAAAAGGGGGATATCTGAGAAGCGCTTCCGAAGCTCACAGTTCAGGGACATAGGACCACTAAAATTTTAACTGTAAGATTATAGAACATTTACCCTCTGACACACACCACCACCATACCAATATAATTCACAGATGGAAGCAGAGACCCAGAGGAAATATTTTCATGGAAGCCAATAGACAACAGGGGAGACAAAAAGAAAAAAGAAAAAAAAAAAAAGACATGACAAGAATTTGAAACCTCTGTCATCTACAGCTACAGCAAACATTAAATATAGGCAAACTTAACCAAAATGCATAAAACCTCACACTACAAGTTTATTTAACTTAGTTTGTATTACTCAATACATCATGCCTAGTTGTAACAACAAATTACAAGGTATGTTAAACAAAAAGAAAAAACAGTCTGGAAAGACAAAACAAGCATCAAAATAAGACTCAGATGTGACATATATTTTGGAATTATCAAGCAGGAAATTTAAAATAACAATGATAATATGTTAAGGAGTCTAATGGAAAAGTAGACAATATGAAAAAATAAATGAGTAATATAAGCAGAGAAACAGACACTATGAGAAACAATCAAAAGAAAATTCTGGAAAACTAAAACATGGTAACATAAATGAAGAATGCCTTTGATGGGCTCATCAGAAGAATGGGCATGGCTGAAGAAAGAATCAGTAAACTCGAAGATGTGTCAATAGAAACTTCCTAAATTATAATACAAAGGGGAAAAAAGAATGAAAAATAAAAGAACAAAATAAGAATTCCAAAAATGGGTAACACACGAATAATTTGAATATCAGAAGGCGAAGAAAGAGAACAAAGTAGAAGAATATTTGAACTAGGACTTTCGATGTCCAAGGGCAAGAGAAGGTGGATGTCTCAGCTCAAGCAAAGACAACAAATTCACCCTTCCTCCACCTGTTTGTTCTATTCAGGGGCTCAAGGGATTGGATGATACCCTTCCACATTAGTGATGGAAGATCTTCTTTACTCAGTTTACCAATTCAAATGCTAATCTCTCTAAGAAACATTCTCACAGACACACCTAAAAATAATGTTTTACCAGCTATGTGGGCATCCCTTAGTGTAGTCAAGTTAACACATAACAAGGTTAGGGGGCCTCTCTTATTTTCTAAAGCCTTCAACTAGTTGGAAGAGTCTCACCCAACTTATGGAGGAAAATCTGTTTTACTCAAAGTCTGTTGATTTAAATGCTAATCTCACCTTTAAAAAAATACCTTCACAGTGACATTTAGACTTGTGTTTGACCAAATATCTGGGTACTGGGCCCTAGCCAAGTTGACACTTAAAATTAACCAGAGAGGGGCTTCCCTGGTGGCACAGTGGTTGAGAGTCTGCCTGCCAATGCAGGGGACACGGGTTCGTGCCCGGGTCCGGGAAGATCCCACATGCCGCGGAGCGGCTGGGCCCGTGAGCCATGGCCGCTGAGCCTGAGCGTCTGGAGCCTGTGTTCCGCAGCGGGAGAGGCCACAGCAGTGAGAGGCCCACGTACCACAAAAAAAAAAAAAAAAAAAAAAATTAACCAGAGAGGACTTCCCTGGTGGTCCAGTGGTTAAGACTCCCTGCTTTCACTCCAGGGGGTGTGGGTTTGATCCCTGGTCAGGGAACCAAGATCCCACATGCCATGTGGCACGGCAAAAAAGAAAAAAAAAAAACAGATTAATGAGGGATATTACATAATGATAAGGAGTTAAATTTTATAAAAAGACATAATGATTCTAAACGCATATGTTGCTAACAACAGAGTGCCAAAATACATGAAACAAAACCTGATTGAAATTTAAGGAGAAATAGACAAATCATCTATTGGGGTTGGAAACTTTTGTCAAATAAAAACAAATCTGGACTTAGATAAGGAGAGATTTTATTCAGAAGAAAAACTATTGTAACAGGGAGATCTACCCCATCTCAGAAATCTGCAAGCATCTCAAAATCAAACAAAAACGTAAGCAGTACCTTTGGTACTGCCAATTAGAAGAAATGCCCAGCAGGGTCTGACAGGACACGTGTCACACTGTGGTCAGCCAATTCTCAATATAAACTGATAAAGGGAAGATGTTCTGCACTTTAGTACTTGCTCACACTTGGGGACAAGCAAAGTTCAGGGGCCCTAGGGAAGAGAGAAACCTGACTAAATTTTGGTCAAGACAGAATAGAGAGCAAGGAACAGACAACTGTGGACACTTGGTCAGTCAAAACTCCCCTGTTAGTAATTGATAAATCAACCAGGTGGAAAATCAATAGGATGTAAATGACCTAAACAGCACTATCAGGCAAACTGGTCTAATTGAGACTTATGAAATACTCCAGCCAACAAGAGTAGAATTCACCTTCTTCTCAAGTCACATGAATTTTCTCAAGAACAGTCACCAAGATACACCACTTTCTAGGCCATAAAACACAACTTAACCCCTTTAAAGGAAAGCGTATGGAGTGATATCAGCAAGATGTTGGAAACCATGGATCCTCCTTCCTCCCACAAACAAACTGGTTCAGCAACAATTCATGGACAAATTCCCACTGTGAGAAATCTAGAAACTAAGAGAAAGTCTCCTGCACCCGAGGAAAGCTAAGCCAGACTCACTGAAGCGGGTAGGGAGATTTGGGACACCTCTTACTGGGGTCCCTGATCCCAGCCCAGCTCCATAGGATCCGGAAGAGATCCCCTAGCTCCCAACTTCACCCAGGGAAATGAAGGGGTTGGTTCACATATCCAACACCCCAACTTTTTCAAAGGGGCTCCCTAGAGGACTGGCTTTTGTCTTGCTAGTTGGACTTCTGACAGGTCCAGCATAGTCTAGCAGCCAGGGGCAGAGCTGAACTGATGGCTTGGGCTGGTAGATGCCATAGATTCTTTCCTCTGCTCAGCACAGAATGAACAGATGGAAAATCCCAGCTTTCAGCTTCCTCCTGGGGAAGGAAAGAGTTGATCCCTGCAGCCAGCTTCCCAACTTCTCCTGAGATGCCCAAAGACCTAGCATCTATCTCACTAGTCCTAGAGTTCAAACAGGTCCAGCACCATCTACCAGCCCCAGGAGAGACAGAAGTCACACAGCTTGGGCTAGTAGATGCCTTCTCTTGCTCAGCACACAGTGAGCAGATAAAAAACCCAAGCTCTCAGTTTCCCCCTGAGGAGGGAAAGAATTATTAGAGGCCCCAGAACCTCTGGCAGGACTGATTTGTTGGAGTCTTGTCCTATACGTGGCCAGCCCATGAAAACTGGGAGAAGTGCCTGCTTTGTCTAATGCACAGACACCAACACAGAGAGTCAAGGAAAATGAGGAAAAAGATATCCTAAACCAGTCAAGTCTAAAGAACAAGGCAATTCTCCAGAAACCAATCCTAATAAAAGAAATCACACAATGTATATTCTCATACCACAAAGCAATTGAATGAGAAATAAACAGCAGGAAGGTAGCTCTAAAGTTCCCAAATATTTGGAAATTAAACAATACATTTTTAAATAATACAACAAACAAAGAAAAAGTCTCAAGAGAAATTTTAAAAAATACTTTGAACCTAATGAATATAAAATACAACTTAGAAATTTTGTGAGATGAGTGGAAAGTAGTGCTTAGAAGGAAATTCGTGGCATAAAATACATATTTTAGAAATGAACAGTGATCTATTATCCATAATTTAAGTTTATATCTTAGGAAACTAAAGAAAAAATACGCTTAAGTCTAAAACTAGAATAAAAATAGAAATAATAAATATTAGAGCAGAAATCAATAGAATTTAAAACAGGACAGAAATAGAGAAAATCAAAGAAACTTAAAGCAGTTTCTTTGAAAAGACACTAATAAGTGATAAACCTGCAGACAGGCTAACCGAAAGAAAAAGAGAGAGTACAAGATACAAATATCATAAATGAAAGAAGGATCATATAACTGATCCTATGAAAATTTAAAAGATAACAACAGAATACTATTAACAATTCCATGCCCACAGTTCTGATAACCTGAATGAAATGGACCATTTGTTTGAACGACACAAACTACAAAAAGTCACACAAAGAGAAACAGATAATCTGGGTAGGCCTAAAACTATTACAGAAAATAAAAATTAATAACCTTCCAAAAAGGGAAGCACTAGATCCAGATGATTTCACTGGTGAATTCTACCAAACACTTAATGAAGAAATAATATCGATTCTCTATGATCTCTTTTGGGAAATAGGAACAGAAGGAACACTTCCTAACTCATTTTATGAGGCCAACATTACCCTTTTATGAAATCCAAATAAAGATATCACAAGAAAGAAAGAAAAACTATAGACCATTCTCCCGTGAGCAGAGATACAAAAATCTTCAACAAAATATTAACAAATTGAATCCCGCACTGTATTAAAAAATATACACCATGATAAAGTGTATATGCAAGGCTCATTCAACATGCAAAAATCAATCAATGCAAACCATATCAATAGTCTAAAGAAAAAAATAACATGTGATAAGATCAATTGATGCAGAAAAGCATCAGACAATAACTTACATCCATTCATGATAAAAACTCTCAGCAGGGGCTTCCCTGGTGGCGCAGTGGTTGGGAGTCCGCCTGCCGATGCAGGGGATGCAGGTTCGTGCCCCGGTCCGGGAAGATCCCACATGCCGCGGAGTGGCTGGGCCCATGAGCCATGGCCGCTGAGCCTGCGCGTCTGGAGCCTGTGCTCCGCAACGGGAGAGGCCACAACAGTGAGAGGCCCGTGTACCGCAAAAAAAAAAAAAAAAATCTACGAACAATAAATGCTGGAGATGGTGTGGGGAAAAGGAAACTCTCTTGCACTGTTGGTGGGAATGTAAACTGATACAGCCACTATGGAGAACAGTATGGAGGTTCCTTAAAAAACTAAAAATAGAAATACCATATGACCCAGCAATCCCACTACTGGGCATATACCCTGAGAAAACCATAATTCAAAAAGAGTCAAGTACCACAATGTTCACTGCAGCACTATTTACAATAGCCAGGACATGGAAGCAACCTAAGTGTCCATCGAGAAATGAATGGATAAAGAAGATGTA
Source organism: Grampus griseus (assembly GCF_964374135.1). Taxonomy (NCBI): domain Eukaryota; kingdom Metazoa; phylum Chordata; class Mammalia; order Artiodactyla; family Delphinidae; genus Grampus; species Grampus griseus. The sequence goes on along the minus strand of NC_138999.1, from coordinate 122,982,497 downwards.
GCACATATATATGATGGAATATTACTCAGCCATAAAAAGAAACGAAACTGAGTTATTTGTAGTGAGGTGGATGGACCTAGAGACTGTCATACAGAGTGAAGTAAGTCAGAAAGAGGAAAATACCGTATGCTAACACATATATACGGAATCTAAAAAAAGAAAAAAAGAAATAAAAAAGAAAATGGTCAGAGGAACCTAGGGGCAAGATGGGAATAAAGATGCAGACCTACTAGAGAATGGACTTGAGGATACGGGAGGGGGAAGGGTAAGCTGGGACAAAGTGAGAGAGTGGCATGGACATATATACACTACCAAATGTAAAATAGATAGCTAGTGGGAAGCAGCCGCATAGCACAGGGAGATCAGCTCAGTGCTTTGTGACCAACTAGAGGGGTGGGACAGGGAGGGTGGGAGGGAGGGAGATGCAAGAGGGAAGAGATATGGGGACATATTTATATGTATAACTGATTCACTTTGTTATAAAGCAGATACTGTTACACCATTGTAAAGCAATTATACTCTAATAAAGATGTTAAAAAAAAAAAGAAAAGATGAATAGAAGTAACTTTACCCTGGAGAAACCCTACCTCAGCCATGTGATCAAGATCATTAAAAGTCATAAGTCTTGTTGATAGTGTATAACCTAACCCCAGTCTAATTATAAGAAAAGCATCAGACAAATCCCACTTTAAGGATGTTCTATAAAATACCTCACCAATACCTAAAAATGTTGACACCGAAACTACAAGGAAAGTCTGAAAAATTGTCACTGTCTTAGAGGAGCCTCAGGATACATGACAGCTAAATGTGATGTGAGATCATTGATGGGATCCTGAAAGAGGAAAAGGACGTTATGTGAAAAGTTAAAAAAAATTGGAATAAGATATGGACTTTAGTGAATAATAGGATACCAATATTGGTGGCTTGTTACCAAATTTATGATACTAATATAATATGTTAATAATAGGGGAAACTGGGTGCAAAGTATACAGGAAGTCTGTACTGTCTTTGCAATTTTTCTGTAATTAAAATTTTTCTGTAATTAAATTTTGCAATTTTTCTGCAATTAATTTAAATTAAAAATAACATTTATTCTAAAAATTCAATAAATGTCTGCCAAAACACATTAAGAATGAACAACAGGGATTCCCTGGTGGCGCAGTGGTTGAGAGTCCGCCTGCCGATGCAGGGGACGCGGGTTCGTGCCCCGGTCCGGGAAGATCCCACATGCCGCGGAGCGGCTGGGCCCATGAGCCACGGCCGCTGGGCCTGCGCGTCCGGAGCCTGTGCTCCGCAACGGGAGAGGCCACAACAGTGAGAGGCTCGCATACCGCAAAAAAAAAAAAAAAAAAAGAAAGAATGAACAACAAAAGATTGTCACAGATCTTTCAGATATTAATAAGGGAATGTCATGAACAACTTTATGGTAATACACTTAATATTGAGATACAATGTATAAATTTCTAGAAAACTATAATTTACCAAAAATTACCCAGAAGCAATTTAAAACTGAATAGTTCTTTAATGATTAAAGCATTTGCATTAGTAATGAAAATCTTCCTACATTGAAAGCTGCAGGTACAAAGAGCTTCACTAGTGGTTCTACTAAACATTCAAGACAGCAATAATTCGAGCATTACACTAACTATCATTCCCAATAATTGAATAAGAAGGTACAGTTCGCAACTCATTCTGTGAGTCTAACAGCTTGTTAAAAACTCTAACAAGAGTTGTATAAGAAAGGAAAATTACTTGTGAATCTCATTCCAAAGTATACGTGCAAAAATCCTCACAAAGTATCAGCAACAGAAAAAAAGGATAATATATCATTAGGTTGTGGAGTTATTTCAGAAATGCTTGTTCTGTTTTGCTTTAAAATTTTAATTAATGTAATGTACCATATTACCATATTAAAATGGGAGAATCATAGGATCATCAAAATAGGTGGAGTTAAATCACTTGATATAATTAATAACATAGTCATAATAGAAAGACTTGGCTAAATTTCTATAAGAAAACTAACTTCCTTTAAGGGAATTCCCTGGCAGTCCAGTGGTTAGGACTGTGTGCTTTCACTGCTGAGGGCCTGGGTTCAATCCTTGGTTGGGGAACTAAGATCCCACAAGCCGCACAGTGTGACCAAAAAAAAAAAAAAATTTTTTTTAAACTTTCTTTACTTGAAAACTGACGGTTACAAAAGATACTTAATGGTGACACATGAGCAATTTCCATTGAAATGTGGAACAACACAAGGAGGCCCACTACCGCCACTTCAACTTAACATTTGTGCTGAAGTCCTAGCCAGCATGGTCAAGTTATATTCATCAGAAAGGGTGCAGGGGAAGATGACATTTTATATATATATATATGTGCACATTATATATATAATTATGCACATAAAAATACAAAATAATATAGAGATAAATTATTAGAATTGATAAGTAAGTTTAGCAAGTTCTCCATAAAAAAACACGTAAAAGAGAATGGTATTTCTATGTACCATCAACAACAGATAGAAAGTGACATTTAAAAAGATAACATCTGGGACTTCCCTGGTGGTGCAGTTGTAAAGAATCCACCTGCCAATGCAGGGGACATGGGTTCGAGCCCTGGTCTGGGGAGACCCCACATGCTGTGGAGCAATTAAGCCCGTGAGCCACAGCTACTGAGCCTGTGCTCTAGAACTTGCGAGCCACAACTACTGAGCCCACGTGCCACAACTATTGAAGCCCATGTGCCTAGAGCCCATGCTCTGCAACAAGAGAAGCCACCCCACAATGAGAAGCCCGTGTACCGCAAAGAAGAGTAGCCACAACTAGAGAAAGCCCACGTGCAGCAACGAAGTCCCAATACAGACAAAAATTAAATTAAATTAAAAAATAATTATAAAATTATAGTAATTAAGGCAGTGTGATATTGGTATAGGGACAGTAAAATGGCAGAACAGGAGAAGGCAGAAATAGAGTTGCTATAATTGTTTGGGTCACCAATTTCCAATGTGGTGAGAGGGGTTTTTCCATACCAACAATTTTTGGGGCACCAGCTGGGTGTCCTACAAGTTATCTCAATTCTGACACTATCTACCTGGAGACAGCATCACATTCCACAGGTTAAGGGCTCAGTTCTACAAGACTGCTCCTGACCCCAACTTCAGAGGCCAGTCTCAAGTCCAAATTATCACCTGTTCTTCTGACCAACCAGCTACAAATCAAAGGTTCCCACAGTCCCCTCTTTGGGCTTGATTAACTTGCTACATCAGCTCACAGAACTCAGAGAAACGTTTTACTTACTGGATGGATCACCGGTTGGTTATAAAAGGACATGACTCAGGAACAGCAGGATGGAAGAGATGTATAGGCAAGTCATGTGGGAGGGGGTGCAGCGCTTCCAAGCCCTCTCAAGGCACACCAGTCTCCCCAAATCTCCACGTTTGCCAAACCAGAATCTTTCCAAACTCCGTCCTTTTGGGGTTTTATGGAGGTTTCATTACATAGGCATGATTGATTAAATCATTGATCATTGGCAGACTGAATTCAACCTTCAGCCCCTCGGCCCTCCCCAGAGGTGGGGGAGGTTAGTGAAAGGTCCAACCCTCTAATCACGTGGTTGGCTCTCCTGGCAATCAGCCCCCACCCATAGGTTTCTTAAGTGCTCTCCAAAAGTCACCTCATTAACATAACAAAACACCATTATGGCTCTCATCCTTAGGAAATTCCAAGTGTTTTAGGAGCTCTGAGCCAGAAACAGGACAAAGACCAAATACATACTTCTCATTATAAATCATAATATCACATAGAACCTTGCATAAATGGATATTTGATTTTTGACAAAAGTAGCACTGCAGAGGAGTGGGAAAAGGTCAGGTTTTTTTTCTTCTTAAATGGTGCTGAGACAATTGGGTATACACAGGGAAAAAAATGAACTTTAACCCTGATTTCGCCACACACACATACATCAATATACACAATCCCTCCTCATTATTTACAGATTTGGTACTTGTGGATTCATTTGCTCACAAAATTTCATTGTAATCCCCAAATCAATACTTACCGTGTTTTTGTGGTCATTTATGATCATGCACTGAGTGGTGAATTTAAGTCTTTCAACACAGACATTGCCAGCTGAGGTCGAATAAGGCAATGCTCTCTGCCTTATTTCAGCTCTCATACTGTAAGCAAGTGTTCTTTTCAAGGTCTATTTAGCGCCATATTTCTTGCATTTTTTTTTCGCTTGTTTTCAGTGATTTTGCTGTCTAAAATGGCCTCCAAGCACAGCATTGGAGTACTGTCCAAGTGTTCCTAAGCAGGCTATGATTTGCTTTATGAGTATTAATAAACTTTGTTCAGGCATGAGTTACAGTGCTGTTGGCCATGAGTCTGTCAACCTAAATAAACCTAGGAGGCAATAATCAAGTAGAAAGCATTTATTTGTGTCGATTTAAAAAATACACAACGTGAGAGTTGCAAGTTAAGTTTTATTTGGGGCAAAATGAGGGCTGGAGCCCGGGAGACAGCATCCCAGATAGCTCTGAGAAACTGCTCCAAAGAGGCAGGGCGGAAGGCCAGTATATATGCGATTTTGGTGAAGGGGGAGTACATGCAATAGAGCACATATTTTTTTACAGAAGGTTTCTGCTTGTCTCGTGCAGGTTACTGCTAGTCACAAGGAGCAGTCGTCACCATGAAGGCTTTTAGTGCTTTTCTAGATATGAGGAGATGCAAAAATAGGGCTCATAAAATCAGCTCCTGGAAATATCTAACTATCTGAAGACCTGTTCTGCCAGTTTTTCCCATAGCACAGAGTGCCTCATTTCTGCTCTCCACCCTGAACTGCTTTCAGGGGTGTTGAAAATCAGCAGCTGCAGCAGCACCTGATTTAATCCTTGTAGCGATAGATGGCAAGTGCAAATGGTGAGTGCCAATTCGTAGTTGACATTTGAGATCAAAGAAGTGCAACTGGGGCACACAGATTCGGGTTGCAACCCAAAGTGTCTCACCAGGGCGTAAAAGTCAGGAGCTTTTAAAGGCAAAGAAGAGGGTTTGCATTACAAGGAATTTTAATTGGAATTAGAGGCAGAAGGGAGGTAAAGTTCGTTACTGTGACAAGTTGCAGGTGTTCTTGCCGACTCCCAGTCCTTGGTTTGTAGTTTGACCCAGTTCAAAAGTTCATGGCTCTGAAACCGTGCAACACAAATTGGGACTTGAACCCACACGCTGGGACTCGAACCCAGCCAGAACCCAGATTGGGGTTCCACCCAGTTGGGACATGCATAAAGTCCACCTTGGTAATGGCCTCCCAGCTCTATTTTAAGACCCCTTAACATAAGTGACTCCATTTTATTTCACAAGTTCGCAGTTAATGAGCCAACGATTTGGTATATCCAGAAAAAGGAAGCGGAAATTTGTCCATCTTTACATCAGGCAGCTCTGGAAAGTGCTAAAGTAACAGCTATAGTGTGTGATGATGCTATGGAAAAGATGGAAGAGTGGTTAAGTCTGTGGATTTATAAGATGATAACCAATTAATAAAAGCATAGTGGGCCTCAATGTTGTGAGGCTGAAAGCCAAAGAAATTTACAGTCAGATTACTCAGGGTTAGGAAAATATTAAACCCTCTTGACTAATCCTGGCTGACTGGCTTGCTTGTTTCAAAAGGCAATATGGTGTGAAAAACGTTAAACTTGTAGGTGAGGCAGGTTCTGCAGGTCAGGAGGCTGTGGAAGAATTTTAAAAGTATCCACTAAATGTTGTACAGGAAAAGAGTGATGGGAAGAGAAGATTTACAATGCTGATGAGACTGGCTTGTTTTAAAAGGACATTGGCAAAGAACCTATACAACACAAATGACACTTCAGTCGGTGAAAATGTCACCAGAGACCCGTAGGAACCTAATCCTGTATTTTTCCTAAGAGCATAGTTCATCATTTGCTAATTCAGTGTTTATGGTGACTTTGTAGAACATAACTATCGTGAATAATGAGAATCAGGTATATATATTTATATATAATCTTACAAATCAATAAGGAAAAGACAACAAAGACCTCTACAGAAAAATGAACAAAAGATTTGAACAGTTCCTTCAAAACAGAGTAATTCCACATGTCCAAAGATCATTTGAAATGGTACTCAACTCAGGAGAATATAAATTAAAACCACAGTACCAGAGGCCTTGCAGATGCCGCCGCCCTGAGCCTCCCGCGCTGCACACCTTGGTCAACTCCATCGTGTTCTTTGACATCGCCATCCAGGGAGAGTCCTTGGGCTGCATCTCCTTCGAGCTGTTTGCAGACAAAGTTCTAAAGACAGCAGAAAGCTTTCGCGCTCTGAGCACTGGGAAGAAAGGATTTGGTTACAAAGGTGCCTGCTTTCACAGAATAATTCTGGGATTTATGTGCCAGGGTGGTGACTTCACACGCCATAATGGCACTGGTGGCAAGTCCATCTATGGGGAGAAATTTCATGACGAGAATTTCATCCTGAAGCATATGGGTCCTGGCATCTTGTCCACGGCAAATGCTGGCCCCAACACAAACGGTTCCCAGTTTTTCATCTGCACTGCCAAGACTGAGTGGTTGGATGGCAAGCATGTGGTCTTTGGCAAGGTGAAAGAGGGCAAGAATATTGTGGAAGCCATGTGCTTTGGGTTCAGGAATGGCAAGACCAGCAAGAAGATCACCATTGCTGACTGTGGACAAATCTTATAAATCTGAATTGTGTTTTATCTTAACCACCAGACATTCCTTCTGTAGTTCAGGAGAACACCCCTCCACCCCCATCTGCTCGAAATATCCTATAATTTTTGTGTTCTTACTGCAGTTCTTTCGGTTCCATATTTTCCTTATCCCCCTCCAAGTTTAGCTGGATTGCAAAGTTGTTTATGATTATGAAATAAAAACTAAAAAACAACAACAAAAAACCCGACAGTACAAGATCATTACCCACATTCCAGACTGGCAAATTTTTACAGTCTGATAATATCCAGTGGTGAAAAACATATAATTCTAATACTCTATCAGTGGACGTGTGCAATTAATATAACCACTTTGGAAAACAGTTAGGAATTATTTAATAAAATTGAAGACACACGTACTCCGTAGCCCAGCAAGTCCACTCTTGAGTAAATACCATAGAAAAGTGCTTGTATATATGCATCAGTTTTCTTAATAAGTATGGAAAATGTTAGAGCTCAGAGCAGCCTCCAGAGAATGGTAATGTGCTCTAGTCTAGAAGTAACTGAGATCTTTTTACCAGATTTGCTCTATTTTTAAAAGCATAACAATTTTCATTTTCTTAGCTTAAGATTCCATTTAAAATATTTTAAGTGTATTAGCATATTAAAATGTACAGAAAGCTAAGGACGCATTCCCCTGCTGTTGTTATGTTAATGGACATGTCATTTCTCATTTTAAGTTTTATTGTCCTTACCTATTAAATAGCGATGAGCCAATTCCATTAGCTAGAGATGTATTAGCAAATAACAGAATACCTGAAGAACAGTGGTTCAAATAGGAGTTATCTTCTCTCACAATAACAGAAATCCAAAAATGAGCAGGCATTGTTTGAATTAAATTGTCTTTGAATTAAAAGACTTAGTCCTTTGAATTAAAGGACTAAGGCTTTTTGTGTTTCACCATCATTACTGTAGGGGAGTAAAACTTGCCACCCCAAAATGTCTCTTTGGCATGCGGATTATTTGGAGCTGAAAACAATCAAGGCCCAAAAGACTCAGGAAGAACCTTTGACTTTCCCCGTAAGTGCCTAAAAGAATGTAGACAGAGGACCTGTTCCAGGAAGGGAGCTATCCCTAAAGATAACTACAATTACGAACTAGGTGTGTGGACAGGGACGGACTTAGCTAAGTGTTGGTTAAAATTCCTTTCTGGCCCAATGTCTCTGCCTGGCCCAGCAAACGTTTATTTACCAAACATTTGCTTTTCCATCTCCATGTCAATTGCCTTTCTCCCCTGTGAAATCTCAAACCACTAACTACATCAACATCCTCTTTTGTTTTTAGCTGAGGATGGTATATAAGGTGAGGGTTTCAGCCATTTTGGTGAGTTACTCAGTGTTCCTGGGTCTCTTCCATGCATACATGTTATTAAACTTTGTTTGATTTCCTCCTGCTCATCTGTCTCATGTCAATTTAGACTAGCCAGAAGAACCTAGAAGGGTAGAGGAAAATTTCTTCCTCCCCAACATTACCATGTGGCTGTACGATGGCTCCTGTACTTCCAGGCATCACATCTGTGTGTTATAGGCAAAGAGGGTAAAGGAATGAGGCTAAACACATGTTATCTGTCCTTCTTTTCATCAGTAATCAAAATGATTTCTCAGAACACTACTTAGATTTTTCTTTCTTTCATCTTTTTGGCAAGGACTATGCCACAAAGTCAGTCTTGGTTGCAGGGGAGACTGGAAAACAAGAATTCATCTTTCCAGCCTCTGGAGTAGACGAATGTAAACGAGAAGTGCTTAAGGAATGAGCACTGTATGAACCAACACAATGCCAGGCACGCCCACCTTACCTACCCCAAAGGGTCGTTATGAGGATCCATTGTGCTGTCAGATTTGAAAACCTTTAGAATTTACAAAGTACTAAACACATGTAAGGAATTATTATGCTCATCTTTTGGAACGAAGTATTATTTGGTACGTTAGTGAACACACATTATGATTCAATGAGTAATTACTGAGAAAAAGATCTTCTATGCAAATATTATACTAGATGATTTAAATCTATCTATTTTTATCTATTTTGAGCATCAGCTAGCAACTGCTAGCTTGGGACTTTGCTCAGGATAGGATATCTCTACTTAATGAACCAACGTAAAAAATTCCTTTCTTTTCTGGGAGATGAATCTGGAAAGCTTGTTATATTATTTTCTCTGACTAAAGATTCTACTGCGGATGGATGGAAGGCAAAGAGAAAATATTGCCTATAGAAATAGGCAAAGGAAAACTGATACTGATTTTTAAGATAAATTCAGAGCAAATCTCACAGGCTCTGGGTATATCTAGGTCACTGGAAGAAAAAAAAAGACTGTAGCACTTTGCTGACAGATAAGAGAAATATAGTTATTTCTTATACATGGTTATTAAATGGATTCAGAAATTTTTATTATTATACCAAGATTATTTCAACCAAGTAGGAACTACATACATATATGAACAGAATGCAAGAAAATAATTTTGACAATACTATGCATTTAGATCGGTTTTGAATAAGGAACTTGTGGTTAAATTAACTTTAAAATCCCAAATAAAATGACTTCCAAATTCCAATCATTTCAAAGTGGCAGCTACTCCACACATGATTATGTGGTCCAAACAGAATACAGTGAATTCGTCAGTGGTTATTTCTCTCTCATCCAACTCCAAAATCCTTCAAGGTACCGCAGGGCCATTCTAGGCGTTTTCAGAATTACTAGCCTTAAGTATTGACTGAAGTGGTAATTTAGCAATCTCAACAAATGAATCCAATGGACTAGAAAGAAGAATACCTTCATTAGTTAGGAGTAAATAATAAAGTCAGCAATAACATCTTTAACTACTTAATCAGTCAACAAAGATATATTAAGCACCTAATACGTGGCAAGCTCTACACTAGGCACTAGGGATACAATGGTGAAAGAAAAGACATATCTGCCATGTCTTTTTAGCTACATACAGTGGAGGGTAAAAGACAAATTTTAAACGTACACTCAAATGATATCGTTCTTAAGTGCTTAACACAATTCCTAGCATATAGTACTCATTCAATAAATGTGTACTACTACTATTGATGATATAAAAACAAACAAATGAATAGTGCTATGAAAGCATAAAGTAGGAGGACTAAATCTATTCTGGAGAGGTCAGAAAATGCTAGATCTGATATTTAAAGCAAGTTCTGAAGGGTGAGTAGGTATTAACTCAGCAAAAAGAAGGCATACACCTTATTCGTTTCTAAAATGAACACTATATGCAGATTGCTCTATTCTCTGATCCCTAAAAATTTCTTACAGTTACACGCTGATAACTTTGCTCAAGTCAATATCCCCTATTAAATGCTTTCCCTCCACTTTTTCACCAGTTCTGATCTCATTTCTTTTTCAAAGCCTAAATCTGTGGAATTACTCTGCAAAATTATGCCTTATTCCAAAAGTGACATTTGGTCTTAATCATTAGTTATCTAGGAGCTAAGATATTTGGAATGTATCAATAGATGTGGTACTTTATTAAATAAGTCTTAAGTGTGTGCAACCGGACTGTAAAAAGAAAGCCAGAAAAGGACAGAAATAAATATTTGGAGAAACACTGGTGAAGAACTTTCCAAAATTAGTGACAGCAAACCAGAGACGCAAGAACCTCAGAGAATAAAAACACACACACAAACCTCGAACAAATATAAGCGTATCATACTCAAAAACAAGGACAACTTCCTATTTCAGCTTCAACATGTAGAGAGCTTAGAAATCATCATTGCCATACATACAAGAAAAAAACTGAACAAACTGAAAACCAGTGACTTTCCTTGGAACCATTAGAGAATAAAAGTTGTAGGGCAAACCACTATCCCAAAATCTGGAGAGAAAGAAGAAGAGTTGAGATCAATTTACTTGAATTAGATGCCAGTAGAGTCATAAAGTGATAAGAACACTTAAACCATAACTTTGAGAAATTACTGGAAGCAGTGTGTAGACTAGTTTGAGAGCGAGGAATCCTTAGGGACTGCAGTCTTAGGGAGGCGTCCACACTTGTGAGTTTTACCTCCAGGGATCCCACCAAGTTCTCATGTTAAAAAGCCAAGAAAAATTCTTTCATTTCTATAACAAGGGTGGGGGAAGTAACCAAGACCCAACTCTATGTTGTTTACAAGAAACTCACTCTAAAGGCAGAGGTTAAAAGTAAATATATGGAAAAAATATACCATGCAAACATTAAGCAAAAGGAAGACGAAGTAGCTATATTAATTTTAAATGATGCTGACTTTGGAACAATAAAAATTATCAGGGATAAATAGGATCATAATCATAAAAATGTCAACTCTCCAGGGAAATAAAAAGACGTGTGTGTAACTTAACGACAGAGCATTAAAATTTGGGAGACAAAAACTGTTAGAACTGCAAGGAGAAATAGAGAAATCAACTATTATACTTCAACAACTGTCTTTCAGTAAGAATATAGTTAACCTGAACAGCACTAGCAATCAAACTGATCTAATTGACTTTTATAGAATACTCTATCCAGCAACTAAAGAATACGTGTTCTTCCCAAGCTCACACAGAACATCTGCCGAGACAGACCACATCCTGGGCCATAAAACATACCTTACCAAATTTAGCCTGCTGTATAGCACAGGGAACTCTTCTCAATACTCTGTAATGGCCTATACGGGAAAAGAATCTAAAAAGAGTGGCTATATGTATATGTATGACAAATTCACTTTGCTGTACCCCTGAAACTAACACAACATTTAAAATCAACTATACTCCAATAAAAATTTTAAAAAACCTTACTTTACCAAATTTAATAGGAATTATGCAAATTATGTTCTCAGAGAGCAGTAGAATTAAACTAGAAATCAATAACAGAAAAATACTTGGAAATGTCCCAAATATTTGGAAGTTAACCAACACACTACTAAATGACATATGGGCCACAGAAAAAGTCTCGAGAAATTTTAAAGTATTTTGAACTAAATTAATATGAAAATACAACCTATCAAAATTTGTGAGATACAGGGAAAGCAGTGCTTACAAGGATGTTCATAGTCTTCAATGCATATATTAGAGAAAAACAAAGATCTACAATCTATAACTTATGCTTGCATCATAGAAAGCTAAAGAGAGAAGAGCAATTTAAACCTAAAGCAAGTATAAGAAAGGAAATAATAAAAATTAGAATAGAAGTAAATGAAACTGGAGATAGCAAAATAACAGAGAAAATCAAATAAATCAAAGCTGATTCTCTGAAAAGTTCAGTGAAATTGATAAACATCTTCCATGCTCACCAAGAAGAAAGAAAGAAGATGCCAAACACCGATATCAGAAATTAAAAGAGGTACAGCAGAGATTGGCACAACGTTGTAAATCAACTCTACTTCAATTAAAAAAGTTAAAAAAAAATTAAATAACCCCAAAACAATAAATAAATAAATAAAATTGATGCAAAGAGAGAAAGTTAAAAAAAGAAAAAAGGGGCCATAGCTATTGATCCCAATGAACATACATAGAACTTTCAATTATGAGGATGGGGAGTCTGTCTTGGTTTTAATTATACAGTGCTTTGGACACATGAAAGGTTGGAGAGAAACAAAGAAAGATGAAGGTAACAGTTCTGTTTTATAGTAGTACTAATCAACTGGAATAATGAGTACAAAAATCCGTTGAAAAAAGAGATAATAATAAAGTACCAAAGAATATTTATTAAGAAAAGTTCAGGAAAAGTATTAAGTAAAATGCAAAAATTTACACTGAAAACAATTAACTCATTTAACAAACATCTACTGAGTACTTACTATATGTCTGACACCATTAGAATTTCTTGGGTTATAGCAGAGAATAAAACACTCAAATATCTCTGCCCCCATGGACTTTACATTACATTGAAGAAGAGAGGTAATAAGCTGTCAACATATATAATAAGAAAATTGTATATTAGAATTTGATGACTGCTATGGAAAATTGAAATATGGAGAAAGATAAAAGAGTAGGGATATGGCTACAAGTTTAATACAACACAGGGTGGTCAGAGTCAGCCTCGTTGTGAGGTTGAGAGTTTAGCAAAAAAATAGAAGGAGGTCTTGAGGCATAAAGTAATACAGATATCTGGGGGATAATGTTTCATGGCAGAGGAAACATGGCACAGGCATTCTAGGAAAATCAAGTTCAATGTGGCTGAAGAAGAGTGAGAGAAATAAAAGGTTAGGTCATATAGGCAACAGGGGATCAGATCAAATAGGTCTTTGTAAGACCTTGTGGAATTTTTTACTTTACTTTGATTGAAAAGAAAAGCCATTAAAGAATTTTGGGGAAGAAGATTAATACAATATAGTTTTGTTTTTGTTTTTGTTTTTTCGGTACGCGGGCCTCTCACTGTTGTGGCTTCTCCCGCTGCGGAGCACAGGCTCTGGACGCGCAGGCTCAGCGGCCATGGCTCACGGGCCCGGCCGCTCCGCGGCATGTGGGATCCTCCCGGACCGGGGCACGAACCCATGTCTCCTGCATCGGCAGGCGGACTCCCAACCACTGCGCCACCAGGGAAGCCCTATAATATAGTTTTAAAGGGATTATTCTGGCTACTGTGTTGATCACAGACTATACAGAGGCAAGGGTAAGATGCAGAGAATCCTGTTAGGAGGCAATTTCCAAGATTTTGGCCTGAGCAACTAGAAGGATGGAGTTGCTAACAGCTGAGACGGAGTAAGCTCTGGGTGAAGCAGGTTCATAAGGGAAATACTAGGAGTTCAATTTGCAATGTGCTGAATTAAAGAAGCTTATTAGATATCCAAGTGGAGACGTAAACAGTTGATATACTATTATAGTTTAGAGCTGGAGAAGGTAGACTGAGGGATGTAAATTTGGGAGTTGGTATCGTAGAGCTATGCTTCTACATGAGATAACCAAGGAAGAGAGAGGAGAGATGAGGACCAAGGCCTCAATATATTCAAAATTTAGAAGACAGAGGAAGAACTAACAAAAGAGACTTAGAAAGAATGACCAATAAGGTAGAAGTAAAGCCAAGAGAGTGAAATGGAATGCCTAAGGATTGAATCCAGGAGTATATGCATATTTAACTCTCTTTATGAGAAGATTTACTGTTGTAAAAATGTTCATTTTCCCCCAAATGCATTACAGTTTTAAGGCAAGTAAACAGGGAGAGACTAAAAATCCCAGCATTATATTTTCCCCCAGCTTTTTATTTTGAAAAATTTTTTAAATACTCCAATGAATACCTGTATAACTTAATCTAGACTCACCAATCGTTACATCATACCATACTTTCTCTTTTTGCTGACCCATTTGAAAATAAATTACATAGATCTTGACATTTGACCCCTAAATACTTCAGCCTGTAATTCCCAATAATGAGAATACTTTCTTACATACAGTAAGAAAGTTACTGTAAATTCAACATCATCTAATATCCGGTGTAGATTTGTATTTCCTCAATTATCTTCGGAATTTTCATTTATAGGTATTTAATTTTCAATCCAAGGTCAAATCTAGGGTCATATTTTGTCTTTGATTATTATGTCTCTTTAGCTTCTTAATCTAGACTAGTGTTCCTGACTTTATTTCTCCTATGATAGTGATAATTTCGAAGAACCCAGGTCTATTGCCCTTTAGAATGTCTCATGTTCTCAATTGTCTGTTTCTACATTAGTAGATTCAGGTTAAACATTTTGACAAGGACTTTATATGATTTCCTATATTTCTTATATCACATCAGGAGACATATAATGTCAAATGTCCCATATTGGTGGTAATAATTTTGAATACTGGATTAGAAGAGTGACTGCCAATTCTCTCCATTTTAATAGTATCTTTGTTTCTTTGTAATTAATAAGTAATCTTTGGGGTAATATTCAAGGCTATGTGAATACCTCATTGCTCAATAACCTTTCATGCAATTGGAATCTTTTGAATATACTTGATTGAATCAAATATTACATTGGGAATTGCACAGTGGCAATTAAAAAATTCTATCATCATTTCTTATGTAATTATTAGTTGGCATCGGTACAAAGGAGATTTCCCTTTTGTCCTTCTCTCCCTTTTTTTAAGGTATCATGATAGACTCATGTTTTCTTTTAATCCATATATTATAATCCATTGTAATAATTATTCTTTTTTGAAGTCAGTAGAATATAATCAGCATGCATTGTTAGAGCTCATGCAAAAAAGAGGTAAAACTGAGATAAATTCCAAAGAGATGAATAATAAAGCCATTATTAACACCACTGAAAGATCAAACTTTTATTTAGCATGAGATAAAAACACCTAACAGATATATAAGAAGACAAAATATGTGGCTCAGATTCTTTGGAGAAAATTTTACATTTGAGGAAAAATTAATATATATATAAATGCAATGTATACTACAGAGACAAAAATTTCTTCTAGAGAAATAAACATAAGATTTTGAGATTAAATTAAGTTGCAAAATAATACACAAACACACACAATGATCTTGTTATTATATATAGAATGAACAACAAAATTTCTATGTACTGAAGTGAGAATAAATTACATTCATGTGTGTATATATTTGCACAGCTGTGTACTGATTTGTTTGAGCATGGAGAAGGATATCCCAGGATATGTACCAGGCTATTAACATTGAGTAGTATCCTTGGGTGAATATAGTGGGTTGTAGTAATGGGAAAGTTTTGACCAGAAGCAGAATAATGGAGGAACGTCATTACTTATCTGTATTTATTTTTGCAGTTTCTCTAGCAACAATGACCATATATTCCTATTGAAATAACAATGTTAAATAAGAAAATATATCTTAAAAGACGAAAAATATTGGATTATCACTTTTTCACTTTTTGTGATCTTACAAAAGGTATTTAACTTTTCCTCTTCAGGTGTCCTTTTATGTAAGCAAAAGAAAAAATTTATTACTAATAAAAAGAGCAATAGCAGCCTCCATTTATTTATTACTTATGAGGACTCAGCTACTATGTTTCATGCAGTTATATGGATTGTCTAATTTTATTTACCGCACAATAATAATAGAAACTACTATTACTATATTAAAGGGTTGTTGAAAAGATAAATGCTCACATATATGTGTTTTTTTAATTTAATTTTATTTATTTTTGTATACAACAAGTTCTTATTAGTTATCCATTTTATACATATTAGTGTATACATGTCAATCCCAATCTCCCAATTCATCACACCATCACCCCCCACATATATGTGTTTTAATCATGTAAGCTGATAATCAGTATATAAGTTAAGGGGTTATAAGTATCATGAAAGTACTTTACAGCATAACAATACATGATAATAGGTTGTATGCTTATGTAAGGCCTACATATTTGCTGCATAAGAAGATAATGTTAGAAACCATCCTACTAACTTGTTGCCTTTACCTTTTGCTACAAAATTCCTTTTATTCTGCCATAATGAAGGATCACTAGTGAGTTTAGGTTTTATGAGCAGGCATTATAGTGCACACTAAGTACGTTATCTGAGAACCTATAGCATGGTTGAGACATAAAACACAGTTATATAAGAAAGCAATTGTCTGGGTGGAGAAGAGGGAATCAGTGCCAGAAGTATATCTGCTGTCACATTTGTTCTGTATGACCAAATATAGCATAAACTGAATACGATTCATTGAAATGTGAATTGTTTCCAATACTACAAAGCTTCAAACACATTGATGATATTATAATTATCTACCTAGAAAAATCTAAAGGATCATTAGGAAAACTGATAAGTTACAAAGTAGTTCAGAAAAGTGTATAGACAGAAAACAGGTATACAAACATTTAACAGAATCTGTATATACTAGTAATAATCTTTCGTAAAAGGCAACAGAATTAAGAAGCCATTTACAATAGAAAGAAAAAGCAAAATGCTGAGAAATAGGTTTATCATGAATGGTTAAAACCTATGTAAATTTAGGTGGAAAAACAATCATTTTCCTGGAAAGGATGAATCTAGGTGAGACTGGGGTAATTTCTACATAATTAGTTTGATATTTAATTAATTTATATTAATATATAAGTTAAAATTCCAATGAGGCTTTATTGGTTATTTGAAAAAAGTTGTTTGATAAGATATTACCTGCATGAATATGGATAAGGTTAATCAAGATAAACCACCGAAAACAAAAAGAATGAAAATCTCTGGTATATCAGGCAGGAAATCGTATGGCAAAACTGCAGTGAATAAAAAGAGGCACATCTGCCTCGAAATTCAGAGAAAGAGAGAGAGAGAGATCACTGAGACAACATGAATGCATAAAATGTTACTGAATGAAATTCACCAGGCAGGTTAGCACTGATTATGGAAGAAGTATAGTATGAAAGATATGTACCTGTGGGGATTGAGGATTATTTTTTTTATAAGTTTGCATATTTTTGTGAGAAAAGATTACACTTGTTATTTATAATATCAACATAAACACACATGTATGTAAGCATATATGATGTATTTGTGTATGCGTGTGTGTTAACCTTAGAGCAGACACTGAATGTAAGACTTTAAAGCAGTCATTTAACCCCCACAAGCCACACTTGTGCCTTCTGTAAAAATCCAGTAATTGCTCTTGAAATTAAATAAGAAAAAAATTATTAAGTTTTACTTAATGGTTACATATCAAGCAGGGGCTTAGTAACTACATTTAGGTGTTATATAATATATATCACTTAGAAAATCCAAGCAAACGACTAAAAGATGAGGTCTACTGGATGAATACTTCAGTAAGAAAGGCAGAGAGCAGAAAAAAATTAATGGCATCCCAAAGGCACAAGTATGCACGTCTGAGAAGGAGAGGAGGAACTACAGAGACATAGAGAATGATCACGTTTCTGGTAAAAATTCAGCTCCAAATGCCAGGCTTACCTCTTTGGGTTTCTGTTGGTTCGAGAACTGGTCCCCTTACATGGAGGGCAAGGAGAGAGGGAAGGAAGAGGTAGGCCGCCCCAGATTGGTAGGCGGCAATTTACTGAGTAAGGGAATTTACATACAAGGCTTGTCTCCCAGGGCTGCATCCCCACTTGCTTGAATCTTAAAAGTTCATATAGAGGACTTAACGGGGTTCAGTCATATATTCAGTCCAGATGGTCTCAGCAACACCTCGCTCTCTCGAGGCTGTGTCCTTGGAACACCTCCCACTGTGGGAACACTGGGCAGAACGTATCTTCCAAGGGCGGGGAGGGGAGAGGAACCTCTGATTGCTCTGAACCAGCTCACGGGTCAAGCAGCAGTCACATCCTTCTCCAGGAGCTCCCCCAAGTTTCCTTCTTCCAGATCTTGTTTCTATAATATCTCCCTGCTTTGTTAGATGATTTTTTTGTTGGTTTGTTTTGTTCAATTTTGGTTTCATTTGGTAATATTAGCAGTGCTCTTTGAGAAGAGTGGCACAGATTTCCTAGTCTGCAATTATTCCAAAGGGATGTCCATACATAGAGTTTCAGATGGATTATGCTCACTTCATTTTCACAACAAAGCTATATTCTCGAAACGTACTAATTCCCTATTAAACACTTTATAATGACTGTATACAGCACAAAATGAACCAAATATTTTGATGCTTTCATTGTACAGCAAACCAACAAATAAAAAATTCTTTTGGCTGTGTAAATAGGTATAATGTCTATGTACAAATAAACGTGACTGGGTTTTTTTGAGCATGGAGTAGGTTGTGGAAGGGTATGTATGAGAACGCTTGCCATAAGAACATTGGGGTGCAAACTGCAATCAGAAGGGTAATGAGGGACATCAATAATTTCTCTGAACCTAGTTTTCTACTGTGTCTCTAGCAATAATAACCAGATATCTTGAAAATAAATAAGTGTAAGAGAAAAAGACATGTTTAATAAACATCTTAGGAGAATTACTTTTTTCCAGCATCACTGAGATTTAATTACAAGTAAAAATTTATATCTTTAAGGTGTTCAAAGTGATGCTTTGATATATGTATATATTACGAAATGACTGCCACAAACAACCTAATTAACATATCACCTCACATAATTACCATTTTTTTCTGTGAGAACAATTAAAATCTACTCTCTTAGCAAATTTCAAGTTTACAATATAGTATTAAGTATAGTCACCATGCTGTACATTATATCTTCAGAATGTATTCATCCTGCACAACTGGAACTTTGTGTATTGGTAATTCCCTGGTGGTCTAGTGGTTAAGACTCTGTGCTTCTACTGCAGGGGGCATGGGTTCCATCCCTGGTCCTGGTCAGGAAACTGAGATACTGTATGCCGCGTGGCGCAGCCAAAAAAAAAAAACCAAAAACAGAAACACGAAAAGACGTTCAACATCATTAGCCATGAGGGAAATGCAAATTAAGACTGCAATAAGATATCATTACATACCATTGGAACAGCTAAATTAAAAAACAGTGATGATACCAAATGTTAGCAAGGATGCAGAGAAACTGGATCTCTCATATATTGCTGAGGAGAATGTAAAATTGTACACCTGCTCTGGAAAAGTTTGGTAGATAATTTTAAAACTTAATATACACTTACCACATGACTCTTCAATCTTCCTCCTCAACATTTATCCCACAGAAATAAAAATTTGTCTACAAAAACTGTTGTACATGAATGTTCATAGCAGTTCCATTTATAATAATCAAAAAGTGGAAATAACACAAATGTCCTTCAATGAGTGAATGGTTAAACAAACTGTGGTACATATATACCATGGAGTGTTACTCAACATTACAAATGAATGAACTATTAATACTCACACAAGTTAGATGGAGCTTAAGGTTATTACACTGGGTAAAAAAAATAGAACCTCAAAATATTACATATTTATGATTTCATTTACATAACATTATCTAAATGAAAATAACGTAGAGGTGGAAAACAGATTCCCAGGGTCTAGACATGGAGGTGGATGAGGAGTGTGTGACTGTAAAGGGGTATATGATAGAGTTCCTTTGTGGTGATGGAACAATTATGTATCCTTACTGTGGTAGTGGTTATACAAATCCATATATGTGATAGCATTTCATAGAACTTACAGACGCACACATACACACACACACAGAGAGAGAGAGAGAGAGAGAGAGAAATGAGTGCATGCAATAACTAATGAAATCTGAATAAAGTCTATAATCTAATTGATAGTATTCTACTAAAGTCAATTTCCTGATTTTGATAATGTACTATGGTTACGCTACCATAGTACCTACCATATGGTAGTATGCTACCATAAAGGGAAGCTGAATGAAGGATACAGGAATTCTTTGTACTATTTTCACAATCCATTATGAATGTAAAATTACTTCAACATATAAAGTTAAATAAAAGTGAATAATAATGAAAATAATTAGAACAATAATGATAATTTGTGTTAGTATTAATTGATGGATAATCTCATATGATCCTCACAGCAATCCTATGATTTAGAAAATATTATTAATTCTACATCACAGGATTGCCATGAGGTGTCAGTGAGGAAGTCTTTTGGAAAATTAAAAGCAGCATAGAATTATAAGCCATTATATTATCACAACACATCTCAAATTTTTGTATACATCCCCTATAACAGTACACAGCCATGCACACACACTTATATAGACACATTTACAAATCAAAATGGCCAATTTCACATATCAGAAAGGAGAAAACTCTGTCTTGGAAAGATCTTGCATTTCCTTTAATTTAGTCATCCTAGAATAAAAGGCTGTCATGAATTTGTCAAATTAACACTTGTTAAGTGGAGCACAGAGTGTTGGATCACAGCAGAATTTGAAATAGAGAAGTTTATTACTCACAGGTCCTGGAGGAATTACCGGGCACCCCTTGAGGGGTCACATAGGGAGGTCAAGGCAGAGTGCAGCCAGAGGGAGAGACAGGACCTAGGGCACATGCCTTTATTAGGGTCCATGGGTGGAGTGCTTTGGGGTTTCCAGGTTACAGTGGGATTGATCAATTCAAGTCAAAAGAGTGGAGTTTTGGTAAGCCCCATGGGTGTCTTATCTAAAGGGCACGTAAGAGGGGAGACTGTTGATCACAAGGACGCTTGGGGAAGTTGTATCAGGAACTTATATTTACTTATAACTTTGCCAGCTGCTATGTAGGGCATGTGCTTGCATGAAGGACTAGTGTCTGTGTAAGGCCCCCTCAGGCCATTTGGTTGAACAAAATGGATGCCAAGGCAGCAATGTCATGGAGTAGCTTAGCTAACTTTTCAACAAAAGCACAAAGTGACACTTTCATAAATATGGAAAGCCAATATTTAGATTAATATCTAAATTTAAAATATTTCATGAAATCCTTAAATAAAGAGGGTATAGCAGGCATTTGAAACACCAGATCCTCAATGATATTGTAATGCTACAATAATGAAAACCTTGTACTATTGGCTCAATTAATGACAAAGATCAATATACTTAACTGAGAGTTGAATTGCTCTTGCATAAAGTAGGTATTTAACAGAAGTAAACATCCGCAGATATATTGTCAATTTATAACATAGCCAAACTCAGTCCACGTGTGTTAAAATTTAGATTCTAAAAAAATTAAAATTAAAAAAAGTCATCATTATTTACAATTGCTAAGACATGAAAGCAACCTAAGTGTTCACAGATAGATGAATGGATAAAGAAAATGTGGTACATATCTACAATGAAGTATTATGCAGCCATAAAAAAGAAGGAAACCTTGCCATCTGTGACAACATGGATGGGTCTTGAGGGCATTGTGCTAAGTGAAATAAGTCAGACAGAAATAATCTCACTTATATGTGGAAGCTAAAAATAAATAAATAAAACCAAATTCATGGAAAAAGAGATCAGATTTGTGGTTACCTGAGGCAGAGGATGGGATTGGGAGAATTGGATGAAGGTGGTAAAAAGTCATACACTTACAGTTATAAAATAAGTATTGGGGATCTAATATAAAACATGATGACTATAGTTAACATTGCTGTGTAGTATATTTGACAACTGCTAAGAGAGCAAATAATAAAAGCTCTCACAAGGAAAAATCATTTTTTTATGACCATATGAGGTGATGAGTGTTAACCAAACCTCTTGTGGTAATCATTTTGCAGTATATGTGTGTCAAGTCATTATGTTGTACACCTTGAAATTATACAGTGCTCTTTGTTAATTATATATCAGTAAAACTGGAAAAATAAAATAATTTTCAACACCCCCCGCCACAAAAAAAAAAGGCATTACTTACTTTCACCCAGATGGAGGTTCATGGTGAGTTATTTAATGAAAAAGATGGATTATGTAAGATTAATTCTACTTGGTAAAAATGCTATTTTGTTTCAAGGTCTCCAGTGGGTCACCGGATCAAGATGTAGCCTTAGTCAAACTCTATAACCTCCCTTGGAAAATTACTCCAAACCGATTACCTGAAAGCTCAGGTAACAGCCCAGCTAATGGACAGGTGTTGAAGTCAGTGAGAAAAACACACATGATCCCATGTTTTCAGAAGCTACCAAGGCCAAACTTTATGGACTGGCTTTGAAGAGACAGAGAAACATAAATGCTGTTATCATCACAATATTTGATTCTATACAACGACTTGCATGAATTCATGCGATTTTGGAGTATTATATATATTTCTAAATGTGTCAAATGTTGAATAAAATGAACTAGGCAATTAATATTGATTAAAGAAGAAGTATGAAATGAAGGGTAATGGAGAAGGTATTACTTTTGTTTTTTTATGTTCCTTTGCCTGGTGTCACTAGCAATGGTGAAAAATAATTTGCAATGTTATTAAGAAAATTATTATGAAAAATAATAAAATAATTGATACCATAGATCAGTTATTTGATATGCTGTTGCAAATAAGAAAAAATGATAATAATGATAATCATTAACACTTGATGCTTACTTACATTTTCTGGCAGAGAGCTTAGTGCTTATATGTAGATTATCACCCTTGACCCTCACAACAATCTTACTCTATAAAAATATTATGAATTGTATATCACAGAATTTTCATGAGAATTCAGTGAGGCAACATATGTAAAGACCCTTTTGGAATCTGAAAATTCAGATTTATGTTTTTAACAGAAACATAAACGGTTTTATTTATACTATCACAAAATTAAATTTAAATTTTAAAATTTAAATTAAATCTGAAAATTAAATCTGAAAATTCAGATTTATGTTTTTAACAGAAACATAAACGGTTTTATTTATACTATCACAAAATTAAATTTCATTAAAAATACACATTTAATAATCACATTTGAGGGAGTTCCCTGGTGATCCCTGGTTAGGACTCTGCGCTTCCACTGCCACTGGGAAACTAAGATCCCACAAGCTGCACGGCGCTGCCAAAACATGTTTTTAAAAATCATATTTGATTTGTTGTTTAGAATTCACTTTGCTATCTATGAGATATGAAGTTGAACTAGCCCGGGACAACTACGGTAAGAAAAAGAAGAGGAAGTGAGAAAAGCAGCTGTCCCAGACCCCCTCCCAGCAGCAAGTCCAGGAGACAGAAGGTGCTCTGGCCTCCAAAAGGAAGAAGCCATGTGTCAGGTACCTGCCCCCAGAAGCCCTGTGACAGCCCTGCCTCCTCCCTCGGCAGCATGCTGGACTCCCCGGCCACCGCCTCAGCGGCCTTGGCCTCCCCGGCTGCCGCGGCTGCCACCCACTCGGAGCAAGCCCAGCCCCTCTCCCTCACCACCAAGCCAGAGACCCGGGCCCAGCTGGCTCTCCACTCAGCTGCCTTCCTGTCAGCGAAGGCTGCCGCCACCTCCTCTGGCCAGATGCGCAGCCAGGCCCCCTTCCTGTCCCGGCCCCTCCCCCTGAGGTCCGTGCCCACAGCTCTGCTGACGTTCCCCCCTTCCTTCCCAGCCACGCTCCATGCCCACCAGGCCCTCCCCGTGCTCCAGGCCCAGCCTCTTTCCTTGGTCACCAAGCCTGCCCACTAAGCTGCCCCCTGACCTATGCAGGCTGTCACGTGACTCATCGAGTAGTAATGATGCAGCAGAAGAAGAAGAGAAAAAAAAGGAACTTTGTTGGTCAATATTTGACCACTTCGGACTGTTCTGTAAAGTGACTGGTAACAGCAGTACTTTACGTTTTGTAGATGTAACCAGTAGCTGATCTTAAGGCTTTTTAAAAAAACAAAACAAAACAAAACAAAAACCTTTAAAAAACAAGAACTGAAAAGTAGTGTGTTATTCTTCCTATATGTGCAGCGGTGGATGGACCTGGGCAGAAGGCACCTCTGTCTCTACCTCCTGGACTCTCTGCCCTCCTCCCTCTTCCCATCACCCCACCCCCACCCCCCGCGTCCCGGCTTCCCCCACCCAGCCTGCATGTTGGCCGTTGCTGCCATTTCTAGCCCGTAGCCTCTTCATCTACATCGCGTTCCTGGACATTCCCTTTTACTTGGCCCACGTTTTTCTCCTTTGCTCAGCTCCGTGGGTTCTTGCCTTCACCTTCGTCCTCCGCCCAGTGTAAGGCTGTCACCGTGTGAGAAGACACCTCGGCCTCGTTTGTCTCCACCAGCGTCCCCTTTCCCTCAGTGGCCCTAATGCCCCAGCCTCCAGCTTTTGTTGGGGGGAAGAGGTCCTCTGCAATGGTTCTTCCCCGCATTTAAAGGGACTCAAGGTGCCTGCAACTTCCTCAGCGAAGTAGCCTGTGCTCCACCCGCTTACCAGTCGAGATGTCCCCTCACAGCCCCGGAGTGTCAGACAGGACCTGGCTCCGAGGTCTGGCTCCTGTCACCTGGGTCGGTCCGTGCTAACACAATCTGCCAAAGCTCTAAAGACCCTGCTCCCTCCCCCATCGCCTCACACACTTCTTCTGTATTTCCTTTCATTTTTATGGGGGTTTTGGGAACAATTCAAACTCCCAGTTTATTTTCACAAAAGAAAATAAAATTGCCATTGCAAGCAAAAATGTTTTTTTAAATCTTGTGTGATTTGTTTAGAATTCACTTTGCTATCTATGAGATATGAAGTTGAAGTAGGTTGTTAGTCATACAGTCCCTAAGATAAAAGCTCTGCTTATCTTGTTTCATGTGATTATTCATGAAACATTCTGATTATGATGATGTAGTGTGTAGTTTGGTTTTAATATCCCAATGCCCCAAACAAATGAATATTATTAATCACCTTAAAAAACGAAGAAAATCCACTGAAAAATTTTAAAAATCAGTAATATAGTTTGGTGAGAGAAGCAGTATTTAAGGAAGTAAATACAACCAGTGGCTTCCCTATGTATCAGCAATAAATCTTTTAAAAATAACAATTCATAAAAGAATCTATCCACAGCAGAAAGAAAATATTAAAAGATGTCAATGAATAAATTTAAGCATACAAAATATCCTGGTTGTATATAAATACTGTCCTCTTGTGTGTGTGTGCGTGTGTGTGTGTGTGTGTGTGTGTGTTCCCACATGCAATAGATCCTGGATGGAAAAACAACCTACTGAAAATAGCTAATCAAATTATAATTTGAAACTGATTTTGTTTTTTAGGCATTGGACATAGTATTATTACAGTCTAAGCAAATGTGAATACCAATAAGAAACCGAATAATGCCAATGAATAGTATTTAATACATTAAACTGTACTATAAAGATATAATCATTAAAACAACCATTAGATCAATAGCTCAAATGGATATGGGGAAATTCAGCACTTGCAACTCAATTCTCACCATTAAATGGATACATTACACACATTTTTAAAGGTTGTATTTGAAAATATCTCCCAAATAAAAATCTACTAACAAGTACATCCTTAATGATTTGTTGAATGAGGAAAACAATTAGCAGATGAGTGTGTAAGTTATGACTTCCTTTCTGTGAAATAAAAAAAGTTTTAAAAATGTCTCTCTGTTTACATATTAATGGTGAGCATATATAATTTTATGGGAGGAAAATGATGACGAGAAATTCTTACATGCTATTAGTAATTGTTAAGGTTAGGCTTCCACTAAGTTTGATAATTAAATGGAAGTATCAGGGTATATTCTCCATTGCAACTCAATCCATTCATTATTTATCAAATGTGTAATGTGAAAATAATAAAATAATATAATGATAGAGAAGTTAATTCCAACACTTTAGCATTTTACTTACTTTAAAATACATATTATACATTATTTCCAAATACCAGAGTTAGTTTTCTTAAGTTATATGAAACACTAGTTACCCATACCAATTGTGATACCTTTAAATTTTTTCTATTAAAAAAAGCTATCAGGGGCTTCCCTGGTGGCTCAGTGGTTGAGAGTCCGCCTGCCGATGCAGGGGACATGGGTTCGTGCCCCGGTCCGGGAAGATCCCACATGCCGCGGAGCGGCTGGGCCCGTGAGCCATGGCCGCTGAGCCTGCGCGTCCGGAGCCTGTGCTCCGCAACGGGAGAGGCCACAACAGTAAGAGGTCCGTGTACCGCAAAAAAAAAAAAAAGCTATCAGCAACCAAGCTAATTGGTTTCTTGACCCACTAGGTGGGACATTGAAATAGAACAATTTGGTAATTGTGGGTTATTAAGATAGAAAAATAATGGAGGAAATGTTTAAGAGTAATCCTGTATCTTTAACAGCAAAACAACAAAATAGCAATATATTTGAACGTTTGTTAATATATAGTTTTGATGCTAAAAACTTAGTTTTGTACTTAAAGTTTTATACTTACTTAGAACTTACCAACATATAAGTAACTTGAGTAAATCTATTAACTAGCTAATATTAAGTCCCATTATTAAGTTGACATCTCAACGTTGTTTGGTTTTCAGGTGGCTGTCAGTGCAACCCTGGGTGAGTTGGCACCAAAGTCTCTACAAACTTATTTTGTGAGGACCTGGATCCCAAAATACAGAAGAGCATCAAATGTCTAAGAGGCTCATATTAGGCATAATCCCAAAATAAGTACCACCCGAATTGTTTGAGAGACGAACCTAAGGCACATGTTTTTGGGATGATGTGTGTGGAGGATTATTTTAATTGTGATTCATGAAGAGAGCTATTACCATTCACTTAGGAAAACCAAGAAATTCATGTTGAAAAAAATTGAGAACTTATAGTTTGCTCTGGAAGGAGGCAGGCAGACAGCAATTATATAATAACCAATAGCTTTACCAATTATCAAAGTTAATCCATCAGTAAGGGAAAAACAAAACAAAATGAAGAGATAATCTAAAATTCTAAAGGATAAACTTATCAGGTATTTTCAAGGACACTTAGGATGAAAAAAATTTTTTTCACAGAAAGATTTAAAAAAGAAGTTTCAAAAATGATAAACATATGGAAAAAAGGCTCAATATTGTAAAGTTGTTAATATTTCATGAATTAACTTATAGTCATTTTAGAATTAAAAGTCCTAATATAGCCTAACGTAATTTTTGTAAGTTTAATTAAGTGAGGTAATGGTAATCTCCAAAAATAAATTGCTGGTATATGACACAGAAGCAATGGATAAATAGAACAGGAAAAGCAATTGAATAATGGTTACTCTACTATAAAGCTATAATAATTTAGACAGTTTGCTGCTGGGTCAGTCATTGGTCATTGCAACTTATTTGAGAGGTAGCTGTAGCACAAAGTCAATATCTGTCAGAAAACCACACATAAATCCTCAATTTAAAACATATGCCTGAATTCAGCCCACATGGGTTAAAATTTAAATTTCATAATTTTCAAACATTTCAGACATTAATTCATGAAGCAATCTGACTTAGACATCTGTGATGTACTTAGTTTTTATAGTGTGATGAAACATGAAAAAATAAATTTATACAATATTTCCCATTGTTAAAAAAAACTCAAATATCTTAGAGTTTGTGTGTATGTGTGTGTATGTATGTATATATTAGGATTTCTTTTGAGCATACAGAAAGGTATCGAGGAAATACACTAAACAATTTGCATTGCTTATAAAAGGACTGGAGAAATATATAGGGTGTGATGGGAGATCATTGCACTTTCTTTATGTCTTTACATTATTTACTATTTCAAAATGAGCAAATCTTTCTCTTTAATTAAGATACAATTTAAAAAGGAAATGCAATGTGGTTAAAAATGAAAGGAAACTTTGCTTAATTCTTCTATAACTGACAAGCAGTACACTTTGTGCTTTTAAGTGGATTACCTTGTTCAGTCTTTACACACATACAAAAATATAGTATAGTTGTTAGTTCTACATTATAGACTGCTCAGAGTGACTAAAGAGATTGGTACATGAGAAAATTATCACTGAAAGAGCTTACAATGTTCAGGTCCATCCTTAAAAATTAAATATAAATAAATATAAAATAGATAAAAACATTTTCGCTGCTGACTTTTGAAATGTTATTTAGAATCTATGAATTTTTACTAAAGTTAATCACATTATCAACTTACCATTTTGGAAAGTAACTTACAGTCATCCTCAATTTGCAAAAAAAAAGGTAATAAAAAATCTTGTTTTTCTGTGTATATTTAAATACATACAGGCATATGTATTTTTAAGAGAACAATCAGGAAATATACCACATTGTTAATACTTCTTACTATAGGAGATATGAGGCAGAGAAGGTTGGTGTGGGTGAGAAGGATTGCTAATTTTTATTATATATCCTTAGCTAGTTCCATTTGAAATAGTGAAAAGGAGCTATTTTGTTATTTAAAATAGTCAATAGAGATAAAAATGAAAGGTTCTACAGGCAAATCAATTCACAAGAAAATTTTAAAAGTCACTTACCTTCTAGAAACTATAAGTTTTCTCTTCTGTAAACCAAAGATATTAACCATACTTAATATTAAATTTGGACAAAAGTAGCAGCACTGATGGTGATTATTAAGATTTACAGACTACTTACACGGCAGGCTGACTGCTTGGTGTGTATTTGTGGATAATCTCACTTGAACCTTGTAAAAGTTCTATGATACAGATGATATTATTAATTCTGATGATTCAGTTCCTCTTGGAAATTGAGAAGAGATAGAAACAAGCTATTAAATTATCACATTTGCTTCAAAGCCAAAATACACATATAATTATGTTCTCTTGATATCCTCTTTAGAAGCCAATTATCTATATATCAGGATGTGATTATCCAGACTAATCCTTCGTATTAGCTATGCTTAATCACCCCTATTCCATTAATTGTCATTTTATGCCTCAAGGTCTCAGATGAAACTGGAGTTCAAGAAACTTGAAACTCAGTTCAAGGAACTGCCACAGGTAAACACTGTGTATTGACTGCCATGTGACTCTGAACTGACCACGTGAAGACCAGAATTTCGGAATAGAGATGAAGATCCCAGGTCTAAAGAACATGGGGTAAGGAGTGGTTAGGAAGACCCAGTCTCTAAAGCATGAATACAGTCTGAGTTGCTCTGTACTATTGTACATGTAATTTGCTGATTATAGTAATGCAGTAAACAGTTGGGGCAGCACTTAACATTTAGTAAATCCAAGAAAATGCAGTAAAGAATGATGACCTTCGCTAAGATAATTTGGTAGAAGAAACAGTTTTATTGAGATATAATTTATATGCCACAAAATTCACCCATTTTAATGGTGTATAATTTAAAGATTCTTAATACATTTACAGAGCTGGGCAACTATCACCACAACCTAAGGCAACTACTAATCTACTTTTTTTCCTTTATGGATTTGGAGTTTCTGGACATTTTGTATAAAAGCAGTAACACAACATGTGGCCTTTCTGTCTGGCTTTCATCTAACTTAATGTTTTTGAGTTTAATCCACTGGCAGCATATACTGATACTTCTTCATTCCTTTTCATTACCAAATAATATTCCAGTGTATGGCTATATCACATTTTGTTCATCCATTCACCACATTGCGTGGACACATGCTTTCACTATTTGAGGTAAATACCTAGGAGTGGAATTATATGCCAAGTTAATGCTAAATGAACATTTAACATTTTAAGAAGTTGCTATACCATTTTCCAAAGTGGCTGCATCATTTTTCATTCCAACAGCAATGTGTGAGTTTCAGTTTCTTTACATCCTTTTCAACACTTGTTATCATCTGACTTTTATATGTAATATTTCGCTAGGTCTGAAGTGGTATCTTATTGTGGTTTTGATTTGCATTTCCCTAACGACTAATGATTTTGAGCATCACTTCATGTACTTCAGGCCATTCCTATGTCCTGTTTGTTAAAATTTCTATTTACAACTTTGCCTGTTTTTAATGGGATTATTTGCCTTCTAATATATTCTGGGTACAAGCTCTTTATTGAATACATCATTTAAAAATACTTTCTCCCATTGTATGAATTGTGTTTTCACTTTATTAATGAAGTCATTTGAAGTACAAATGTTTTTTAATCTTGATGAAGTAAAATATACATTTTTTTTAATCTCTTGTGCTTTTGTGTCATAGGTAAGAAACATTTGTCTAACTCAAGGTTTAAAAATGTACCATTAGCTTTTTTCTAAGAGTTTTATACTTTTAAGCTCTTAATTTACATCTATGATCCATTTTGAGTTAATTTTTAGGTTTGGTTTAAGGCAAGAGTCCACATTAATCCTCTTATATGTGGTTATCCAGTTGTCTCAGAATAACTTATTGAAAAGATTATTCTCTCCCAATTGAAAGGTCTTGGTGCCCTTGTCAAAAATCAAATAACCATAGATATATGGTTTTATATCTGGACTCTCAGTTCTATGCCATTGATCTGTATGTCTATCGTTTTCCCAATACAACACTGTCTTGATTACTATAGCTTTGTAGTAAGTTTTAAAATCAGTCAGTGTAGGTTTTCCAATGTTATTCTTCTTTTAAATATTGTTTTGGACAGAAATATAGATCAATGGAACAGGATAGAAAGTCCAGAGATAAACCCACGCACGTATGGTCACCTTATCTTTGATAAAGGAGGCAGGAATGTACAGTGGAGAAAGGACAGCCTCTTCAATAAGTGGTGCTGGGAAAACTGGACAGATACCTGTAAAAGTATGAGCTAAGATCACTCCCTAACACCATACACAAAAATAAGCTCAAAATGGATTAAAGACCTAAATGTAAGGCCAGAAACTATCAAACTCTTAGAGGAAAACATAGGCAGAACACTCTATGACATAAATCACAGCAAGATCCTTTCTGACCCACCTCCTAGAGAAATGGAAATAAAAACAAAAATAAACAAATGGGACCTAATGAAACTTCAAAGCTTTTGCACAGCAAAGGAAACCATAAACAGGATGAAAAGACAACCCTCAGAATGGGAGAAAATATTTGCAAATGAAGCAAGTGACAAAGGATTAATCTCCAAAATTTAGAAGCAACTCATGCAGCTCAATATCAAATAAACAACCCAATCCAAAAATGGGCAGAAGACCTAAATAGACATTTCTCCAAAGAAGATATACAGACTGCCAACAAACACACGAAAGAATGCTCAACATCATTAATCATTAGAGAAATGCAAATCAAAACTACAATGAGATATCATCTCACACCTGTCAGAATGGTCATCATCAAAAAATCTAGAAACAACAAATGCTGGAGAGGGTGTGGAGAATAGGGAACACTCTTGCACTGCTGGTGGGAATGTGAATTGGTACAGCCACTATGGAGAACAATATGGAGATTCCTTAAAAAGCTACAAATAGAACTACCATATGACCCAGCAGTCCCACTACTGGGCATATACCCTGAGAAAACCATAATTCAAAAAGAGTCATGTACCAAAATGTTCATTGCAGCTCTATTTACAATAGCCAGGAGATGGAAGCAACCTAAGTGTCCATCATCAGATGAATGGATAAAGAAGATGTGGCACATATATACAATGGAATATTACTCAGCCATAAAAAGAAACAAAATTGAGTTATTTGTAGTGAGGTGGATGGACCTAGAGACTGTCATACAGAGTGAAGTAAGTCAGAAAGAGAAAGACAAATACCGTATGCTAACACATATATATGGAATCTAAGAAAAAAAAATGTCATGAAGAACCTAGGGGTAAGACGGGAATAAAGACACAGACCTACTAACGAATGGGCTTGAGGATGCAGAGAGGGGGAAGGGTGAGCTGGGACAAAATGAGAGAGTGGCATGGACATATATACAGTACCAAACGTAAAATAGATAGCTAGTGGGAAGCAGCTGCATAGCACAGGGAGATCAGCTCGGTGCTTTGTGACCACCTGGAGGGGTGGGATAGGGAGGGTGGGAGGGAGGGAGACACAAGAGAGAAGAGATATGGGAACATATGTATATATGTATATGTATATGTATAACTGTTACTTTGTTATAAAGCAGAAACTAACACATCATTGTAAAGCAATTATACTCCAATAAAGATGTTAAAAAAATAAATAAATAAACATACCTTTTGACTTCTAAAAAAAATATTGTTTTGGCTCTATAGATCCTTTGTGTTGTCATATGAATTTTAGAATGAGCTTGTCAGTAGCTGTGAAAAAGACAGCTGGGCTTTAATAGGGGTGTGTTGAATCTATAGATCAGTTAGAGAGTATTGCCATCTTAACATTATTGATTCTTCCAATTAATGAGATGTTCCTTCATTTATTTAGATGTCCTTTAATTTCTTTCAGCAATGTTTTATAGTTTTCATTGTACAAGGTGTGGACTTTTTTGTTAAACATATTCTTCAGTATTTTATTCTCTTTGATGATATTGTGAATGGAATTTCTTCATTTTCATTTTTTTTTGTTGTTGTTTTGGCCACACCACAAGGCTTGTGGGATCTTTGCTCTCCAGCCAGAGATGGAAACCAGGCCCTAGGCAGTGAAATTGTGGAGTCCTAACCACTGAACCACCAGAGAATTCCCTTCATTTTCTTTTTGGACTGTTAATTGCTAGCATTTACACATACTATGACGCTTGCATGGTGACCTTGGGTGCTGAGACCTTGCTGAGCTTGTTTATTAGTTCTTGGTTTTTGTGTGTGTGGATTCCCTAGGATTTTCTACGTACAGGGTCATGTTTTCTGCAAATAAAGACAGTTTTAATATTTCCTTTCCAGTCTGGATTTTGCTTCATCTCTTTTACTTACTTAACTGCACTGGCTAAAACTACCAGTACAATGTTAAATAAAAGTGGTAAGGGTAAATATCTTTCATTTGTTCCCGATCTCAAGTGGAAGGCATATAGTCTTTCATCATTATACACCATGTTTTTCGTGGTGTTTTCTTGTGAGTGCCAATCCCTGCTATACATGATCTTGCTCACCTTCTATCAGTAGGCTTCTGTAGCTTGTTACTCACTGCATGCTAGCCCGATGTTGGGGATCTTCTCTGTTTCCCTGGTACAAGCTAAATCTTAGGTAGGTGAGATATTAGGTTCTTGTGGGCAGGCCTTTCTCAGCAATGTTGTCCCTCCCCCACCTGTAGGAAACCTCTAATGATCTGAGCCCAGATCATTGTTTTATCTCTCCCCCAGGAGTAAAGAATATTTTACTTTCCTGTACACCCAGTTTCAGGTGTAAATAAACGACTTATTTATGGTTGTTAAGTTACAACATAAACTGTGATCCCTGACACTCACTCAGTAAGAAAAACATGACTTTTTAATTACATTTTTAATGAGTTAATTTTTATTTTAATATAAAACATGCAATGGAAATTGTATGTGCCTGTTAATATTTACAAATATATTATATCCTGATAACTTGTTTATATACCAATGTAATAATTTTTATGTATTTATAACAGTTTATGCATAGGTTTGCCTACAATACCAAGTAGATATATGTTAATTGTGGTTTCTGCTACTCTAAATAATTTTAATAAAATTTGCTATTTTTCTAATGAAAAAAGACTTCCAAGCCTATATTACATGATAATTTCATGTTAATTTTAGAAGCTAAATAGCTGTCATATATTGATCTCTGCAGTCCCCATAGTAACCATGAGATATTAATCTCTTTAATATTAAAATCTCAGCCAAACTACTGCACATTGTGCAAAGTAAATACAAAAGATATGATTTTATTGAAATAATTTATTAAGAAGGAAATCCTCCATAAGCATTTTTAGGATTTTTGGTTAGAATTATAGTCACAGTAATATGGAGTAATTTATTAGAATAATAAGTTTAAAGAACCATATAAACTCAAAATTACCAGAGTCAGTTTTTTTAAAAAAGGAAAATTATCTATAATGTTCTTCAAGAATATTTATATACTTAAAAAGGCCTTCATAGAAACTAATAATCTCAAATATTTTTGAGTTTGCAGATTGTTATTCATTGACACTGTAATAGTAGTAAATAGAAAATTAAATGTCAAAAGGTTTTCTCTAGAGATCTTTTATATCTTCCTCTTATTACTGAAAAGAACATATTATATTTATTAATGGGATTATGGGGAAATAGCTCAATGTGAAATAATTACGTGACATCAGGCATTACTCAGTGCTCTTGGATTCTTTCAGCATATAAATAAATAAATAAATAAATGTGCTGTTAAATAACTTACTTAAACTTGTATATATAAGGCACATAGTGGTGTTTAAAATTATAAATAGATATAAATGTTTACTTATTTAACTTGAGGTCATTTTATGCCTGTAAAATATAATAATGAAAATGCTTCCGTTGCTACATAAATTATTCATTTTGACTACATAAAAGGTTTCAGTTGGATAAATAAGGCTGTAATTCAGCTCCATATTCTTAATGTTTCTGTTTAGATCAAAAGCCTGCATTGAATTAGTACATATGTTTCACCTATTTCTTTAAGCAAAGCATGCCTACTTTTGTAAAGTTAATGTGGAAAATGGTAAGAAAAATTACCATTAAATAGTTAAATATTTCAAAGAATATACTTATACATTATACAATATATATTATATAAATATAATTATATATTATTTTATATTATCTATTATAAAACATAATTATTTTATAAAATATGTAACATACTATATATTATAAAATATATATTATACAATAGATACTATTTTGGTATATCTAAAATTTATATGTAACTGGGTATCCTCTATGATTTTTGGGTAAATATGACAACCCTACCATTGAATAATACAGAACTAGGAAAACATACACTATTGTGAGTCAACAGCTATATAAAATATTACAGTGAACATGATACTCCCAAATCTTCCTTCCAGTTATATGGCAGAAACTGTTTCTCACCTGTATCTCTTTGCTCAGAACATATTAGTTAATATTTAGAATGATAATTACCAGGTATTGTGAGAGAAAATAGAGACATCATGTTAATGAATATGTAATCAACTTAGGTAGAAGGGAGAAGAGTGCAAATTTGGAGAGGATGGTATGAGGCAGATAAAATAAATTCTCGTTCCACAGGAAATAATAATTTAAAAGTAGTAAATGTCTCAGGGACTACATTGAGATAGAGAGCAAATAAAAGACCATAACTAGTACACATAGAAAAAGTCATTTTTCATAGGGATTCATGTACAGAAAAACAATTTGTCTTAAGGAGTTAGAGGAGAAATAAGCAATCTGTATTTTCCCCTTGTGTCTTGCTCTGATTTAAGAGGATTATAAATTTGCTTTCATCATTTTGATACTTGAAATGAAATACCATAATAGAGGATTTTTAGCATGAGCACATTAGTTTAAAGTCACTTATCTTCCTTCTCCTCTTGGGATTCACAAGGAGAATAAGGCAACAGAAATGCATACCTCTTATATGACGCTAGGAGCAGCTGAAACCTTAAATAATGAAATGATGTCTGTGCTGCCATACGCAGCAGATATAGGACAGTAGTATGACCTGGAGTAAGTAGAGGATATGCCACAAATGCAGATCCCAGAGGCATCTGACAATGTACAGTTCTCGAATTTGAAGACAGGAGCCTGAGCTGAAAATAATAGATCCCTGTGTGCAATACTGGGAACAGTGTGCAAAGGCTGGAGGTAAGGTTTTGTTCTGAGAAGCTGAGAGCAACCACAGAGGAGAGGAGGAGGAGGAGGAGGAGGAGGAGCAGGAGGAAGTGGAGGAGGAGGGGGAGGAGGAGGAAGAGGGGGAGGAGGAGGAGGAGGAGCAGGAGCAGGAGGAGGAGCAGGAAGAGGAGCAGGAGGAGGAGAAGGAGGAGGAGGAGAAGCAGGAGCAGGAGGAGGAGCAGGAGGAGGAGCAGGAGGAGGAGGAGAAGCAGGTCATAGACAGAGAGGTGGTGGGTGGGGTGTGGGCAAAATGTGTGAAAGGGGCCAAAAGGTACAAACTTCCAGTTATAAAATAAATGTCATGGGGAGGTAATGTACAGCATGGTGACTATAGCTAATAATACTTTATTGCACATTGGAAAGTCACTAAGAAGAGTAAATCATAAAAGTCCTCAATACAGGAAAAAAATTTTTTTTGTAACTGTATGGTGATGGATATTAACTAGACTTATTGTGGTGATCATTCTGAAAACCCAAAGGTTTGTTATAATACAAGCTGATGGCGGCTTCTAATATTTATACAGAAATGCAAAAGACCTGGAATAGCCAAAAGAACTTTTATTTTATTTATTTATTTTTAAAATTTATTTATTTATTTTTGGCTGCGTTGGGTCTTCGTTGTTGCGCGTGGGCTTTCTCTAGTTGCAGCGAGCAGTGACTACTCTTTGTTGCGGTGCACGGGCTTCTCATTGCAGTGGCTTCTCTTGCTGCAGAGCACAGACTCTAGCACTGGCTTCAGTAGTTGTGGCACGTGGGCTCAGTAGTTGTAGTTCGCGTGCTCTAGAGCGCAGGCTCAGTAGTTGTGGCACACAGGCTTAGTTGCTCCACAGCATGTGGGATCTTCCCAGAACAGGGCTTAAACCCGTGTCCCCTGTATTGGCAAGTGGATTCTTAACCACTGTGCCACCAGGGAAGTCCCAAGAACTTTTAAAAAGAACAAAGTTGGAGGGGTTGTACTACTTGATTTCAAGGACTTTTTATGAAGTAACAATAATCTACACAGTGCTGTATTGGTATAATGATAAAAATATATAACTGGAATGTGATAGAGATTCCAGTAATAGAACTATACATATATATGCATATATAGACAAATCGATTATCAACAGAGATTCGAAGATAGATTAGAGAGGATAGTCTTTTCAAAATCTGAGTCTGGAGCAATTGCATATCCACATGCAAAAAAATTAATTTTGATCTCTACATCTCACCACATAAAAATTAACTCAGAATAGATCATAGACCTTAATAATGCTTCTATATGAAAACCCAGGGAAAATATTTGTTGCTTTGAAACCATTTCTTATGTACAAAAAACCCAATCTATTAATGAAATAAAAAGATATATTGGGTTTAATTCAAATTACAATCTTTGAAAAACACTGTAAAGAGAATGAAAAGACAAATCACAGATGGTGAGAAAAGGTTTGCCAATCACATATCTGATAAAGGACTTGTGTCAAGAATATATAAAGAATTCTCAAAACTCAATAATAAGAAATCAAACAATCCAATTAAAAAACAAGCAAAAGATTTGAACAGACACTTCATCAAAGAAGATATAGGGATGGCAAATAAGCACATGAAAAGATGCTTAGTCATTAGGGAAATGCTATATCACAATTAGATTCTACTGTGTACTTATTAGAAGGTCTAAAATTGAAAATACTGCTGATACTGTGTCCGTGAGGATGTGGATCACTGGAGCACTACTACACTTCTGGTCAGAATGTACATGGCACAATCATTTTGGGAAACAATTTAGCAGATTCGTAAAAAGCTAAACATTTACTACCACATGATCAATCCATTCTAAACCTTGGTATTTATCCAAGAGACATGAAAACATATGTGATGCAAAGAACTATACACAAATGTTCATAACAGATTTACTCATAATGGCAAAAAAAAATAGAAACAACGGAAATGTACACCAACAAGGGTATGGATAAACAAAATTTGGTATATCCATACAGTGGAATACGATTCAGCCATAGAAATGAATAAGCTATAGATACACACAGCTACATGGATTAATCGCAAAATAATTATGCTGAGTGAAAGAAAGAAGACAGAAAACAATGTATATTGTTTGATTCCATCTATATAAATTTCCAGAATATTTAAACTGATCTATTGTCACAGAAAGCATATCAGTATTTGCCTTGGTTTGAGGTTGGAGAAGGGCAGCAGGGATTAACAGGACCGACGGGGTTACAAAGTTGCATGAGGAAAATTTGGAGATGATGGATAGGTTCCCATGTGTGTATAAATGTCAAAAATTATCATAGTTCACATTTTAAATATGTGCAGTTTATTATACATCCTTTATATCTCCAAAAAGCTGTGAATATTTTTAAAAGCTAGTTAGCAGCAGAAATGAAATGACCAAAGTCAAAAACTCTGCCCTGTTCCATACATAAAGGGATGATGAAAAATATGGTTTCTACCAAAAATAAATAAAAATATATATTGTAGGGTCAGGTTTTCCTACTCTGTATTTTTCCATTGTACTCTGTGGTCATAACAATTACTACTTTATTAAAAGTACATTATGGCTACTAGGTAATTCACATATAATTATGTTGCTATCAAGATGACGAAAGAATTTCTGTTTATGAATTTGTCTGTATTTCAAGTTTTAGTTGTTTCAAACGTACACAATGGTATTTGCCATATACACACAATCCTACAAAAGCAAACTCAAAGGCTCATATAACCCATTTGTCTACATCAACCAAGGGTAATTCCTTCTTAAAATATAACCAAACTGTAGAAATTCAACAAACCTATGAAAGTCACTGCATTTTAAAATAAAAACCTGTCCCAGAACAATCAAAGTGAACATCCTTATGCTATTCCCTGGTGTTTCGTGCTCTAATTAAAACCTGGTTCTCCGCTGAGAATGCTGCTTCTCTTAAATCCTTCTCAAGTGTTTGCTCTTCCTTACTCCTGCATCTCATGACTCACACTCCCATTGCCACTTCCATACCATTCTCTCCCTGTCATGCTTTATAACCCCAGTTATGAATCTATTGCCTTTAAGACTATACCAACTCTACTACCCAATTCCCACCCTTGTTGTAGTTATTCAGAGACTCTCAGCATACCCCTAATCCCATTTGTAAAATTACACTAACATTTGTTGATGATGACTGAAGACTAAAAGATTAAAGACTATCATTTCTGGGTTTGGCAAGGTCAAGTTTTCTGTGTTTGCATAGGTCTATTTGTGGGCTTTCTATTCTGTTCCATTTGTCTATATGTCTATTCGTTTTAAATATCATGCTTTCTTGTTTATTGTAGGTTTTAATTATCATGCTTTCTTTTTTATTGTAGATTTGAAATAAATCTTGAAATTGGGAAGTGTGTTCTTCATCAGTATTGTATAGACTACTCAATGTTTAAAACGAGTTTGTCAATATCTACAAAATAGCCTGCTGAAATTTTCATCGGAATTGCACGGCACCTTTAGATCAATTTAAGAATTGACATACTAATAATACTGTGGTTTTCAATCATTAAAAGGGAATATATCTTGGGCTTCCCTGGTGGCTCAGTGGTTGGGAGTCCGCCTGCCGATGCAGGGGACACGGGTTCGTGCCCCCGTCTGGGAAAATCTCATCATGCCGCGGAGTGGCTAGGCCTGTGAGCCACGGCCGCTGAGCCTGCGCGTCCGGAGCCTGTGCTCCACAACGGGAGAGGCCACAACAGTGAGGCCCGTGTACTGCAAAAAGAAAAAAAAAAGGGAATATATCTCAATTAATATTTTTTTCATTGCTTTCAAGAGTGTTTCATATTTTTTTCCACAGAGATTTGTAAATATTTTATTGGATTTATACTTGAGGATATTTTCTCTTTTTTGGTGTATTGTAAATGGTATTGTTTCTTTCATATTCAAGTTATTTATTACTGGTATATAGAAAATCAACTGAATTTTGTTTACTGACTTTGAACTTAGCTTCATGTTATCGCTAACAGAACAATGGACTCCATTTCTTCTTGAACTTCCCAAATCATGGCACTGAATCATCTGAATACTGAATTTCAGTGATTCACCTGGACCACCAAGAAGGGACACCACCACCGATGAACAACTAGGTTCAAGCTTCCTGCGCTGTGCCCAAACGGCCAGCAGGGAGCGCTCGAACCCGCTATTTCTGGCCGGCGTGGAGCGCATGCGTGGTCGGAGGGCATGCATGGTCCTTCCGCAATGTCGGCGCCTAGTCCACAGCGAGGGCGACAAGAAGTTAGTTTTCTTAGGACCAAGGAGACGCCCTCGCACCTGCAAGACAACTTGTTGCCCCATCCATAGAAAGGAATAAGCTTCCTGTTACGGCTGCAACTGCTAAGAAGCCGGCCTTGCTGCGGTTTCTCCCAGACGTTTTTCAGATAGTATTTTCTAGAATGTTTCCAGATGCTTTAGTCTTTACTTTCTCATATAATATTTTACCAGGAATTAATTTGCACAATTAACCATTCACTGAAGGTTTTTTTTTTTCTTATTGCTTACGCGGGCCTCTCACTGTTGTGGCCTCTCCCGTTGCGGAGCACAGGCTCCGGACGCACAGGCTCAGCGGCCATGGCTCACGGGCCCAGCCGCTCCGCGGCACGTGGAATCTTCCCAGACCGGGGCACAAACCCATGTCCCCTGCATCGGCAGACGGACTCTCAACCACTGCACAACCAGGGAAGCCCCACTGAAGGGTTTTAAGGGTCAAATTCATAGCATCCTCTGTCATTTTTTACGGATTCAGGATTGTTTCTGGGGAGAAATCCCGATACAGTTTCAGACAGAGGGAAACACATAGAGACGGGAAATTAATATTAAAAAATTGGGGTCAGCCAGCCTTCTGTGGAGCCATAGCATAGCCTGAGGCAAAGGAAAAAATGTTTCACCCCAATGCATGCACTCACTCATTTGTATTATTAATTTTTCTACCAGGGACTCAAGCGAGAGCAGCTCTGTGCTTTACTCCCACTGTGTTCCCAAGGCCACCCCCAGTGTTACTTTGTTGAGCATTTCTCCACTCAGAAAGTTGCAGCTCACATTGTCATCGATGCAAGGCCACCTTCCTGAGTAGAGCACTGCAGGTAGTGTGGCTGAACATGGCAGCCCTGGTCTTTAAAAAAATTAGAGGTATAAATTACATACCATAAAATTCACTGGTTTCATGTAGTACAATTCAGTGAGTTTTAGTCAGTTTAGAGGTGTACACCCATGACCACAATCAAATTTACAGCATTGCCTTCAACTCAGAAAGAAACCTAATGCTCTGTTGTATCCCCTCTGGTAACATTTTATTCACTTGGCCTCCAAGGCACTTATTTTCTCTTAGTCTTCTGCTTAAGTCACTGGCTTTTCCTTCTTAGTCTCTTTCGCTGGATTCTCTCCTCCTTGTTGTCATAAGTTTGGAATGCCTTTGGGTTCGGCTCTGGGATCCCACCTCTTTTCTCTCTCCGTACACACCCTGAATGAATGTTTCCAGCCTCATGGCTTTAAATACCATCTGTATGCTAATGACACCTAATTTTATATTTCCAACTTAAGCTTTCCTCCTGAACTCCAGAGGACACCCTTGCCTATTCAGCATGTCTATGTGCATGGCTAACAGTCATATTAAATTTAACTCATCTCCTAACCAGCCCCACATTCTCCTTGAACTGGAGACCTCTCTATCTGAAATACTGGACATTCTATTCATTAGTAAAACCTGTAGGCACTCCTTTAAAAAATATATACAAAATAATTGTTTTAACTGGTAAGTCAGATAAATACTTTGCAGCACCAAACCTGCAGTGGCTCCCCTATTGAACTAGGATTAAAAGCCAGTCAGTGCAGTGGCTTACAGAGCCCTGTTTAACGAGCTTCCCTTTATTTTCCTGAACTTCATCCCTAAAGACTCTCCCAGTGTGCACTCCAGCCACACTGGCCTTGGTGTTCTTAGAGCCGGGCAGCCACTCTCCTCAGGGCATTTGCATAGGATGTTCCTTAGGTGTGCTCTTCTATGCTGGCTCATGTTATTCCTCTCTCACATCCTTCACATGTTCTAGATATTTGCTCAGAAATCACCTTCTCATTGAGACTATAGAGGAGGACAAATAATTTTT
The DNA here is from genome assembly GCF_964374135.1 of Grampus griseus. Classification (NCBI taxonomy): domain Eukaryota; kingdom Metazoa; phylum Chordata; class Mammalia; order Artiodactyla; family Delphinidae; genus Grampus; species Grampus griseus. The sequence goes on along the minus strand of NC_138999.1, from coordinate 122,940,841 downwards.
TCTCTACCCATCTGAGTTCTTGGTGGAGACCCAAGTCATAAAAGACAGATTAACAAGAGAAAAGCAAGCAAGTTTATTAACATGTATACCTCTGAGATACTCAGGGAGAGTAACTCAGAGGTGCTTAGAATTCAGACTTAAATACCATCTTAATAGGGAAGGCGGAGATGGTATGTAGGCCTCTTAGAGGAGAGTAAATAATTTTTAAGAAAGGTGAAGGGACCGTTAGAAGAATAGATGGGAAGTATGATGGTTTGTGAGAACATGTGTCTGCTGTAGTGTTGACTTCTAGCCTCCTATCCTGTGATAAAAGTCAGTCTTACCTGGTTGACGAAACTCCGAGGGAGAGGGTCTATGACAGTTGAGTTCCTTTTGGAGGATCTGTCAATAGGCAGATAAGGGGAGTTCAGAAAAAGCCTCTTCCTAAAGTTGCTATTGTTTTCAAAAGCCTACAGCTCAAAATATCAAAGTGGCATAGTTTGCAGTGGCATATTCTCTTACCCTTCAAGACTTCCCTTGATCACTTCCCTTCATTTTACAACCAGTCCCCATACCAGAACTCCACATCCCCTTTAACGTGGATGCGTATTTTTTCCCCTTGACCTTTATCACTTTCTAATGGTAGATAATTTACTTATACCTGTGCCACCTCCACCCTCCTAGAATGCAAGTTCTCTGAGGACAGGTATTCTTGGTTCTTTTGTCTAATGATGGCATGTAATTGGCACCAACAAATATTTGTTGAATGAATACCAAGTGGCAGGGTATAGCTATCATAATTAAAACAATTGAGTATCTGGTTCAAGAAGTGACTGAAGGGGAGGGGGAACTGGAGGAAGACAGTCAAAAGGTACAAACTTCCAGTTATAAGATAAATAAGTACTAGGGCTGTAATGTACAATATGATCAATATAATTAGCACTGCTGTACATTATATATGAAAGTTGTTCAGAGAGTAAATCCTAAGGGTCCTCATCGCAAGGAAAATTTTTTTCTATTTCTTTAATTTTGTATGTATATAACATGATGGGTGTTCACTAAACTTATCGCAGTAGTCATTTCATGATATATGTAAGTCAAATCAGTATGCTGTACAACTTAAACTTATACAGTGTTGTATGTCAATTATGCCTTTTTTTTTTTTGCGGTACGCCGGCCTCTCACTGTCGTGGCCTCTCCGGTTGCGGAGCACAGGCTCCGGACGCGCAGGCTCAGCGGCCATGTTTCACGGGCCCAGCCGCTCCGCGGCACGTGGGATCTTCCTGGACCAGGGCGCGAACCCGTGTCCCCTGCATCGGCAGGCGGACTCTCAACCACTGTGCCACCAGGGAAGCCCTGTCAATTATGTCTTAATGAAACTGGACAAAAAAGAAGTGACTGAAGGATAAATATAACAAAATCGAAAGCTCAAATATTACAAAGCCCAGTTTCATATTAGTGCACGCACACACACACACACAAGTAAAGTTAAAAAATCTCACATTCGTAGTATTTACCCAAATAAATTCCATATGGGTTAAAGAGATAGAGTATAAAATATGAGCCATAAAATCCCATTGATCCCAAGAAGGACATACAATATCTCTTGTTAAGGAAAGAAAGCAAGTTGCAGAGAAATGTTCTTATAGAATGAGCACATACTTGCACAAACAAAAATGAGGTGGGTTAAAAAAGGCTTACGTGTGTACATATGAGTTAGTAGATCGTTGTGTGAGCAAGGAAAACAGTGTGGACAGATGAGTACACGGATTTTGGTAATGGCTGAGGCTGGGTTTAGGAATTGATTACTAATATTTTTCCTTTATATAGTTGTGAATTGTTTCAAATATTAGAATAAGCAAGTAGTGTCTTTTAATTAAAATTTCATGCATTTTAAAAAACTAAACTTAGCTTCTACCACATTAAACAAATTAAAGTCTTCAAGTCTCAAGCTTCCCAGTCTGTAAAAAGGGATAATTTCTGGCCTTATGACTAATAATGACAATTAAGATGACAATTGTTAACATTTACCAAGTTCTCAGTGACATTTCAGGCACTGTGCTAAGAGCTTTTATGTGGTTCTGCTCATTTAATCTGCATAATAAAAGTCATGACAGATAATGTTATTACTTCTGCCTCAGTGATCTGTTAAGAGGATTAAATAAGAGCCAACACACATGAAAATACTGCTATAAACCGAACACAATCTAGACATAATTTTAATATGCAGTGACACATCTAACAGAACAAATTTATTGATAGTAGTTTGTTCAGTCCTTGAGAACTAATATACTTGGCTCTTAGCTTATGAGCACTGTGAACAATCCAACCCATTAGCTAAGCTTACTCACCACTACAGTGCCACCATGTTGTTCAGTATGGTAGCCACTAGCCACATGTGTCTACCAGCACTTAAAACGTGGCCAGTCCAAGCGGAGATATGATGTTAAGTGTAAAAATACAAACCAGATTTTAAGCACTTTGTGTGGAAAAAAGAAAGGAAAATATTTCGTGGATATGCCTTTTATATTGATTACCCGTTGAAATTATATTTTGGATGTATCCAGGTAAATAAAAATAGATTACTAAGGTTGTTTCAACCTGCTCCTTTTGTACTTTTAAAATGTGGCTGCTAGAAAATTTAAAATTGTGTGTGTGTCTCTGCATGTTTCTATTAGACAGTGACACTTATACAGAATTGTTCCTAGTGAGATTGGTTTTCATGTGGTTACTAGAAACATTCCTTGATCAGTTGGCACCTAAATCCTCCCAAAGCATACTTACCTGAGGCCCTTCTCGGAACACAGTTGAAACAATCTGGAGTAAAGGAAATGGTTGGGGTGGTGGGATGAGAAATGTGGTATAAACCCTAAAGCAAGGAGATTGAGAAAATTTTCAGTTTCAGAACTCATAGACAGCATTTACTGAATGTGATGATCCAGTATGTTTCTTGGCTACGTGTCTAAGACATAGGTAACATTAACAATATAGAACATTCAGTAGCATTCATTGAAAAACAATGAGAACTACTAGCAAGCCATTTCTTAAGGTTGGACAGAAAAATTAAAAATATACACTTAAATCTATAGTTTTCTTATATACCAGCAGTAATCAACTAGAATACACAAAGGGGAAAAACTCCACTCAGAATAAATTTGTCATTAAGATTTCAGTGACAATATTGAAAAAATCAAAACTTTACAAAAAAATTAAAAAGATATTTTGAGTCAATGGATGAGCATTTTCAATACCAGACAGTAAATTCTGAATCAAGGTACTATATAAGGTATTGTTACCAGGGGCTGGGAATGGGGGAAATAGGAAATTGCTGTTCAAAAGGTATAGATTTTCAATTATGCAACATGAATAAGTTTTAGAGATCGGCTTACAACACTGTGCCTATAATTAACAATATTGTGTACATAAACATTTAAGAGGGTAAATCTCATGTTAAGTATGCTTATCACAAAGTTAAAAAAAATGTTGACTAAAGAATTCAGAGATATCATTGGAACAGAACTGGTAGTTACAATGGAATAAGGGAAATACTAGATTTGTGGGGAAAAGGCCAGAAAATATTCTTCTCTTCACATACTCAAATGCATTCCTCATAGGTTAATCAATTGAATGTTAAAACATGAAAGAGTATTTTCCAAGGGTAATAGCTTTGGAGTAATATTAAGTGAGATATCATTATGAACAACATGTTGAACCTCATAGCAGGACAAAGAAGGGGGGAAGAGGGTGGAGGAAGGAAGGAAAGAATAAAAGAGAAAGAGCAGGGAAGGGGAGACAGGAGGAGAGGAAAGCAGAGGGGGGAGGAAAGAGCACAGGAGACAGGAGGAGAGGAAAGCAGAGGGGGGAGGAAAGAGCACAGGAGACAGGAGAGAAGAGGGGAGGGAAGGAGAGGAGACCAGAGTGAAGAAGAAACCAGAGAAGGGAGAGGAGAGGAGAGGAGAGGAGGGGGAAGGGGAGGGGAGGAGTGAAGAGGAAAGAGAAGGAGGGAAGGAAGGTTCACAAAAGGGGAGGAAAGGAAGGGAGGAGCGTGAAAAGGTAGGAGAGGGGAGAAGGGAGGGGAAGGGAGGAGAGGACTTGAGAAGAGAGGGAGAGAGGAGGGAAGGGGAGGGAAGAGGAGAGAGAAGGAAGGGAAGAAAGAAGGAAGGAAGAGAGGGAGGGAAGGAGGAGAGGGGAGAGCAGGGGAGAGAAGAGAGGAGAGCATGGAAGGAAGGGAGACAGAAAGGAGGAGGACATTAGGAGAGGAGGGGAGGGGGCTGGAGGAGAAGCGGAGAAATAACCATAAGATGAGGCATTTGTCCCATGTTTGCTGAAGTATCAGACTTTGCATGAAGCGCTTTGACCAGGATGATCTCATCTGATGCTCACTGAATACACCTGAACACTGCACTATACTCTAATGTACATGTGGATAAGTGGATTCTGTTATTACTTCTAACTTAATTTTCATTGTGAGGACAAAGTGAGCCAACAAGTGTGAAAACAGTTCTGTAAATTGGGAACTGACATAAAAAAGTGAGGGATGGGGCTTCCCTGGTGGCGCAGTGGTTGAGGGTCCGCCTGCTGATGTGGGGGACACGAGTTCGTGCCCCGGTCCGGGAAGATCCCATATGCCGCGGAGCGGCTGGGCCTGTGAGCCATGGCCGCTGAGCCTGCGCGTCCGGAGCCTGTGCTCCGCAACGGGAGAGGCCACAACAGTGAGAGGTCCGCGTATCGCAAAAAAAAAAAAAAAAAGTGAGGGATGATTATAGTGTTGTTTTGGGGTCTAACTAACCACTTTACAACCATGTTTTCTCACTAAGAGCCCACCTGCCAGGCTCTGAGCACCAGAGATGAGCCCCTTACAGGCTCCATTTCACCCCCAAAGTCTAGTGACAGTTCTTTTCACCAACAGGTCACTAGTACATTGGGGTCTCTCGCTGCTGCCCTGAGTACCTGGGGGGCCAGGGGCCACCACCATCCCCCCCCCCAAGTGCCAATCCCGTGGAGGAAGGTCCCTATCATGTCAACCAAGGAGCTGCAAACCCAGGTGCACAGAAAGGGGGCAGTACTGGGGGCTGGGGACTCCCCGGAGTAGGGCTGTTGCCTTACTTGCCAGGTTGGCCACATCCAGACCCTCCTGTTTGTGAAGAGATGGCTTTTCTCCAGGATCAGGTCACCAAATGCCTCCCACGGAAAGGATAAACTTACCCCCCTGAAAACTCAAGAACATCAAGTGAAACTCCCTGAGAACTCAAAAGCTGGTCCAGCAAGGCGGGCCGACAGGAGAGAAGACACAGCAAAGAGCGTGGAGAGCAGCCGTTCACAACAGGAAGAAAGGATGTAAAACCCCAGTGAGAAGCCGGCTCAGATGTGTCCAGAGCAAGAATGAAGACACCCTCGAACTTGCACGAGGGCTTGAAAGGAGGGAACAAACACACGTGGCCCCACTGCCTGGCGTGGGTCCAGGCAGCCCCAGCGCCCACGGCTCTCAACTGGAATTCTGCTCTTGCAGGCAGGACATTCCAAATGATTTATGTGCCAAACGGTATTAAACCCTGCCTGCCACAATAAGGTGGTGAGACGATTCATGAAATTGGCCACAAAAGCAAAGGAATGAGGGGCACTGACCGTGGCAAATTGTGCTCTACAGTGAAGATAGTACTGGGGAGACATGGGTGCTGACACGGACAATGGATCAGAATGGAACTCAGTGGACAACAGGCATATGGAATCATTTGGAATGTTTGTGGCTGACGCGGGGGGAGGGGGGAATGGACAAGTTAATCTCCATGTCTCACCAAAATTCTCAGAAAAAAATCCGGAAAGTGTTTTGAGACGTCTGAAAAGATTCGGCACAGGATCAGGAGTTGCACTTTACAACATGAAGCATAAAAGCGTGGTGCACGGGGTTCTCCTCAGTGATCAGAACAAGTCATAGAGCAGCCTGCAGACTAGGACGCGACGCCCAGCGTGACTCAGGCCTTGCCCATCCGCGCTCCCAGCGGGAGATCCCCGCTCCCAGCTGGAGACCGCGGAGCTGCCCAGCAGGGAAGGCCAGGCCGGAGCAGCAGATCACACTGGGTGTGAGGGATGGGCGGCCGTGGACGACCAGGGTCGGGGAGACCACCGTATGTCTGCTCCTGCATCTTTGCAGCATTGCATCCCTTAGGATGAGCAAGTGATACTAACGTAAGTAAAATATCAAGGAAAATACGCAGCAAGATAAATGTGAATGCACATGTGTGTTCCTACCGAGCCCCTCAGTTTCTGCAGATCTCAAATTCTCCCACCTCTAAAATTCAGATAACACCCGCTCTTTGAATAACAACAACAAAGTACCTTCAAGAAGCTATAGTTTTCTTTCTTTGTGACATCTTTATCTGGTTTTGGTATCAGGGTGATGGTGGCCTCGTAGAAGGAGTTTGGGAGTGTTCCTCCCTCTGCTATATTTTGGAAGAGTTTGAGAAGGATAGGTGTTAGCTCTTCTCTAAATGTTTGATAGAATTCGCCTGTGAAGCCATCTGGTCCTGGGCTTTTGTTTGTTGGAAGATTTTTAATCACAGTTTCAATTTCAGTGCTTGTGATTGGTCTGTTCATATTTTCTATTTCTTCCTGATTCAGTCTCGGCAGGTTGTGCATTTCTAAGAATTTGTCCATTTCATCCAGGTTGTCCATTTTATTGGCATAGAGTTGCTTGTAGTAATCTCTCATGATCTTTTGTATTTCTGCAGTGTCAGTTGTTACTTCTCCTTTTTCATTTCTAATTCTATTGATTTGAGTCTTCTCCCTTTTTTTCTTGATGAGTCTGGCTAATGGTTTATCAATTTTGATTATCTTCTCAAAGAACCAGCTTTACAGTGTTGCTGAGGGATTTAGCAAAGCTTTGAATCAAGGGATATATCTCCATTTCTGTACAGCAAGATTATGCATTTAAGATGTTGATTTTTATTTCATTTGCGTTAGAAATGTTTTACCTCTGTGCTGCCCAAGATGGCAACCACTAGCCACAGGTGGCTGGCTTTGAACCATCTCCGGATGGAAGTACATTTCGTTTAGTTTAAAATAAATTCAAACTTAAACAGTCACCTGTGTCAGCTTTGGGTAATTCATTCACAAAATGCAATTAAAGAGTAATGAGAGATATTTCTCTTACTGGATATTAAAATGGAATTATAAGACTACCAAATTAAAACCATATGGTTTTGGATCAAGAATTGACAGAATTGAAAACAGTACTAAGATTAAATGCTGTGGGAAAATTAGATATTTGTGGAAAAATTAAACTGTTAAATCAGCACCTCCCAATTTACACTCAATATATTTTCATGGGTTAGAACGTTGAATTTTAAAATGTAATACAAGATATGGCTATTGATCTGGAAGGACTTTCATGGCATATTTTAAGTGAGAACAAATTAGAAAAGTTTAAATGCATAGCATGACCCCTGTTTTTAAAAGAAAACAATTCTTTTTTTTTTACTTAATTAATTAATTTATTTATTTTTGGCTGCGTTGGGTCTTCGTTGCTGCGCGTGGGCTTTCTTTTTTTAGTTGCGGCGAGCGGGGGCTACTGTTCATTGCCGTGCGCAGGCCTCTCATTGCGGTGGCCTCTCTCGTCGCGGAGCATCGGCTCTAGGCGCACGGGCTCTAGAGTGCAGGCTCAGTAGTTGTGGCGCATGGGCCTAGCTGCTCTGCAGCATGTGAGATCTTCCTGAACTGGAGCTCGAACCTGTGTCCCCTGCATGGGCAGGCGGATTCCTAACCACTGCGCCACCAGGGAAGCCCAAGAAAACAATTCTTAAAGATTACAGCGCCATCTAGGCAGGTTGAGGTGGAAGAGCAGGTCAGCCCAGGCGAGGCAGATGTGGAGGTGGGAGAGTTGGGTGCGGAAGCTCATATGCACATATGTAAGTGACTGTGTCTGTTTATCTGATCCACTTTTCACAGTGAATGATATGTATGTAAGGTGCTTAGCGTTATGCCTGGCTATTAGAAAACACCCAAAATGCGAGCAATTAACATTATTAGATCACCTATTAAACAAAATGGATTAAAAGATTTTTTCTAATATGCTTAATTAATAAAGGACTTAATTTATATGATAAACATTCTGGAAAAGTAATTTATGGTAAGGGACATAGGGCATAATAGAAGGAGAGTGGTTGCCATTTTATATGCAGTGATCTTTTTCTTATAGGGTGATATTTGAGCAAAGATCTGAAGGAAGTGAGGCAACAAGCCATGCAGATATTTGGAGACAGAACGGAATGCTCTAGTCAGGGAAAACTCCTAACGTACCAAAATACCATGCATGATGTGTTTGAGTTAAGTTAGGGTTGGGTTAGGATTAGGGATACCAACCAGTCAGTACAGGGATGCGTGGTAGAAGATGAGTTCAGAGAAGTAGCCCGAAGGTTGATCATGGAGGATGATCATGTAATAGAGTATGGATTTTGAATTTTATTCAGAAACAAGTAAGAAGCTATTTCAGAGTTTTAAGCAGAGGTGCAGTCTGACATGTTTTAACCAAATAACTGAATATCTTTGGCCAATGTATTATGATCAAATTGAGGCCTGGATCAAAAGGGCAGAAGCAGGGAGATCGGTTTGAAGGCTATTGCGATAATACAGTTAAGAGATGATATTTGGACCATAATGTTACTGGAATGTGGTGAGAATTGACTTGTTTCTAGATATCTTTTGAAGTGCTAATGGACTAGATTGGTTTTGTGAACAAAATTGGCTGTGTCAGAGTTAACTCCAATGTTTTTGCCTGATCATTTGGTAGAAAGGAATTACCATTAAGGGAGATAAGCTAGGGTGATGGTGTGTGTTCAGGGACATGTTGTGGATTTGGCAAATTCATGATACCTGTTAGATATCCAAGTCGAATTTAATTGAGTATTTAATTCTAGAGCTGAAGGGGGATGTTGGATCTGGCCTAGAGCCATGTATTTGGGATTTATGAGACCGTAGGTGAATTTAATGTCATGAGAAAAGATAAAATCACTTAGAAAGCGAATGTACACAGAGATCATAGATGGATGCAAATTTGGGGAAGAGCTTCTTGACTTGGAGCTTAACCCCATCCCCCAGCCCTGCACCATCATATTGTTGGGAGAATGTCATCATCCACCCCATTCCTACTGCAAGGAGGGAAAGCTACACCTAGCCCAGCACCAGTGCAATGCCAGCCACAGGCGGTGGGATACCATCGATTGCTACTGGGACCTGCAACCTGACTGCAGTGGAGAACCAATAACATGTGCAGGCAAGGGGGCCAGCGCCTAAACTTCCTCTCCTCATCCTGCCGCCACCCTACTCTACAGGTTAGGCAATTGCAACAGTAGATTATATGGTTACCCTATTGCTGAAACACTTAAAAGTGCACATAAAATAAAAATAAAGGGATGGCAAATTATGAGACACATGTAAGCTAAGGGAAAGATATTATAGCAATTTTATGTCACATAAAGTAGAATTTGAAGTGAAAACATAAAAGACAAATGGGGTGTTATTTACTGATAACAAGAAAAATGGATCAAGAAGATACAAGGATCATGAGTAAAGCACTATAAAGCTGTAAATGACAGAACCACAGAGAAGAGACAATTCAGAAACTTTAGTTGGTATGATTAACACACTTCTATTGGAAATTGATAGACAAGGATACAGATATCAAAAAACCCCAATGAAGTGGAAGACATAAATAACACAATAAGAGCACGGACTCTGACAGCAGACTGCCTGCGTTCACATTCTGCCTTTATTCTTGGCTAGCTGTGTGACTTCGGTCAAATTATTTAACGTTTCTTTGCATCAGTGTTTTTCCTTTGTAAAATGGACATGATAATACATACCTCACAAGGTTTTGGTGAGGAATGAATAAATTATTATATTTAAAGTGCTTAGTATCAGATGCAATGAATTATTATCAACAAAGGTATATAAATTTATAGCTAACAGAATGCACATTATTTTTTAATTGAGATGTAATTGACATATGACATTGTATTAGCTTTAGGTGTACAAGAATATACATTATTTTTTTAACACAAATGAAACATTCACAAAATTCGAGTGACACAAAAGAAGTCTAAATAAATTCTGAAGAATCAGCATCAAACAGGATATGTTCCCCTGACCACAATGAAATGAAATCAGATATCAGTCAGAAGAGATGACAGAAAAAGGCCTTGTCTGGAAAAATATGCTAATAAGTAACACTTGAATTTATAAGTATAGATAAGGGAAATAGTGAGATACTTAAATGGGAATGCTAATAAAAACGCTACATGTCAAAATGTATTGAAGGAAGCTAAAGCAGAACTTAGGAGGGGAGATATATATATAATGATCTTCCGTAGGTGAGGAATTGGACTCTTACTTCAAGGCTTGGACTCGATGCCACCATACAGCACAGTGCCACAGCGTTCCTGAGCAACAGGAGTTGTTTTCCCATGGCTGGGGTTCCCACACTGGCTTTCGTAGCTACATGTTGCATAGTTTATCTGTGTGGTATGTTCTAATTCTGTATAAGGAGGGCTGCTGCTAGCAATCTAAACTTGAATTGGCAAGGTGGGACTTTGGTTACATATCATCTGTCTCTTTTGTTATTATATTAAAGAATAATATAAATTAAAATTTTCCATTTTAAAGATGACCTTTACTGATACTGTTGCCCCACTCTTGCATGCCACCATCTGTTACAAAATCTTCAACCACAGGCTCCTGTCCCACTATTCTGCTGGTGCATTAAGTTTTAATTTGAGCTGAATCTGTAAAGATAGATGAGAGAGGATAAAAGATAAAAGAATGACATACGTGCCAGCAAGGATGGCTTTTACTGGAAATGTATTTCAAATTGGTTTCAAAGATAAAACAAAGCCAGACACTAATTAAAGTGGTAAGGACAGATTTTTAAGCAGTAATATACTATTGCAATAGGAAAGAAGGTCCAGTGTAAACAGAATTCAACTTTGATTTGTATGGAGATGACAGGGTGTTTCAAAGGGAGAAGTGAAGAGAGAGAAAGGATGGCAGGGGCTTGTGGAGACTCAGGGAAATGGGAAGGTACAAAAAGCAGGAAGAAATGGTTGCTCCCTGCGCAATGTATCTGGGTTCGCTAACTGGTGCTTATCAAAGTTAGGCTCCTCTCCTCCCACAGAGGTTGGGAGACAGAAGCTGTATCTTCAGGTGCTGGCTGGAACAAAGGGTACATTCTTTTGGCAGCCTTGACTTTTTTCAGGCAGGTACTTTTAGGAGGGCTGGTGTCATGCTAGGGATGTGGCCTTAGGCTGTTAGGTACTATGTTAATGTTTGTTCAAGTTTTTTAATATGTGTGGGAGATGGACCAAATAATTTGCTCTGAGAGTCTCTGTATTGTTATCAAAGTGATCATAGGACAAAATGGATCAGGAAATGCTGTTCTAGGAGAGCAAGCACAGAGGCCTAATAGATAACCTGCCTCCAATATTTCCCCCCTCAAATCTCTTCTCCATACTGTCATTTTAGTAATCTTTCTAAACCTATGACCATGTTACTCCTTTTCTTGAAACATGCCATGTGTTTGTAATCTGTACACATAGATCATGAGACTGAGAAACTGTCTTTTTCACCTTCAGATTACCAATGGCTAGCACATAGTAGGTGTTCACTGCATGTTTATTGCATAGAATTGATATGGGATAAAAGTTCATTATTTGTTTATGCAAAAAGATTGACATCCAAAAAATAATGGCAATGGAGAAAGGAGAGGAGACATGGGGTTATAAATCCATAGAGATCATAATGCCTTGGGGGATCCCTGTCTCCAAAATCATTTCCTTCTAAATAGTTTTACTTAATTTTCCTCTCATCTCAGAAATGTAATCTTCACAAAGTCTTACTGGTCACCTGAAAGAGGTAGTTTAAAAACTAAAGTTGCCCAAGGAAAATGACATCCTAATCATTAAATTTGATTGAGGTTCAATAGTCTTGCACTCTCCTCTGGTTATTTTTGTTTATTCATTAAGTTAAATTGAATAGACAGGTAGATGATAGACACACGCACACACACACGCGCAGGCAGAGTGTCTTGAAAATTTGTTCTATGGATAATTCTAAAGAGCAGTTCTTCTAGGAATTACTTTATGAATCATAGAATGTTTTTATTTTGGTTAAATGATTTCCTTTATCTAATTTTGTTTTTCTTCAGCTCATGTTTACATTTGTTTGCATCCTCTAGCACAAGAGAAAAGCAGCATAGGTGACTACTCAGTAGCAGAGGGAACCAGTTGACTCCCTAACTTCACAAACTTCACTCAATGAAAGCAAATTCTCACAGACCCTAATGAATATCAGTGGGAATTGCATTGCTGGAATTATAAAAATAAAAGTATCAAAATGCTTCTTTACAATGGAAGTAATGGCAAAGCAGCACACCTAAGACACCCAACCTGGAGCAAAGCTGTATTTCCCTGACATATAAGGAATGGATCATTCTGACATCCAGGGCTTCATGACGGCTCCAGTGACCTGTGTACAGTTTTTGTGTTTTAAACATATTAAAGAAAAAGACATTCTATCTGCCTTTCTCTCTAAATTTCTTTGTAGTTTAAAGGCAGGTGACCGTATGGAGAAGACATTTTAAAAACTGCATATCTTTTAATCTCAGGGCTTATCAAAAATTGGAACAAATCTTGGAAATGTAAGAGTTGCTGGCACTGGACATATGTCATGTATTAACATTCAAGTCACTAGGAAAAGATCAACTTCCCTCTGGCATGGATTTAGTGCAAACAACGCATTTCTGGAGACTCAACAACTTATGTAAATCCATAATAGATTGAAGAAAAGGAAAATAACATTTCCTCAATGTTCTATTAGCTACATTACCAGGAAATAACTTCTAAAAGTAAGTTCTTTCCTTTTGCAAACAACTTCTCAGACGTACAATAATCCCTACAGGAAGCTGTTAAAACAGGTGAGCTCAGGGAGGCCTGCTAGTAAAAGGTGGCTCTCTGGTATTTTAACCACATGCCAGTGTGGGAGGGAGCAGAGCTGCAGTGTATCCTAGGAATAACCACGGTCACATAGCTAACATTCACTGAACATTGACCATGGTAAGGTTCCTGCTAAATGCTTTGTATGAATCTATGGTGGGTGCCTCAGCAAATATTTGTTGAATTGTATAAGTACTGTATTTAAACCGCCTGAAGGAACACAAATATGATCATTGTAACAGTATATTAATAAAGATATCGCTATCAGCATTTTCCAGATCAGCCCACTGATGTTCAGAGAGATGAAAGCACTTGCCCAAGGTCAAGTAGCTTGGTAAGCCAATATCTATTATAAATTTTACAACTCCGTTAGGTTGGGATTATTAGCTCCATTTTACACACGATGGAACTGAGGCTCAGAGAGATTAAGAAACATTCTTAGTCACTCAGATAATAAATGGACGAGCTGAGAAATAAGCCAGATGTGTCTGAGGCTAAAGATCATGTTGGACACCTCTAGACCCCAGAATGATTTAGTAAACTAGGCCATTGCCTACATGCCCTCAATGTTTCCCTAAATTCGCTTTCAATAGTCTCCATTACCAGGGGCACCACTTCTACATTTACTGAAATTCCCACAATTTCTAGCTGCTTACAAGACACATGAGGATGCTTTATCTATAACGCTCCAGGTTAAATGCTTGAGTGCTGTGCTGGTTAATTTTGTGTGCAACTTGACTGAGCTAAATTATGCCCAAAGAGCTGGTGAAACATTTCTGGGTGTATCTCTGAAGGTGTTTCCAGAAGAGATTAGCGTTTGAATAAGTAGACTGAGTAAAGAAGATCTGCCTCGCCAGTGTGAGCCAGCACCATCCAATCTATTGAGGGCCTGAATAGAACAAAAAGGTAGAGGAAGGATGAATTTGCCCTCTCTTCTTGAGCTGGAACATCTATCTTCTTTTATCATCAGACACCAGAGCTCCTGGGTCTGAGGTCTTCAGACTCTGGGACTTACACCAGTGGTTCCCCCCATCTCCCCTCCATTGTCAGGCCTTTGGCCTTGGACTGGGAGTTTTACCATTGTCTCCCCTGGTTCTCAGGCCTTTGGACTCAGACTGAATTATACCACTGGCTTCCTGGTTCTCCGGCTTGCAGATGGCAGACAGTGGGACTTCTCAGCCTCTATAACAGTGTGAGCCAATTTCTATAATGAATCTATATTGATTCTGTTTCTCTGGAGAACCCTGACTAATATAGCTATTACCTGGGAAAACAGATCAGCCAAGCTCTGCCATCAGACTGGCCAGTTCTCACATTGGGCCTGAAGGGATACATGCAATGTGTGCATTTGGAGGTGCAACATGGATCAAAAGGGATTGAAAATAGGGAAGGCAATCTAGAATGTTACTGTAAAAAGAACTGATGACAGTCTAAATGGGTGCAGTTGGAAGGGAGAGTTCACAGGAGAAACATGATGAAAAGTGTGTGAAAAGCATAATTTATAGTTTAAGTGTGTATAATTCTGAGTTATCAGACTTCTCCACATGCTAAATTGGGTATGCATAATGACTGAGACAAAAAAAAAAAATCAAGGGTTTTTCCTTTTTAAAAAAAGTAAGTGGGCTTCCCTGGTGGCGCAGTGGTTGAGAGTCTGCCTGCTGATGCAGGGGACATGGGTTCGTGCCCCGGTCCGGGAAGATCCCACATGCCACGGAGCGGCTGGGCCCATGAGCCATGGCCGCTGAGCCTGCGTGTCCGGAGCCTGTGCTCCGCAACGGGAGAGGCCACAACAGTGAGAGGCCCGCGTACCGAAAAAAAAAAAGTAAGTTGCTTGTACTACCTTTGAGGCTAAATAAATAAAATCAGGTATGACCTTATTATAAAGTTATTTACACCATTTATCTTAAAGATAGCCTCCTTTGGGAGAAAAAAAAGATTGAATCCATAATATTTTAATCTATTGCTGTTGGTGTGCATAAGTCACACATTTCTGTATTGAGTGTTTGCATATTGATTGTAGCTTGACCTTAACAATTTATCATTTAGTCTCGTACCATCACCCTCTGTGATAGATGGTACAGCTTAGGGTCTAGCAGCAGTTTCATTATAGACCCCACATTTCAGGGCTTCATAAATAAGCAGTCAAAATCTACTGCAGGCTATGAGATGTTTTAGTTTGCATATCTGTATTATCATTCTAGTTCCATTTTGTGACTTCCATCCATCATCTATAAGATCATTTTTTATTTTCAGAGGCAGTTCCCATAGGAAACCATTTTAATGACCATCAAGTGACGAGAAATCTTGCAAAGAGAAGAGAAAGGTATTAAATCCCATTCCTCCCCACCTATTTAAATAAATAAATTGAATGAATTAATAAATGAATAATGCAAATTCTGCTCTGTAATATACACAAGTGAGGTTTACAAATACATATAGAATTAATCAAACATAATAACTGACTTTTTACTAATGGCCGAGCACTGTAAGTATATTTGAGTGAATAAATGACAAGTAGGTTAAATATTGTAGAAGATATAATTTTAAGACTATGCCTATGTCCTCAATCAACTTACAATCTAAGAGGGAAGATAAGATATAGAAAAAAATAATTCTGGAAAAAATAATTCTGGAATGGGATTTAATACCTTCCTCTTCTCTTTGCATGCTAAATGTCAAATGAGTAGTACCACAGAACTGATGAGAAAGAAAATATATTTGTTAGTGCCTATACAGATATCCAGCTACCCAAATGGTTAGCCCAGAGAAGGTTAAGGTGGCCTCAGGCAGTCTTCAAATTGCTCTCTGCCTTGACAGATACAGACCCTGGGCCTAACTGAAGTGTGTGATGCTTCTGGCCCTGCCTTGCTGGTTGTTTTAACATGGCTTTCACACTGAACTCTCACAACTCAATAATATTCATTACATATCTGCTCATATTTACCCTTTTCTCCTGTTCCGCTTGGATTAAAGTCTCTTTTGCTGAATTACCACATGTTTAACCTTTAGCAAGTTTAGTTCCTTTTCCACATTTCAGGGTTTTTATCTACACAATGTGTAATAATGTTACTTACCCTACCTTTTGATAGAGTTGTTATGAGAATTAGGTGAGATTATGTACATACACACTTTTCTATGTACTGTGAAACAAAAATATACATACAAATGAAAGGTGACATATTAGAGGTAGTAATAATAGTGGACAGTAACAGTATGTTGAACTTATAGTTAATATTACAATACTTTGTTGATAGGTATAGGGGTTAGTGTCCCTTCAAAATTCATGTTTCCCCAGAACCTCCGAATATAACCCTAAATCCAGTGACTGGTGGCTTTGTAAGAGAGGGAGATTTGGACCTAGAGACACAGGGAAGAAAAACCATATAAAAATGGAAGCAGAGACTAGAGTAATGTAGCTCTAAGCCAATGAGTGCCAAGGATTGCTGGGTGCCACTGAAAGCTAGAAAAAGGCAAGGGAGAATTCTCCCCTAGAGCCTTCAGAGGGAACATGGCCCTGCGTGCATCTTAATTTCACACTTCTAGCCTCCAGAATTGTGAGACAATAAATTGTTGTTGTTGTAAGCCACCCAGTTGTGATAATTTGGTGCAACCATCTTAGGAAACTGATACAATAGGTTTACTTATTTTCAACAGTATACATTGTTCAGTGGATAAAGAATGTCTTGGGATACTTAATGGATCTTGTTGAATTATCTGAAGGCCAGGCCAGGCCTGGGCTCTGGCTTCAAATATGCAGCTTGTGCGGTAAGTATTACCAGTCATCCCCAATCCCTTCCCACCTATTAGAGTTTGTTGCTGAACTATATATACTTGGTACAAAGTACTCTGTGTCTGCACTGAGTCCAGTGTTTGGTATAATGGAGGACAGCTATGGTGTCATGAAAAAAACCTCATTGTATTCTCAAAGACAGAGAACATGCTGCCTATTAAAAATGTGAACTGAAGTATGTCACATATTATTTTGGCCTTGTTTTCATCATCTGTAGAATAAGAGGAGTAACTTTTGATTCACAAGATTGCTATGGAAATCAAAGGATAAAACATATGTGAATGCACAAAGCACAATTCCTGACCTTGTTCACAGTCTGTAAATCTTCCCCTTACTCTCAATATACCTCTCATTTCCTCTTCTGTCTTCCTTTACCAACCCAGACTTTTTCACAATGGGAATAATGAACACACAATTTTCAAAATATACAGTATTAATCGAGTCAGTGACAATTATGGGGAACTAAGTTTTGCTAAAAAGCAATAAAACAAATAAACATCTGAAGGGCTATCATGGTGAAATATGATTTTAAATTTCAAATATATGCCAGTGAGAAATAAGTACAACTGCTCCCCACCCCCTGCCACCATATTTTAGGAAATATCCCCGCAGAATGGATTCTAATAACATTAATTTGCAGCACCTAACATATTTACTAGGTATCTGAAAAATACTATATATGGCTTAAGGCAAAAACAGATTGCTTTCAGAATGAGAAAATGCACAGTGCATCTCTATTGAGTAGATAATTATAAGTAATTAAGGAACATTATAAAGCAATAGTAAATAGTCGGCACATCCTTTAAAAGCAACACAAAGGATTTGTTAGAAATATTTGTTGTACTTTTTGTTATAGAAGTTTAAATCTTATTTTTGGAAATGTGTCCACCTTAGATTATTCTCTTCCCTGTCTCATATTATGATTCTCCACAACCATCCCCCACTTGATATATATAAGAGATAAATGATTGAAACAGGAGACTTTTGGGGAGGTCTGAACTTAACCCAATAGGGCTAAAAATAAGGTAGACTCACTCTGCTTTCTTTGCTTCTGTATCTATATCTGTATGTCACAGTTAACTTTTGGAAATTTCAGACATTGTGCAGACTCACTTTCTTGAATTCTTAGCAATGATAATAGACCCTCTATCATTGTGGGGAAAAGGAGTGTATAAGGTAAAATGCATTTAGGAGTGTCCTTTTTTTTTCTTTTTTATATTTGTTTTTCCTGATGTATAGCACAAATTGAGGAAAGGCACACTGATTGTCTCCTAAAGATATTCATCAGGTAACCTGATAATGTTTCTACAGAAAAGCACACAAGAACAAAGAAAACATCCTTTTAAAGGTACAGTTGAGCTTGGAAAAAAGTAAGGGACATCTACAGGCCAAAGAGAAAAAGAGATGATGGCTAATATCCTTAAACAAGAAGCTTGGGTTTTAATGGTCTCACATTTGTCATTGAACCCAGGTTCACGTGCCCAATGCACAGTGAGGCAAAAAAACTGGAACATCGGAGTTTGGAACAGAGAAAGGTTTATTGCAAGGGTCAAGCAAGGAGTACAGGCGGCTCATGCTCAGAAGACCCAAACTTCCCAGTGGTTTTCAGGGAAGAGGTTTTTTTTTTTTTTTCCAGGGAAGAGTTTTTAAAAGCAAGTTTGGGATGAGGGCTGCAGGGTGTGTGACCTTCCTCTGATTGATTGGTGGTGAGCTAACAGGGTGGCTTTCCTGGAATCTCAGTTATCAACCTTATGGTTCCAACCAATGTGGAATCTAGTACTTGTGCTCAGCCTGAAGTTACCATCCTCCACCTGGATGGGGGCCTTATTTCCTGTAGAACAACTCAAAGATGTATGCCACATTGTTATTTATATCCCTTCAGGAGGAACTAAGGACTAGGACTCTGCTTTGTAGCTGTACCGTTACTTCTTGACTGCTTTTCCTTTGTTTCTGCTTTCCCTCACTTCCGTAATTAGTAACTGTTTGAATCTGCCTTTTGGAAGTCAGGGGAAGTCTACAGCAACAAATATGGGGGTCATGGAAAGGCTTTTGTACGCAGGAGGATACTGTAGGGCCCTGTTCGGTTTCAACATGAACCCACATGAGTCTTTGAGCTGGAATTTTGGCCTCTGTATAAGTGAAATAGATGAAGAGTAAAAATCTACTGGCAAAACACAGGGACATGAAAAATAAATTTGTCAGTCTCTACTGAGCTTTGTTGAGGGGAGGGAATTTCCCTCAGGTCTACCCTCAGTGACTTTTCAGGTTAAACTGACACTATCTGCAAAGCATAGAAGCTCTCAAGATGAGAAAGTATTATAAAAACTGTAACCAGCTGGTATGTGCAGAAGCAAACACAAGATCTCTTTGGAGGGACATGCTACCAACTTGTGAACATCACAATTGTCAAGTATAAAGCTGAGGATGAATTTCAATTCAAATTTCCAAAACCACGAAGAAACAATCTAACATGAGAGTCAACTGACATGAGAAATAGCAAGCAGGATTGTATTTCCAAGAACTTCAAACAATAAAATACAAACATAAAAGACCATAAAATGGGTATGTTTAAAAAAATATATATCAATCTAAAATATGGGAAAAGGATGAGATATTAAAAACAGATCAGTCATACTGGAGAAAGATCAACAGAACTTCTGGAAATGAAAAATGTAATCATTACAATTAAACCTCAATGGCTTCTCTAGGAAAATGTCATAGGGAAACTCTTGGACACGTGTACCAGCATTAGTGTTATCAACACTTCTCCCAAAGAAACAAGGAATAAATTCCAATCTCACATGAAACCCTCAGTTATAGAAAAAAAATTCTCAACTCATTTAATCAAACCAGCAAAACTTTAAAACCAAAAGTGAGCAAGGACAGTATAATAAGGAAAATTACAGGACAGCATTCTCACGAACATAGATGCAGTGATCATTAGCAGAATGGTAGCAAAACGAATCCAGCAGTATTTTAAAATGACAAAACTCGGTTTCCCTCAGCAATGTAAGGATGGTCTTATACTCAAAAATCAATTAACTTACCATGTTTACTTATTAAAGGGGAATGTAAGATGACCATCTCCATACTACAGACAAAAAGTTTGATAAAATTCAATATCTACTCTTTATTTAAAAAAAGACCATCAGCAAAGCAAGAATAGAAGAAATCTTTATTAGCCTGATAAAGGGTACCTGTAAAACATTCACAGAAAGCATCATACTTAATGGTGAAGTCATGAAAACTTTCCATTTAAAAACTGGAATGGCAAAATGTTTCCCACTGCCACTGCTTCTGTTAAACACTGTGCCTAATATCTGAGTACAGTAAGGCAATAAAAAAAAGATCTAAGGATTAGAAAAATACTTCTCATTTTTTTGCAATATGATAATCATTAATGTACAAAATCTAAAATATATACATATAAATTATTAGAATTAATAAGATGATTTTGCAAAGTGTTCGGATGCATGATCAACACACATAAAATGTATTTCTATCCTCCAGCTTTGCAGAGTTAGAAAATAAAAATGGTACCAGTTATAAAAGCATCAACAATTATAAATTACTCAGGAATAAATCTCACCCCAAAATATACAAGACCTTTGAGGAGAAAGTTGTATTAATTTTACTGAAAGCCTTAAAGAAATCTAAATAAATGGAGGGAAACACCACATTATGGATTAGAAGGCTGTGTGTTATAAAGATATGAATCGTTCCCAAGTTGATTTATAAAGGCAATAAAATTAAAGTCAAAATCCACACCTTTTCTTTTTGGGGAACTTAAGAAGCTAATTTGTAAAAATTTATTTTGAAAATCAAGAGCCCTAAAATAGTCCAAGATGTGGGAAGGTGTTGCCTTATTAGATTTCAAGAACTTTTATGAAGCTATGGCAATTAAAACACTGGGACATTTTCAGAGAAAGAGACAAATTGACAAGCAGTACAGAAAAGAGAGACCAGAGATGGAGTCACATGTATTTGGAAACTTGAATTATGACAAAGGTAGCACTGCAGATAACCTGGGGAAGGAGAAAAATTCAATAAATGCTGATGGATGGGGCAAGTGCTTATTCATATAAAAAAAATTGGAGCCCTACTTCAAGTGAGAAACAAAAATCAATTCCAGATAAATTTATATTTAATGTGACTAGGAAAACTATTAGAAGGAAAGGTAATAATATTAGGTCCTTGGGGTAGAAAACTATCTTAATATATAGAAAGAACAAGCTACAAAGAAAATGTTTTAAATTCAACCATATTAAGGTTAAGAGCAGTGTTCTTTAAAGACCCATAAGTAAAATTAAGACAAAGCATAAACTAGGAGGAAAAATTGCAACATGTGTAAGTGACAGTGGATTAGTGTCTACAACATATGAAGAATATATTTTAAAAATACACAAGCAATCCAATAGAAAATCAGGCAAAATAATTCACAGTCAGTGCCTGGATCAAGATAGAAGAGTAGGAAGATCCTGAGCTCACTTCCTCCCATAGACGTGCCAAAACTACAACTAAATATAGAACTATCTCTGAGAATGACATGAACACTAGCAGAACAGATTTTCTACAACTATGGATATAAAGCAAATGCCACATCAATATAGGTAGGAGGGGCAGAAATGTGGTCTAGTCAAAACACACACCCTTGGTGCAGTGACCCACAAGTGGGAGGGATATCACAACTGTGGTGGTTCACCCTGAGGAGTGAGAGGTTTGAGCTCCATGTTGGGCTCCCAAGCCAAGGGAACATGCACTGGGAAGATGAGACCCACAATGTCTGGCTTTGAACATCAGTGGGGCTTTTATCTGGGAGAACTGGAGGATATGGGAAACTGAGATTTTGCTTTTGAAGGGCTCATACACAAACTCAGTTGCTCTGAGTCCCAGTGCAGAGGCAGCAGCTTGAAAAGTGCCTGGGTCACACAAAAAGGAGGTTCATTGACTAATTTTAGGGTGTGTGCTGAAGGGGCAGGGATCTGGTGGAACTTTCTCTGGGTATGGAAGTGTTGGTGGGTGTCATTTTTTTGTTTAACTTTCCTTCCACCTAGCTGGTCTGGTGCTGAGAGGCACCATTTCTCCATCAACCTAGGTAACACCATGTGCCCTGACCCAAGGTTCCCCCAAGGACCAGCCTCAACCAACATGCCCACACTGGTCGGCCCCTTCAAAGGGGCTCCTGCTCCAGAGGACAGCCCTGTACACCAGTGTGTTTGCAGCGGTCATGTCTGGGCCTCACAGCCAGTTGCACTGGGGGCCAGCCCTGCACATCAGCATACCCATAGCACTTGTGGCCGGACCTCTCAGCCAGCTGGCCTGGGGGCTAACCCTTCCTACCAGCATGCCTACAGCAGTTTCAGCCCAGTCACAACCAGAGGTGGCATGCAGCCCCCACAGGTGATACCCCTGGAGCACTTGGTTCTGGTGACCAGGAGGGACTGCACCACTGGGTCCTACAGCATAGCTTCTACATAAGGCTATTCTTTCAAGACTGGGAGATGTAGCTGATATACGTAATATATAGAAACAAACAGAGAGTTAGGCAAAATGAAGAAACAAAGGAATACCTTCCAAATGAAAGAACAAGACAAAAACCTCAAAAAAAGAACTAAACAAAATGGAGGTAGGCAATTTACCAGGGTAAAGAGTTCAAAGTAATAATCATAAAGATGCTCGCCAAACTCAGGAGAAGAATGGATGAATGCAGTGAGAACTTTAAGAGATAGAAAATATAAAATGAACCAATCAGAACTGAAGAATACAATAACTGAAATGAAAAATACACTAGAGGGGACAGCAGATTAAAGGGTGCAGAAGAAACGATCAGTGATTTGGGAGACAGAGTAGTAGAAATCACCCATTGAAGCAAAAAGAAAAAAAGAATTTAAAAAAATGAGGATAGTTTGAGGGACCTCTGGGAGAACATCAAGCATAATAACATGTACATTATAGGGATCCAGGAAGGAGAAGATAGAGAAAGGGACAGACAACATATTCAAAAAAAATATAATGGCTGAAACCTTTCCTAGCCTGGTGAAGGAAAAAGACATCCAAGTCCAGGAATCACAGAGTCCCAAACAAGATGAACCCAAAGAGACCCACACCAATACACATTATAATTGAATAGTTAAAGGTTAAAGATAAAGAGAGATTCTTAAAAGCAGCAAGAGAAAAACAACTAGTTACTACAAGGGAACCTCCATAAGACTATCAGCTGGCTTTTCAGCAGAAATTTCCACCCAAAATACTCTAACCAGCAAAGTTATCATTCAGAATTAAAGGAGATATAGTTTCCCAGACAAGGAAAAGCTAAAGGAGTTCATCACCACTAAATCAGCCTTATGAGAAATATTAAACGGATTCCTTAAAATGGGAAAGGCCATAACTAGAAATAAGAAAATTATGAAAGAAAAAAATCTCACAGGTAAAGGCAAGCATACAGTAAAGGTAGTGGATCAACCACCTATAAATCTGATAAGATTAAAAGACAAAAATAGTAAAATCACCTATATCTAAAATAATTAGTTAAGTGATACACAAAATAAAGAGATGTAAAATATGACATCAAAAGCAGAAAACATTGAGGAGTAGAAATGTAGTGCTTTTAGAATGTGCTTGAACTTAAGTGACCAGTAACTTAAAATAGACTGCTATATACATAGGTTGTTATATATGAACCTCATGGTAGCAACAAACCAAAAACCTATAACAGATACACAAAAGATACAGAGAAAGGAATACAAACATAATACTAAAGAAAGTCATCAAATCACAAGGGAAGAGAACAAGAGAAGAAGAAAGGAGCAGACAAGAACAAAAACAACCAGAAAACAATTAAGAAAATGGCAATAAGTACATACCTATCAATAGCTCCTTTAAATGTAAATGGAATAAATGCAACAATCAAAAGACAGAGGGTGCCTGAATGGATACAAAAGCAAGACCCATCTATATGCTGCCTACGAGAGACTCACTTCTGTTAAAAAAAAAAGTGGAGGGATATAAAATGTTATTCCATGCAACTGGAAAGAAAAAGAAAGCTGGTGTAGCAATACTTATTCCAGACAAAATAGACTTTAAAACAGAGACTGTAACAAGAGAAAAGGGGCATTACATAATGTTAAAGGGATGATAAAATACTGAGGAATAAAATTAACCAAGAAAGTGAAAGACCTGTATTCTGAAAATTATAAGACACTGATGAAAGAAATTGAAGATGACACAAATTAATGGAAAGCTATACTGTGCTCATGGATTGGAAGAATTAATACTGTTAAAATGTCCACACTACCCAAAGAAATCTACAGATTCAGTGCAATCACTGTCAAAATACCAATGACATTTTTTACAGAAGTGGAACAAATAATCCTAAAGTTTGTATGGAACCAGAAAAGAGCTCAAATAGCCAAAGCAACCTTAAGAAAGAAGAGCAAAGCTGGAGGTATCATACTCCCTGATTTCAAAGTGTACCCGGACTTCAAACTGTACTACAAAGCTATAGTAATCAAAACTGTATGGTAGTGGAACAAAAACAGACACATAGATCAATGGACCAGAATAGAGAGCCCAGAAATAAACCCACACTCATACTGTGAATCTATGACAAAGGAGGCAAGAATATACAATGGGGGAAATGATAGCCTCTTCAATAGATGGTGTTGGGAAAACTGGACTGCTACATATAAAAGAATGAAAATGGACCACTTTCTTACACCATATACAAAAATAAACTCAAAATGGATTGAAAACTTAAATTTAGGACCTGAAACCATAAAACTCCGAGAACAAAACGTAGTCAGTAGCTTCTTTGACATCAGTGTTAGCAGTATTTTTTTGGGTATGTCTCCTCAGGCAAGGGCAAGAAAAGCAAAAATAAATGGGACTACATCAAACTAAAAAGTTTTAGTAATACAACATTGTAAATCAACTATATCCCAATAAAATTTTTTAAAAAACACTAAAAAGCTTCTGCACAGCAAAGGAAACCACCAACGAAACAAAAAGGCAACCTACTGAATGGGAGAAGATAATTTGCAAATGATATATTCAATGAGGGGTTAATATCCAAAATATTTAAGAAACACACACAACTCAATATCAAAAAAGGAACAATCTTAAAAAAAAATGGACAGAGGACCCAAATAGACATTTTTCCAAGGAAGACATACAGATGGCCAATAATCACATGAAAAGATGCTCAACATCACTAATCATCAGAGAAATGCAAATCAAAACTACAATGAGATATTACCTCACACCTGTCAGAATGGCTATCATCAAAAAGATAAGAAACAACAAGTGTTGGTGAGGATGTGGAGAAAAGGGAATCCTTGTGCACTGTTGGTGGGAATGTAAATTGGTGCAGCCACTGTGGAAAATAGTATGGAGATTCTTCAAAAAAATTAAAAATAGAACTACCATTTCATCCAGCTATTCCACTCATGGGTATTTATCTGAAGAAAATGAAAACACTGGTTCAGAAAGATATATGCACCCCTATGTTCATTGCAGCATTATTTACAATAGCCCAGATATGGGAGCAACCTAAGTGTCCATCAATAGATGAATGGATAAAGAAGATATGTTATGTATATACATAAATATACACACACACACACACACATATACACATACACATACACACACAATGGACTATTACTCAGCCATAAAAAAGAATGAAATCTTGCCATTTGTAACAACATGGATGGACCTAAAGGGTATTATCCTTAGTGAAATAAGTCAGTGAAAGACAAATACCATGTGATTTCAAATTTTAATGTGGAATCTAAAAACAAGTGAACAAACAGAACAGAAACAGGCTCATAAATACAGAAAATAAACTGGTGGTTGCCAGAGGGGAGTAGGGTTGGGTGGTTGGGCAAAATAGACGAAGAGGATTAAGAAGTACAAACTTCCAGTTGTAAAATAAATAAGTCATGGGATGTAGTGTACAGCATAGGAAATATAGTCAATAGTGTTGTAATAACTTTGTATGGTGACAGATGGTTAGTAGACTTATCACGGTGATCAATTCATAATGTATATAAATGTCGCATCACTATGTTGTAGGCCTGAAACTAATAATATTGTATGTCAAGTATACTAGTATTAAAAAAAGAAAAGAAAAAAGTAATTCACAGGCGCTTTACAGAAGAAACACAAATGGCAAATAAAATCTGAAACTCCAAACTTGTCATTGCTATACACGGGACAGCAAATTGGTTGAAAAATAATTTGCCATTATCTCCAAAAATTGAAGGTGCTCATCCCCTATCACCCAGCAAGACCTCTGACGTTATTATCCCAGTCTCTTGTGCTGCTGAACAAGCAGTTGTATATAAGAATTTTCATAATTTCATTGTTTCTAATTGCAAAAACCTGGAAACAGTCCAAGTATCTGTCAATAGAAGAATGAATAAATATATTCTGGTATAGTCACAAAATAAAATGTTAAATGGTAATGAAAACAGTAAATTATAGCCACAAAACTACATGGTTGCATATCAGGAAGAAAACTATTAGTTAAGAAAAGACAGAAAAAAAAGAACACATTCAGTGTGTCTCTATAAAACATTCACAAACAGACAAACAATATAATATTTAGGGATACAAATACATATAATAAAACTATATGAAAAAAAGTAAGGGGCTGATAAGTGCATCTACTACCTAGTTAGGAAAAGTAGTATGTCAGAGTTAAGATGTTAACCCTTCTCCATCCTATACCATGCCTGACATGACACTGACACTGCAACTACAGAGTTGGGCCTCTGAGATTTGGCCCAGAGAGAGGTCAGAATTATTACCCCTTTTAGATGACATCTTCAAACCATCAAACCTTAAGTGTTTTCTGATTGTTACTACATTGATCTGGTTGTCAGGAGATATGCCTTCTAGTCCTGCCTCTGACTTTAACATACTATGTGCATTTGGGCACGTTATTTTCAGGATCTCAGTTTCTCCATTGATAACGTGAAAGATTTGGACCAGGTTATCTCTAAAGCCTTCTCAGAAGCCAGATATGCTAAACTTCTGTGATTCCAGCTGATTTCATCTACTCTTATGGTACCTTTCTGAGATATGTTGGTGAAGGACCCATTCTCAAGACTATTGAATGAATAAATAAAACAAAACAAAAACAAAAAATATGGCATATCAAAGCTGTGGCTTTCAAAAGTCCAAGCGAAAGCAAATAATACGGATGTATAGATGATCCTGCCTCTCTATTGTTGTCATTTGTTTTTCCATTTTTACCAGCAGTTCAGGATAAATATTTTAGAGTGAAATCTGGAAGAATTGAATGAACACATTGTGATGTTACAGCTTAAGAGTATTGATAGTAATAATTCTGTAACTGGTAAAATTAAGCTGCAGAGCAAGATTTCTAGCATGGGATTTAAAAGAAAAAAACTGTATTGTTCTTCTGCTCCCTTGTGGAAAGTTTGGTGTACTACAGCAATGTGTCACGCATCCCATGCAAAACAGGTACCCTCAGCCCTGAAGAGGTTAAAGTTTTCTCTGTAAGAGCCCAAAGTCCACTCTATATTGCAGAATATTTTGTTATAATTTTTAATTTTATTACTCTATTTAAAACAATTTTTTTTTCTGCACAACTTCGACTCAGGATTCTTCAGGGATTTCTAAAATTTTTTTCTGAGAGAGATCCAGTCTGAAAGATTACTGTAAAATCTAAAATGTTTATAGTCTCCAACCCTGCCAATGCTTATTTAGACTGTGTATAATATAAAAATCACTAGTTGAAAAACTATCCATTATCATGTTTTTGAGGAAATCAGTGTGTTCTGACTCTGAAATACAGGTTGATTAAAGAAAAATAAATAAATATAGAAAGGTACAAAGAAAAATCACCAATATTTCCAACAACCACTATTGAATCTTTCAGTTCTTTTATTACAAGTTATTTTTCTAAACATATTTACCATTGTTGTACAAAGTAAGCAATTAGTAAACAGTTGCTGAATATATAGGAATATATATATAAGCATTTCCTCTTTGCATTAAATGTCCCTTGTAAATATAATTTTAACCTCTTAAAATATTTATTCAAATTAATGTGTAGTTAAACATGTCTCATTATGTTTTTATGGTACATGATAAATCTTAAGATAGCTTCCAGAAAGTTTATATTCTTTTATATCCCTACTAGTAGTATATAAAATTATACATCTCACTGAACCCTCACCAAAACTGAATAATATTGTTTATGTTTTTACTAAATTGAAGGATGGAAATGTATTTCATTTAAATTTCCATCCTTTCAGTCATCCACATACGTGTTTATATATACATACATATATATGCATGTGACCTGCATACACACATATATAGGAAGGTGATGTGATTGGCATTTTAGTTTTGTTTATATTCTGCTCAAGTTTTAAGTTTTTTGTATAAGCAAACATCCATATTTTCATTTGTAATTTCTTCCATTGCTTTGAAGCTTTAAAAGTATCACCATCAGCAATTTGATAATCACTTGTATTTTTTTATGGTTTGATTTTTTTTTTGAATCACTCATATAATATGAGCCATACTAGAAACTTCAC
This sequence comes from Grampus griseus, assembly GCF_964374135.1. Lineage (NCBI taxonomy): Eukaryota > Metazoa > Chordata > Mammalia > Artiodactyla > Delphinidae > Grampus > Grampus griseus. Next base: position 122,912,522 of record NC_138999.1, on the reverse strand, counting down.
ATGAAGCATTCTTAGGTATACAGTAAATATTCATTTAAATTTAACATGTTTCAGGGGAAACCCAATTTCTTCATAGGGTCAAGTATTAGCATATATGAAAAATCAGGTTATTAAAAATATTTTTTTCTTAGAAAACATCAAGGTACATAGGCTAATCATTTCAAAGTCCTACGACCCGATTAGCATTTCTTAAACATAGCTGGTATTATCTGGACTCTTCCTAAACTGGCACAAAATATGAAACTACAAAAAGAACTTGGAACCTGCAGCCATTCAATTTTGGTGACTAAGAAACCAACAAGTTAGCCTCAAGAAACTTTTAAGACTATTTCTTCACCTCCAGCTCTTTTAAAGTGTATGAGAATGTAGATAATGAATTGCAAATAAAATATTGCTCATAAAGGAAATTACTTGAGAGATTTCAAAATGACCAGCTAACTTGGTTGATAACTCCATAAATGCAGGGAAACATGATAGATTACCTGTTTCTGTGGAATTCAGTGTTTTTTAGGTGAGGTGTAAGGCTCAGTATTTCACAGATTTTTTCACATTGAATCTTGCTTTCATTAGGCTGAAAGATGGATTCTAACAGATAAATTAATCAACAAGGAGAAAGTGCCTAAGGTATATTTTGCTGGGCCTAGACGAGATAAAAGAGGATTATAAAATTTGCTCAAGCAGAATGCAGTAACACTGAGTGCTTATTATGTGCCAGGTTCTGTGGTAAATTTATGTCAGCTTTTAATCCTCCTATAGCAACTGTATGAAATAGTTACTATTATTATCCATTTAACAGCTGGGGAAAATGATGCTTAAAGTTGTTAATTAACATGTCCAAGTTCACGCAGTTGATAAAAGCCAGAGCCAGTGTTCAAACCAAGGTCTCTGTGATGCCACCAGTTTTAAGCCTTTACTATCTGTGCTATATTTCTGGGGGGTAAACATCTGTGAGCCAGATTAAATCTGCTATAGAAGAGAGAAAGTTTTCATTAAAGGTCTTGAAGGGAGAACTTGAATAGATAAAAAGAAGAGAGGACAGTATTTTTTTTTTTTTTTAGGGGGAACAGTGAGACCAAAGGCAGGGAGGTATGAACAAACACATAAGGGAAGTTTAAAAAAAAAAAAAAAAAGGCAAAGAACTTTTTTTAAAACTGTATGCCAGATATTTTACTGTTTTTAAGAAATCCTGTGCTTTTAAAACAATTTTAAAAACATACAAAAGCACAAAAAGAAATTATATAATGTGTTTTTATTTTAATATGTCACTCGTTTTATATCCCTACTGTATTAATTATATACTTATTTTTGTTAGTAATCTAATTGACCTCTTATAGATATATAATGAAAACATACACCAGATTTGGTTTATTTTCATTTTTCCTTGCAATATTAACAAATGGTTAGTTACTCAGCATGGATCTTTGCCTTTTATCAACACAGTGAGTCCCTGAAAGACTCTTGAGTCACTGAAAGTGTTTTCCTTTGCCTATGGTATTACATCTGGTATTCCTTTGTCAATTCTCTTTCAATCGTTTGGATTAATTTTGTTTTAGGTAGGTTTTTCCATTAGCTCACTCTATTATTTTTCTTTTAATAGGTAGGTTTCGCCCATTTTCATACTGTCTTGCTTCTATTATCTTGTTTTAAGCTTGCTAATTTTAACGTTTCTTATCATTTCTTTTCTAATTCTTTTTGTTGTCCTGATTGTTTTCTCCTCCTCACCCTCTTATTCTGCAGGTTCTTCCTCCTTCAGTGCTAAGTAACCAGTAATCCAAATAAAGTTCATCATAAAATTAAACAACAGTAATTTTTAAGACAAACTTACAGCAACAAAATTTGGAGCATGTGTCTAAGTCTATAAAAAGCCTAAGGCAATAGATCTGTTTTCAGAAATTGTTTTATTTTTTCATAAAGTCCAAATCAATGTAGTATTAGTCAAATCAAATTAATTGGTGGGAACAGATTCCAAATCTGTGAAAAATTATTTTACATGTATAAAAATGGCAAAAATTATCACCTTGAATATTTTCCAAATGTAAAATCAGAATTATTTACAAGTTCTACAGAGTTTATAAGTATGTAAATTAATTTTTAAAAAATTCTATAAGGATTTACACCCCACTGATAAATTGGGATGGGGAGGTCAAGAAATATGTTATCTCTTTTGTATGACATTTTTATAATTATATCATAATGTACTGTGAAACTTAAAGATTGTGAAATAAGAGTGCACAAGGTTATACCTAACCTATTTGAAAGAAGCTTTATCATTTTCAGTGACTAAGTCATGGAAAAATCCAACAATAATTTTTCATGAGAAAAACAGAGGTCTCAAAGCATTTGGGAATAGGCATTAATTAGGCTGGGTTCTAATCCTCTGTTTTTCTCCAGGAAGCAGTATGATACCATCCGCTATGCACTTAACCATCACATACCCAGTGAGAAGTACAGGCAGAGCAAGGTAACACTTCCAGTTTTTAGGATGGAAACAGTGAGGAGTCTTAAAATGACTTCCCTAGAATCATCATAGTATTTACTGGAAGTGATTATGTAACTGAATCCTAGGACACTTGACTCCTTAACCCTTATACATACAGAATGTGTTAGTTTAACCAAAGGAAAATGTGTCCATTCTTTTCTCCATAACACTGAGGTATTATTTTTATTGCTTAGATATTAAAGCCACAAACAGTTGAACATAAGTTTTTTGAATGAAGTTATAGAAAAGTCTTTATATATATTGAATTCCCTCAGGTCTGTACAGAAAAGGCAATATTTTATGTGCTCCAGTTTTTTTTTTAATTTGAAATAGAAACCACTTAATTACAAAGAAAATGAGAATTTTCCAAAGCTAAGATGATCTCAGGCAGTGACAGCATAACAATACAAATCCTTTGAAAGATGTGTTTAAGAATGCAACCTGACAAGTCCTTGTACTCCTTTCTTACTGTTCTATTTCCCAAAAAGGGAATATTGCTAAGAAATAATTCACTGGGTTCTCCAGAAAACATTTCAAGTACTCTACATTGGCTCTATCATCATTAGACCCAATACGCTTATGCAAACTAAGTAAATACCAACGTGAACCTCAGACTTCTGTGAATTGTCACTTTAACTTTAGGGTTTGACATGCTAAAGCATATATTCTCTTATTCTGGGATCCTAGCCTTGTATTTAGGACATTTTTGATACGGAAGCTGTTGGCAGGTCCTTTCTGTCATCATGTTTCCTACAAAGTAACTTGGAAAACTAGGCATCATGAAAAATTCTAAACAACAGTAGGAAGGCCTTCCATTTTGTGGGAGGACTTCTGTCCCTCTTGCCACTTCAAAGGTCTTGGGAGACCCCACCTGGCTCTGGGCACCTGAAGCCATCAGAGGAGGTAGATGCCCGGCTTGCTGGCTTTGAGGCTTGTGTTTCCTTCTGCCTGAGAATATTTTCATATTTTTCCCTGGTTGATAGACTGTTATTGGAATCACGTATTTATTTAACCTTGGGTTCTGCAAACTTTTTCCCTAAAAGGCCAGGTAGCAAATATTTTAGACCTTGTGGGCCACACAGTCTGAGTCTGTTGCAGCCCCAGGCAGTAAGTGAATGGGTGTAGCTGTGTTCCAATAAATATTTATTTACATAAACCGGCAAATTAGAAAAGAACCATCGAGGGTGGAATTAAAGCATCTGTGATGTCTCCTTTTCCTATTCTTAATCTTCAATGGGTTGAGATCAAGCCAAAAAAAAAAAACCCAAAAAACAAAAAGGTAAAGAAAATAGATTTTAAAAGGAATGAGAAGGGAAGTCTGGGATTTATAAATAGACCACACTCATTGCTCTTTGCAGGACTCTGTTTACTGGTGTGACACTCTGTGATCCAAATGCTGAATACCAAGTCCTAGTCTCCTATAACTAACCTTCATAAACACTGCTGATACAATTTTGCCTGCAGGTGTCACCTCCCTTCAGTCTATGTATTTATGTTCCTGTTAAAATATATAGTAAACGGGAATATTTTTCCATTAAGGAGTCTGTGTCATTTTTGTCTCCGTCACATGACTTTTCACTTACTTATCTGGCTTTTCTGCCAAACACTAATAGCATTTGGACACGTGACCATTGCCACATTAAAATGAGAGACAAACTAATGCTTTTTGCGTGTTTACTGCTTCTCTTTGCTTACAATTTCCTGTCCACCACAGTACATAAATAATAAGGTATATTTCCCCTTTAATGGCCCATAAATTTGATTACCATTTGCCTTGTTCTTTGCTTTTATGAAACAGTGTTCTCATTTTCAAAATGTTTTGAATAATTTAAAAATTGTTTCGAAAGTGTAACATTTTTCCAAGTGGCATCTAAAAAATTGGGGTTGGTTTTATAACTTTTCCTACTTATAAGTCTAGTGCCTTAATCAACCTCCATATTTTGAGTATTTACTGTGGCCAAGGCATTATATTAAGCACTGTACCAAACTAATATCTGCCATCCAGCTGGAACTAGTAGATAGAAATTTGAGACAAATATGAAATTTGAGACAACAAACTCAGTTAGACATAGGATACTGTCCACAATTATCTGCACACCACGCTCTGTTCTCTGCTTTACTTTGCAAATGGAGATTTAGATTTAACGTTCTCAATAGCAGATGTACTGGTATATTCTGAGAAAAACATCATCCAAACTAGTTATTTGTGTAGTGAAAATAGGAATACGCGCTTCTTTGGTACAGCATGAAGCATTCAGAGCCTGATGTTTCCTTAGCTCAGGATTGTGCCTAAGTGGAAAATTATTTATGTAGTTGAGATTACAGAGACTACATAATCTTATACTCTTGATTGGTTTTACTTTAACACTATAAAATTAGTATTTCTCATCTGATTATAAAATTATTTTGAATCATCTTTTTAATCACTGCTGGATATCTCAATGATAAATGAGATACCATTCCCCTTTTTTCCAAGTTTGGGTGTGTCTGTTTTTTAAAGACAATGTTTTTAGAGCAGTTTTAGGTTCACAGAAAAATGAGAGGAAGGTAGAGAGATTTCATGTATACTCCCTGCCCCCACACAGCATAGCCTCCCCTGCTATCAATATCCCCCACCAGAGTGGTACACTTAATGAACCTACATGGACACATCATTACCACCCGAAGTCTATAGTTTACATTAGAGTTCACTGTTGATGTACATTCTATGCGTTTGGGCAAACGTGTGATGACACATATTCATTATTACAGTATCATATAGAGTATTTTCACTGCCCTAAAAATCCTCTGTGCTCTACTTGGCAACCACTGATCTTTTTATTATCGCCATAGTTTTGCCTTGGCCAGAATGTCTTATAGTTGGAATCCTACAGTATTATATATCTATTTTTCACTGTGTAAATTATGATACAATAAAATATTTACCCATATCAAGATTTTCCTACACTCAGGATTATTTTCTTAGGCTAGATTCATATTCATGCTGGATGAAAGGGACATCATTAGCTATTTCATTTTAAAAATTGACTATTTTAGTAGGTAGAACGTAGAACCATATATTGTTACTTCGATGAGAAAAATATGACTTTATTTTTAACATTTTTATTTCTTTGATTTCTACTAATGTTGAACCTTTTTTTCTTCAAAATTATTAGCAATTTTATTTTCATAATTGTGCATTATTCGTTATGTCAATTGCTCAATTTTATACAAAGGGTTTTAACATTTTTCTTAAACATTTATATTGAGCTTTTAAAATAAGTTGCCATCTTTATTACATTTCTAAATTTATTGTTTGCCTTTTAATTTTCCTAGTTATATTTTGAAATTCAGAAATTTTGTGATTTATTCCAGTCATTTATATCAACATTATTTAATGATTTTCTTCTGCTTTGAAACTTAGGAAGACCCCTCCCCATACTTGAAAAATTATTCATCTCTTTGTTCCTCTAGGATTTTATTGATTAATTAATTTTATATTTATTTCTGTAATCCAGCTGGAATTTATTTTGCTGCATGAAATAAGATGAATATATAAATTATTTTCCCATTAGCTAAAAAATAGCATGAGCATCATTTATCCCTTCCCCAGTGCTTTATGATGTTCTTCATCATATATTACATGTTATATATGACAAGATCTTTTTTTGAATCATCTAGTAGAGAGGTCTCAAATTTTTGAGCACACATGCATAGCATGCACAATTTGTGCATGCACCATCAATATATGACTTTGCTTTTATGAAGACCTACACTAGTACCTGTTTGCACTAACCAAAAGAAATTCTAAGAGGATTTTTGCTTTTAAGAAGAAAGGTGAAAAGTGAAAATAGTGCTCAGCGTTTATTTTGCAGTGAGCTGTTATAGAGGCAACATGCACTCTTAGCATCACCAAATTCCTTCCCGGGAACCACATACAACATCTCAACATCCAGCCATCATAGCTTTGAACTGTGTGGGTGAGCGTCTGTGCTTTATCTCCATTTATTTCGTGCATCCTTTAGCGAGATGTGTCCTAACGTAATTCCTTCTTTGCTTTATGCCATTTTGGCTTATGAAAGGTTTCCTAGGAGCACTCCATTTTTGGATAGTGGGGGAAAGCTGTATTTTTTTATTACGTACTTGCACTACTGTCAATCCATATGTTAAGTAACACTTATATTAATTTGTATCTTGAAATCAAGTGAAAACATACTTTCTAATTTTTTTTATCCCACCCCTGGTGAATTTTTTTTGCATGCTACAAACTACTTATCATATGATTTCTATTATTTTAGCTTAATAACAGACTTTTATTTCCCTATATCTAGTTTCTCCCTCTGGATTATTCTTTCTTCAGACATTTATTTGACATTCACTTACATATAAACATGTGTATCATTTTGTAAATTTCCTGAAAAATCCCATTTGGACTATAATTGTACTGTAGTTTCACTCAATTTATATATGTTTTTTCTTTTGACATCTTTAGATGGTGTTCTAATTCTCGGTGTATATAGCTTTTGTCATCTTTATGTCTCTTGGTAGGATTTTGAAAATGAGTCTTAAAGATGGTTAATGTTACTTAATCCTAGGCACTGTGTATGTGTATTTGCAGGTATAGGGTGACTATAATTTTATCATCCAAACCATTTCATTATTATTATTATTATTATTCTTTGGCTGTGGGATCTTAGTTCCCTGACCAGGGATTGAACCTGGGCCCTCAGCAGTGAGCGCGTGGAGTCCTAACCACTGGACTGCCAGGGAATTCCCCAAACCATTTCACTATTGAGAGTGAAAGGGAACACTATTAATTTTAACACTGGGGACAGCAGGGATAAATGGGACTCTTCTAGGGAAACCAAGCCATTTGTTAACTCTGGGAACCTAGAAAGCTTTTCACATTGGAGAATGCAGGTATAGACAGTTTTTGCAATAACTTTTTCTGTGAAGGAGAGGAATAAGAGAGAGTGGTAGATGTAGGGCAACACAGGACCAAATAATGCTGTTTATTTTTAATTGAACCTGCTTAAATGTTGATAGGGAGACCTCAGTAAAAATAGAGATGGTCAAATGATATTAGAAGGTTGAGTAATTAACAAAGAGAGGTCTGTGAAGAGGTCACAAGGGGTAGGATTCTGACCAGAGGAGGAGGAGTAAGCATTGTGCTTACAAGGAAAAAGGGAAAGGTAACTTCATATGTAAATAAATTTGCAGGTAGAGACTAGGTAGCTGATGTTATTCCCATCACTTGTCAAAACATATAGGACTATACAATACTGAAAATACTCAAGAAATTTATCAAAAACATCATATGCACCTGTTTTGGAAATGGGATTTAATGTTTTTGTTTCATTCACAATTTCAGTGAAAATCATCACTCATTAAAATAACCCTGCAAATGTATATGCATGTTTCTGTAATCTCCATCTATATTTACTGTTATAGTGTCATTTTATCATTTTTCGTATTTAATTTTTTGGCCCCCATAAGTCTTCCAAAGATACAATCCTAAGAGAAAGAGTTTACACATAAGTAAGAGGCAGTATACTCCTCTAGTTTTTATTTCATCTCTTTTAAATCCTTGTCACTTCATTAATTCCATTTCTTTGAAAAGGTATGCATAGTTCTTGCTACATCAAGTTGTTGTTTGTGCATTCTGCATAGCACTTCTGTTTGGCAGTGTATGTTGTGTCTAGCCCTTGTCCCTTTAGAACTTACTGAGCCTACAGAAGGGACTCCACCAGAAGACGTCGCTTCTTGACCTAGTTTTCCCCTAATGCCAGGCATTTGTTTGCCATCTTCATGGTTTTGTTCATACCTGTTGTATCACCTCTGCCATCATTTACTTCACATTTTTCTTTGAATCAGCCCATGACTGATGTCTCCACTTACTTTTATTTTGTTCTAGGCAGTACTACCTAGATATTGCAGTTTTGTTGTATTAGCTATGGTTTTAGAATATGGATATATACTATATATAATATATACAAAGGCATATAACTATAAAAAAGTAGCATAACAAACCAACAGGGAGATATTTGGGGTGGAATGTTTTTCTTTTCAAATAAACTAGATGACGTGACATCCTGCCTATTTCATTTACTAATGGGATCTATGATTTCTCTCTCCTTACTTTTTCTACCATCTACCTTAATTCATAAATGACTAGACTGGATATAACATGTTTATGCTTTGAAGTAAGCCATTTTAAAGCCTTTCTTAGCACTAACAAATAGGCATTTTTATAAAGGAAAGTGCTTAACACCATCTCATTTTATATAAAAAGTCAAAATGATATAAGACAGTATCCCAGTTTTGAAGGATTGTTTGCCAAGGATAATTTATTGATTCTAAAGCATTAAAAAAAGGATCAGATATCAGATTTTTTCAATTTTGAGCAAAATTGATATTTGGAGTTGAAAAGAGAAAGTGTTATTACAGAGTAGATTTTCTTGTGCAACTGATAGTAACAACAAGGATACAGATATCCAAGACTGAAAGAAAATTATTTGGCCATAAAAAGCCTTCAACAGAATCCTTGCTGTAAATCATAATAGAGATTTTCCAAGTCTCACCAAACACATAAAGGCCATTTCTAACCATTTTATCTGAAATATTGAATCAGATTAATGGAGGTGTCATATTAAAATGTGTTAGCTATTGGAGTTTGCACTGTGGCCTTACAAATTTCAGGACTGAGATGAAGGTCCTTTGAGTTTGCTAGGGAGACAGCATGATACAGTATAACAAGTGTTGAATCTGAAAGTTAGTAACCAATGTTATCTTAAATCACTTCAGCATTGTTTTTGATTAGTTAGTTTTGTTGATTATAAAATGGGAACAATAATGATTCTTCTCTAGGTATTTTGTAACATAAATGATAAGATGTATATGCAACAGTTCTGTAAAGTACTACACATCTATACATTTTCAGTGCTCTGATAATAGTATTTAGCCTTTCTTCGGATGTGGTAATAGACTTGCAAATTTGGAAAAGACTTTCCCAAGGAGTAGCTTTTCTAACTTCCCACAGCTGTGCACCAGACCTACTGACTTGTTTTCACCAACTTTCATTGCTACCTAGCTTTTAAAGTGTACTACTTTTGCTATGGAACAAAGCCTACATACTTTTATTCATTCAGTACAAATTTATTGCTCACCTATCCTGTGAAAGAATGTGCTAGGTGCTAAAGTTTCAAAGGTGAACGTAATGAAATATTGTTTTCCAAAAGGTCAGGATATAGTCATGGAGATAGTCATAAACAATTGTAGTGCGCTGAGTTCAGGAAAATGAAAGTAAACCACACTGTTGCTATGGGAAAACAGAGGCCTAGGACTCTCAACCTAGGCTGGTTAGGGAGATGTTCCTGGAGAAGGTAAGATCTGAACTGCATCTACTGTGTATGTATCAAGTACAGTTCTAAGCGCTTGAGATATATAGTAAGCAAAATTGGGATCGTTCCTGCCCTTAGCACTTATATTTTATCAAGAGAGACAGACAATCTGATAATCACTCAAATAAATACAAAATCACAACCATGGTAATTGATGCAAAGGAGAGGTACCTAGTACTAGGAGACCTCATAATAGGCATTTTTGTTTTAGTTTCAAGTTCCGTTGGGGGAAGTCTTCCCTCATAAAGTAACTGAGATCTAAAGGATGAATAGGAGTTGATTGGTTTAGGTTGGGCCATAGACTGATTCCAGGCAGAAGAAATAGCATATTTAGGAGGGAATGTAGCCATTGGAGTCTTTGAGAAGAACCCAATATATAGCAGCCCTTTCACTGTCTAGGTTTAGAGTAAATTCAGGAGAGAAAAAAAAGATAAAGGAGTAGGACATAAAGTATCATCTTTATTAATGACAAAGTTGTTATTGGAGAATGTTGCACATGTGTGAGAGTCAAATTCACTTCCTATTATTGAATACCAGGATTAGTCAAATTTACTTGCCTAGTTAAAAAAGTTTGTAGACTACTTATGGTCTCCACAGAAGAGAAGCCTTTTAGGATATTTACAACACGAAGAAACAGAGCATGACTTGAACATTGTGTAGAGTGAGTGGAAAGACTACGTAGAAGGGAGAGGTTGAAGATAATAGAAATGGGGATGAATGATGAATGAAAGTTCTGGAGGAGGCAGGTGGACAGGGACTGGACTAGTGTGAGAAGCGCGAAGAGTCCAGGGCAAAGAGTTTAGGGACACGCTCATTCTCAGCATCGTTCAAGTAAAGCGTTGGCATCTGAAAGTGAGTGCTGCTTACGTCTTGTGCCCTGCGCACCTTCTTGCCTTATCCTAGTCCTTGTCCTGCTGAAGGGCCTGAGACCGAAAGCAGAGAGGAGGTGCTGGCCCTGAGAAAGAGCAAGGATATGTCATCCTCTGAGACTGGAAGAACGACATGGGAATGGAGATGTATGCAGATAATGGAATAGTGTCCAAGAAGTTAAGGGAGAATAGATTGGATGGTCTCGTGTTTCATGATGATGAACTAGGAAACAAAGTCAGCAGCTTAAAATGAGTATGGAGTGTGAGAGCCGGCATATTTAGAGCACGCTGACAAAGGAGGAGGGGTACTCAACATGCAGGCCTTTGTTAAGACTGAAAATCAGTCTGTACCACTGATTACGTCCACTTGTATATAGCTGCCTGGGTTCATGAATGGCAGAGGCATGATACAGCACCAGTCCAGGGAGGAGGTCAGTCCAGGGAAGAGATTTTACAAAGTGAGTATGATGGTGGATAGGAGTAAAAGGTGCTGGTGAGAGAGGAGTTCAGGTGATAAACCTCGGGAACCAGGTATTTTGTAGAGACAGGAGAGGCCAGTAGGGTGATAATTGACTGCGAGAAAATAGTAAGATCAAGGGAGACAATAATGGTCTCAGTGAAGCTGAAGAAGAGAGAGGTGGCTGGAGTCGGGTTGGGTGTATAAGATCTGAGAAGAACACCAGTGATGTATTTGTATTCTTTTCAGCAGATGAGTCTGTTCCAGACTGTTTCTGAGTGAAGTCCTAGATGCAGATGTCTGTGGATGTATAGCAGTGAAGGTCAATGAAGTTTAAAAGATGAAGGAACTGAGAAGCTCAGTGGCTGCATGGTAAGTCCACACAAACCGTGAACTGCCCTAAGATGATGGATGGATTAGACTGCACATATTGTAATCCTCATTCCAAATGGCTGGGGAATATTAGTGCCTCAGGAGGAGGCCTGTAGATGACAGTAATGAGTGGGGTTAGAGCATGATTCAGTGAGGCGGCATGAGTTTCAAAGAAGCAAAGCCTTGTTTTTAAAAAAAATATGAGTGTAAAAATATGTGGAATGTTGGATAATAAGCAGGCTCTGATTAAGAAAGCTTCAGAGGAATGGTGTCCTCCAAAGAAAGTCAGGTTTCAGTTGACTTCAGTGAAGAATTTGAGTATGTAGGGGATGTAGGAGCATACCACTGAATGAGGCTCATAGACGACTTAGTGGAAAGTTTTTTTTTTTTTTGAGTGGGAGGGAGTTCTTGTGTCATTGAGAGAAGTACAGAATAGTATGGAAAGAAGAGTAATAGGGATGTATGTGGACTCTGTTATCACAATGACTTGGCTTAAATCCTAGCTCCACCAGTTAAAAGCCCTGTAATCATGAACAAGTTATTAACTTGAGTTCCTTGTTTGTAAAATGGGGTTATAATATATGCAGCTCATAGCATTATTGTAAAGAGTAACAAATTAATGCATGTTTACTGCTTAGCATGTAGTAAGTGGTAAATAAAAGTTATTATAAGGATCAATTATTATTATTATAAGGATCAATAAGGAGATGGCCAAAGATAATAGAGACATGAGGCCTAGTGGCATTAACTGACTTCAGTTCTAAGTTATAATTAGAAGCCTGGGGATGTTTGCATCATGGTCTAGTATGAGATTCTTAGGCCAGCACTTTGGAGAATGGTGATGGGGCATCAGTGGACATGCCAGAGCTACCAATGTGGTTCATTGGCTTTTCTCCTAGTTGAAGTCGTATCTAGGTGAAGAGTTAGGGAGTATGAAGAAAGATTAATTGCCACTTAAAATATGTTCTATTATTATTCTGTGGTTATGGCTAAGTAGAATTGTTTTCTTCACAAGGATTCACTGGGATTCTAAGCCACAGAAGTGAAGAACTTCTGAGAGCTATCATGTGTTGATTCTATTTCCAAAGGAAGTAGTGCAAGTACCTAGTTCCATTAGTCTCGGGAAGTGGAGTCCTTCAATTCCAAAAAATATTTCTTGAATGCTTTCTATGTGCTTAGTATCAATAGCTCTGCTAGATCCTAGCATTATTAGGAGTATATGTTACTCACTTGATATCCTTCTGTGAAAACGCTGAGTTCTGCTACAATGTCCGATGGAGAATAAGAAGCATCAAATCCACTAATTTTGAAAGATATTCTCGGCTTAGAATTAAATCAAATAGAATAGAAAAATCTCCCTCCAGTGTCAGGTTTGAGCTGTATGACCTAAACCCCTAAACTCTTAGCCTTATCTACCATCTCCTTCCTCTATCTTTAAATGCTTTTTATTTCTTTTTAATTATGAAATATAACAAAGATGGAGAAAAGTATAGAGGAGAATATTAATAGCTAATACTCCTTGTGTTGACTTTGTACCAGCCACTGTTCTATGTGCTTAACATGTATCAACTCATTTAATCTATAAAACAATGCTATGAGATAGGTTGTTACTATAGGTTGTTACTATCTATTTTGTAGATAAAAAAACAGTGTCAGAGAGATAAATATGTAAATAAATATGTAATTTATCCAGGATCACCCAGCTAGTAGGCTTAACTGCTTACACTATACTGCTTCTCATGTGTCATCTTTAACAAATATTAACATCTTGCATATTTGCTTCAGATCTTTTTTATGGAAAAAAATTACAGAATAAAGTTCAAGTTCCCTTGTCAAGTACTCCTACCCATTTCCTCCTCTTTTGTCTGCCCAAAGGTAACCACTATCTTGAATTCAGTGTTTATCAATTCCATGGATGATTCTACAAGTTTTCTATATATATATTTATGCACAAAGAATACATAGAATTATTTTGCAAACTTCTTATAGTTTGTTTTTTACTCTTAACATTTTTGAGATGTAGCCTTATTGATATATAGAGTTGGAGGCTGTTCATTTTTAGAATACTCCAGTGAACATATACTGTACCTATTCTGTTTATACTGTACCTATTCTTCTATTCCTATCCCTTGCCCATTTTTCTGTTTATTTTACAAGATCTTTAAAGTTTTGCTTTTTCATATCCATCTACTCTTATTTCACTTATCCTATTGTCAGTAATTTCTTTTTTTAAATGAATGTAATTGCTTTGTCTTTTTGATCACCCTAAAAATACTTACGTTAAAGTCTTTCTCTAATTCAGAGATCAGCAAACTTTTTCTGTAAAAGACCAGACAGTAAATATTGTAGGATTTGTGGGCCAGACTCTGTTACAAGTACTGAACCCTGCCATAGTAGTGCAATAGGAGCCAGAGACCATACGTACATGAATGGGCATGGCTGTGTTCCAATAAAACTTTATTTACAACAACAGGCATTAAGCTGGATTTAGCATGAGGGCCACTGGAATGACTGTGCTCTACAACTAATTTCATCTGGAGTAAATTCCTGTTCAGATGGTTGATTTTATTGATTAGTCTTAGCAATATATGTCTCTGTGTATTTTAGATTTTGGTTTCTCTTTAAGGGGAACCTTTTTTTCCCCAACAATTGGCTCCACCCAGTCACAGAGGCCTCCACTCCAGTCCAAAGTCACGTGACTTCTGTGATATCTCACCCTGACAAAAGAGGTGATACCCCTTTCCTCTAGACTATTTATGTTATACATAATTCTGTCATTAAATATATTGTACTCTCTGTTTCTGGCAGGGGAGAGAGGTCAGGGGAGGAATTAAACACATTTTTTTTCTAGGATGTTTTTAATTCCTTGGGAACAGGGTCTGTGTATTATTTCTGTATGCCTAGCAAAACATTTGCTGGACCATTTGGTATATTTTTCATTATGAGTTTTAGAGGAATGTAAATTTAAAGAAAACAATAGAATTTAGTCAAAATACTTGATTTAAAAAGGTTTCTCATCTTCCAATATTATACACTGTTAACTTTGAAGTAGAGAACCTTAAAAGATATTTATAGACTCTTACTTTCTTACTACTTGGTTAATGAGAATTGACCTAAAATGTGTTCTTACAATAATGAGTATTCTGACAGACTCTTAAAGAAACTTAATTAGGGTCAAGACTCTTCCTTTAGTATAATAACAGTGATTGTAATTAACAATTGTACATACATTTTATCTAAATATAATTTGTACCCACTTACTTGAGAACCCTTGTACACAGAAAAATTGCGTGAAAAGTTAGAGAAGTCTCAGAAGAGTTTCAAATGAAGTGATCAGCACTGAGGACATAATTGAGAGGCTGTTAAAGGGAATATTTCAAAGAAATGTCTTTCAAATGAATGTCTTATTATATAGTAGTTAATGTTATTTTCTGACCTAAAAAAATCATTGAAGGCTTGCTTGTATGCGGTTGATTATCAATTTGCTGATTAGGTTTAATTGCTCATAATTTGTATTCTTTCTCTGCTTAATGCCAATGTCATGCAGTGGACCTTGCCTATTTTTAAGTGGTTTTCACATCATAATTTCTCTTTTATATTTTGTTAAAGATATTCCACTTCTCTTTCTCTATCTGTTATTATATTTTAAGTTAAAGGCTGCGCTATTATTTTACAGCAATGTGATCACAAGTTGAAGAGTTTGTGCAACCATTTGATAAAGAGTTTTAAAGTGGCACCATTCTGGAGTTTAGGGTTTTTCCTTATTTTGTCATTTCAGTTGAGGCCGTCCTGTATTTATTGTAGTCAACACATGTAAGTCATGTATGTGATCTATATGTGTCTCTGACCAAAGGGTAAAATGTAGAGTATGAATGTGCATTCTCACCGTTGAGTAAACCCCATTATTTTAGAGAAAAAAGCCAACCCCATGTTATAGTCATTTTTGACTCCAGGGGGCAGTGTAAAATAAGAAATGATAAGGCTTTACCTAGTCGCAGTTTATAATGTAATTATCAAAGCCAGAAGGAAATGATGGATTTTATGAAGCCGACCAGGATTTCACTGTGGAAGTTATATCATTCTGAGATGGCTCTTTAGATGTAGGAGCCAGAGTGTCCATTTGAATCCTCATGTGGAGGCTAATAACGGCTTTCCTGCCGTATTTCAATGTTCTCATCTGCAATCCTTTTATGATTTTAACCCAGACAATGTGGTTCCTCTAAAGGACTGGTTAAAAAATTCTCTATATTTCAAATGGACCTTTCCTATGTGTACACATGTACACGTGAACAGGCGGGCTCGCACACACACATATCCCATAGACAGCCAGAGAGATAAGAAGCCGTTAGCATACCGTTATGGCTATATACTTAAGCAGCTGATATACTGAAATGGTGGTAACAGAAGCCATTTATTGAGTGTTACTCAATAGCAGGCACTGTGCTAGGAGTTTTGTATATTAAATCTCATTTAACTTTGTAAAAAAATCTTATTTTTACAGATAAGGAGATTGAATCTCAGTAATTTACACAATGACTGCCAGCTAGCAAATGGCTCATGAGGGTTCAAATACACATGTTCTTTTTATTATGGTAACCTATAAGCCTATACCCTACATAACACATACTTTGTTCAAGAAGTAATAAATACCAGTTGGAAACAGATTTTATGATCCCATTCTGTGTGTCTGTTTTAGTGCCACAGCAGTTAATTTAAAAGATGTTCAGTTTTTCTTTGAGAAGAACAATTTTACCACTTCAGTATTTTCTCTTTCTTGCTAAAAATCACATCTAATGAATTTTAAGAGGCCACCTTGCCCAACTCCTAAAACAGTTCTGGCCTCACAGCATAGTTTCTGGTTGTGCAGGCTAGATTTAGTTGAGTCATATTAGAAAGACATGTAAAGAACATTTTTGGCTAAAGAGCGAAGGAATTAATATTTGGCCTTTACTATCCTATGATCAGTTCATTGCACATCCTGCCTTATCTACTTCACAGAAGAACGCTAGGGACATCTGAGAGGATAAGCACTTGCAGTTCCTTTTATTAAAAAAAAAATAAGCAAACAAACTGAGCTCCGCCTTCATTTATGCCTTTACATTACCAAAGATTACATACAATTATAATGTGAGCAGAATGGATTAAATTAGGAATTAAGATTCATTAAAGGTGATTGCAAATCCCTGAAGATCATGGGGGCTGTAAGGTAACCAATATTGATAAATATTGTAAAATACTTATCAGTGCTTAGAATGATACATTGTTAGACCTGTTATAGATCATAAAGTTCACTTACTGTAACTCCCTCCTTTCTGATGTGGAAATTGACCCATAAGCAAGCTTTAAATGGCTGCAATGTGTGCAATGTTATTGTTATAACACCATTGTGTAAGAGGCACCGCTTCCATGACCTTGACAATCCAGCCTTCTAACCTGGATTATAACCACTAGTTACATATTACTTGTCTAGATATATATGTAACAGGAAAATTTGAAGGGGCTCTTCAACTTGTAATTTATAAAGCCAATAAAATGAGAATAAAGCAGTGTTCAGGTATTAGCTTATAATTCCCATTCCAGAAGTGCTGAAACCCTGAGGAAGATATGGCTCCCTTCTTTGCTCCTTAAATCTTTCTCAGATTCTTTATCCAGGGTACTGCTTAGCATCCTTTTGGATCTCACACTTTGAGGATAGTCTCACTGGCTATCCTGGAATGATCTCTTTCTTGTAGTAGAACCTTAATTACTAATTACAGAGGAGTCTTGGTCTCTTTAGCATCCGGAATTGTTCAGATTTTTAAATAAGAATCCTTCCTCAATGGATTCTAAAGAATGCTGTTTTACTCTAAATTGGATCGGCAAGATGACTTCTCATTACACAGGAAATGGCTTATCTCTGTATTCGTGTGGGTCTGCATATTTCTCCTTCTCTGAACCTTTCCCTCTACTGCTAGTGAGTTCTCCCTGCTGAGGCACTTGATTGGAGAGTGGTAGGATGATTATATTCCTTTAATTTTTGTGAGCAGCCCGACATCTAGATTGGGATCTGATCTACAAAAGTATCTTACAGTGGAAAGAGGCATAGACACTGTTGTACTTTATATAAATGTCCACTGGCTGTAGCAGACCTGAAATTTACTTTTGTAACCATTTCATTTCTAGTATGTCTAATAAACATTAGGATTTGACCATTCACAATTAAATTTATTTTTAATATCAGCTGAATAAATAAAAGCATTCAGAAGGGAACTCCTGTGTCTTCTCACCACCTAATCACCCAGGTAACTTGTCTGTATGCACATATTCCCTATCTTCTGTCCAAGTACAATAGAAATACCATCATTCCTATTAAAGGACCTCTTTTCCACTTATACCCTGTGTCCCATCACTTCTTGCATACTCAAGAATGGTTTGATCCTCAACCAACTCCTCTTTCCTGCATCATCATTTTCTCATTCTCTGCTGGATTGCTCTCAGCAGCAAACAAGTATGCTCTGACATCTTCCATTTTAAAATTAAACTTTTCATCCCTTGCTTCTAAGTCCTGTCTTTCCTTACTATCAGAATTTGCATGTTTGTATTTATCTCCACAATCACCGTTATCTCTTTAGCTGCCACACATTTAGGCTTGTGTTCCCTCCACTCAAGGTCCTCAACAACCTCCATGGTGCTGGATGCAATGATTAAGGTTTAGTTATTCCATAGAGCTGGCCAAGCCATCTGTAAAACTCATCTCCTCTTGCCTCCTGTGACATCAGACTATCCAGCTTTTACCCCTACCTCGCTGGCCACTGTTTCTCAGTCTCCTTCATGTGCTCTTCTTCCTCTTTCTAATTTGTACAGTTTGGAGTGTGCAGGGCTTCATCCTTGGGCTTCGCCCTCACACCCCAGCTACACTCACTCTTCAGTTCTGTGACTACATTCTACCTATATTGTTGCCATTTCCTAATTTATATTTTTAACTTGAATTCTTCCCAAGTTCCATTCTTATATTTTAAGCTGCCTACATGTCATCTCTACTTGAAGAACTTTCTTATATTTAACATGGCCAAAAGGGAAGTTTTGATCCCTGACCTTTCACTGTCACCCCACAACTACTCCTTTCCTATTCTTAGCCATTTCAATAATAAGCATGACCATTCATGCAGTTGCTCAAACCAAAATATTAGGTGTCATCCTTGGTTCCTCTCTTTCCCCCATCCTCTGTATCCAATCCATAGCAAATCCTGCGGGTTCTCTCTTGTCTGTCTGTCTCTCTGTGTCTCTGTATCTCTGTTTCTCTTTCTGTCTCTATATATCGATCTGTCTGTGTAATCTTTCAAACTTGTGCCTTTCTCTCCATTTCTACTATATGTCACTCTAGTCCAAAACACCATCATCTATATCTTGAGCTTAACTAGTCCCCTTGTTTCTTTTCATAGTGAAAGTGATCTTGGTAGAACATAAGGCAGATAATGCTGCTTTGCTGCTTAAAACTCTCTGGTGGCTTCCCATGACTCTTAGGACAAAATCCAAACTTCTTACCACGGCCTACAAAGCCTTGTATGATCTAGCTCTTGTCTGCCTCTCTTAAGCATTCCCTAGTTCTTACTTTGCCATGCTGGCCTTCCTTTCATTTCTCCAACATACCAAGCAACTTTCTACCTCGGATTTTTGTACTTCCTGTATGCTCTTCTGGGAATTATTTTCCTTAAGATTTTAATAGGCTTACTTCTTCCCTCTTAGCCTCAGCACTTTGTGAAGTTGCATCTCTCTTACCTGTTACTCTCTATCATATTATGCTGTTACTTAAAAAAAAAAAATCTTCCTAGCACTCATCTCTGAAGTTATCTTAGCTATTTGTGTATTATCTAAAATGCTCTATCAAAACCCACTAAGCTCCATGAGAAGAGGATATCACTATATCCCTTGACCTAGAACAGTGTCTGGCTAAAGTAGCTGCACAGTATTTGTTAGATGATTTAATTTTGCATGATTTTCAAGCTATTTGAGTTTTTCCTTTTTTATGAAGAAGTATAACTGAACCCCAGATAGCTCACAGTTTGATGTAAATTTGATGCTATATGTTAAAATATTTCCCAAAATTTGGTGTGCATTTGTTCATTATATCTGTTCAAAAGTAATATGTTTTTTTAAATGCTTCACAGATGGTTAGTTAACATTTTGTTGATATAATTTCAGTGTTACAGAGCAACTGCCTATGTTGTTTGCTTGCTTTACATTTTGTCTGAATAACACAGGTTGCTGTATGACTACACACACACACATACACACTATTGAGTACTGGCTGTGTTTGTTAATAAAGAGATTTTTTTGAAAATTTGCCATTTCGTTATGAAAAATTTTAAATATATAAGAAAGTTGAAAAAACTTGTATTATCAACATGTATATACCCACCACTTAGATTCTAATACTAACATTTTACTATACTCGATTTGTCACATATCTATCCATATATCCATCTTTCTTTCCAAATAGATATATTTTTAAAGACTTTTTAAAATTTATTTTATTGCAGTATAGTTGATTTACAATGTTGTGTTAAAGGACATAATTTGTTTAAGATAGTGAATATTTTCTAAGTTCTTTAATTTCAATCAGAGATGAAGCAAGTTGCTCCTTATTTTGCCTTCCAAAGGACTAGAATGGAATCTTATGATGTATTAAACCACTGTACATTTGACTCTTAAAATTCAAAATAGCCAAAAATTAAAACTGTGCTTTGAAACTAGTACTCATAGGAAGTGACAGATATGTCATGGTGGATGATGAAGAAACTGGGTTAAAATGAGCTCTAACCTTTAATTGAAGATGTTTAGTCTAAACTAGAAGCAATGGGAAAACTGAACTTGTAATTAATAAAACTGTTAGAAAAATAACCACAGTTGACTTCATTCTTCTCTTGAACATTGATGGTCATTGTTTCTTTTTCCCCATTGTTTAATGTCTGTTTCATGCTTATTGACACTTGTAGTAGTGAGTGGTAAGGGGGAAGTATAAATGACAATATCCAAATTGATTTGTCATGTGATGAGATAATGAAATATTTTATTGCTAGTTAATTCATAGAATCATAGAGTATTGTTGAATAGAATCATACATAGAATGTTGGAACCAGAAGGTCTGTCACAGATCTCCTAGTCCAATCTCCTCATTTTACTAATGGGAAAACTGAGGCTCCAAGAAGGGAAAGCAACTTTTCAAGGTCACATTTTCCTGAATTGTGCATAACTGGAACACTAAACTAGTATGTCTAGAAGCTTCCTTCCTTCTCTACTTGCAGAAAGGCATGAAGAAAGGTTTCACATCCCTGGGCTACATGATCACTTGGGTTCTTCCAGTTTTGACATTTGTTCATTATCTGATTGGACTTCAACTGCAGCCTGTCAAGTTCTATATTTTTAAATTGCATTTATAACATTTTAAATGACAGTAGTACTTAGGGTTCAATTAGCAATAGAAATTACTAGTTTAATGGACAGTGAGTTTCTGTTTAATTTACATATTCTTTTGGTTTGTTCCTACTTGAAGCTTTTCTAGTTTTCATGAGTTATCAAGATGTGACAAAAGAAAAAAGCTTTAAGTACTATCAGAGGGGAATCTAGGTTTTGTGGGCCTAAAGTTCATACAATTGGGGCATCAAAATACAAAATTAAGGGCAAGAAAGAATATTCTAAAGGGCCTATGTGAGGAGCCCTGAAATTTAAGAAGCTTCTTTAACTTTACTGTGACCTACCTCTGAAATCCAGAACAGATAAATTAACTAGGTGAATAAATATTTTTTATTGCACAGGGAAGGGACAAAAGGAAGCTAATATTGTCTAAGTACCTACTGTGTAACTGGCATTATGCTAAGCACTTTACACAAAGTATCTTATTTAAGCCTGAACAAAACTACAAGACATATTATATATGAGCTATATTTCAGAAGTTAGGTATGTCTAATAAATGGCAAAAACAGGGTTTGAACCTAGGTCTTTCTGATTCCAAAACCTGTGCACACTCCACCATACCCTTATATGAGAACAGCTGTTATCACAAAGCTCTGTTAATTATATTAAAAATAGAAATGTGATCAAATGTAGATATTGACAGCAGAGGGCTTCCACTCATAAAGGATAAGAGAAGTACTCAAATAATGATAAATTCAAGACAGAATGTTTTATTTGCCACAAGAAATGTTTCAAGATAGAACCATAACCATCTTTGCCAATGGTGGGAGGATTCTAAGAAATACAAACATAAAACAGCTTTTTTGTTTTCCGAGCACTGCTTTTAACTATGGTCTTTCCATCCCCCATTCCGTCCCTTAGCAACATCTTTAGTAGATTCCATTAATTTGTGGCCATTTTCATTTATTCCAGTTTTGTTCAATTCATTGTAAAAATTCAAAAACCTTTCCCATCTTCTGTTCCAGTGCAGACTGAAGCTGCGACCCTGGCTGCTTGGAGACTAGTCTGGGTGGTAGCAAGTGCTGCGGGGCGGGGGGCTCAGTGTCACCTGGTTCTGAAGTGCATTCATTCTACCTCATTCCTTTCCCCAAAGCAATTCCTTTGGTGTTGGGGACAGGGAAGGGGGAATAGTGGGCACAGAGCCCTTCTTACATAATTTACTGGTCACCTTCTGTGGCTGGGGACCGCAGTTTGTCCAGTTTGGTAGCCTCTGCTGCTCTGCGATCTTTGCATATGTGAAGTGTGTGGCTTTCTTGAGGTACTGTTCACCTTCATCCCAGCTACTTCTATCACTGAATATTACCTCAGAAAGGAGCAGTTGTGTCATTCTTCAGCTTCTCCAGGTGGAGAGGCATCTTACTTGCGCAACATCTCTCTAGATAGCCCTACAACTTCTACCCTTTGTGTTGAGGTTCTCTTCTAAGTCCTCCAAGGCCCATCACTGAGAGGGTTTCTCCCATATTCTTCCAAGGCATACCTTGCCATAATCTCTTTTTGCCCTGCTGGTGTAGGCAACTCCAGCAGGGCTCCTCCCTTTAGAAACATCTATACCAGAAAAGGATATGTTTCCATGTTTTCATATGCTTTCTAAAACGTATCAGGCTCTCTCAAGAACTGTCTCACCATTCTCCTGACTCATGGCATTATCAGGTTGAGACTGCAGGCTCATCCAGGAAGTGAGAAACATCTCATCTTCTTGCAGGCAGCACTGGTCTCTCTGAATGATTCTCTTGAAGCTGTCCCTTGGCCTCGCTCAGCCTGTGTTAATGACAGAAAGCACACCAGTCACTCTCCCATAAGGAGAGGAAGAAGTAATTTCCAACTAGAAACACTGTACAACTCACAAAACTAGTGATTCTACCCTTCACACTCCTTATATAGACCTGAGGAGGAGTGAGGTATCTGCCACCAGTTGTTACCTAGTCCCTTAGAAATGGTTCATATTCAGCTTTGGGCCTTAGTCACTAGCATTCTGTTAAAGGATTATTTGGACTAGTAAGGGAAAGCTGCCTAGCACGTATGATAGTTGCAATAGGTCTCGGGTTTTTAGAACCTGTAGGAATAGTGATAGAACTATTGTGATTAAACCTGTATAACTGAAAAACAAATGAAGTATCATTAGTTTGTTCGTTCATTTGTATAGTTGTTAAGAATTTGGATTCTGGAGTTCAAAAGACCTAGATTCATGTGTCAACTTAGGAACATTAGTTAGCACTAAGTTTATATTCAGAATAAATTTTGAAAAGTTTCTTAAAGGTCCTTTTCCTAACAGGCATTTATATTAGCTACACAGACCATAGAATGTGCTATAGACTTAATATTTGTGTCCTCTAAAAGTTCATATGTTGGAACCTACTTCCAAATGTGATATTTGGAGGTGGGACCTTTGAGAAGTGGTTCGGTCATGAAGGTGGACCCCTCATGAATGAGATTAGTGCCTTTGTAAAAAAGACACCAGAGAGATTCCTCACCCTTCTGCCATGTGAGAGTGTAGCAATAAGATGGTCATCTATGAGCCAGGGAGATGGTCCTCACCAGACACTGAGTTTAAGGTTGGATTGATGAGAAATACACACACCTTAGCATTTTCTGGTAACATTCCTCTGCTCCAGGAGTCAGTAAAAATTTTCTGTAAAGGGTCAGAGAGTAAATATTCTAGGCTTTGTAGTTGCATATTCTTTATTTTTTTTTTTATTTTTTTCGGTAAGCGGGCCTCTCACTGCTGTGGTCTCTCCCGCTGCAGAGCACAGGCTCTGGACGCACAGGCCCAGCGGCCATGGCTCACGGGCCCAGCCGCTCCGCGGCACGCGGGATCCTCCCGGACCGGGGCACGAACCCGTGTCCCCTGCATCGGCAGACGGACTCCCAACCACTGCGCCACCAGGGAAGCCCCATGTTCTTTATTTTTGACAACCCTTTAAAATAGTTAAAAACCATTAATAGGTAACAGACTGTGCAAAAATAGGATTTGTGGGATGTAGTTTGCCAACTCTGTAAAGATAAAGAGAAATTCTAAGAAACATTAATGCAGAAAGAATAAATTACCTAGAAAGGAAAAAATAATCAGATTGGAATTGGATTTCTCATTTGCAATGCTGAAACTGGAAAGCTCCTGAAAAGCATCTACAGACTAATGATCAAAAAGCACCACAACAAGTAATACTCTTAAACTAAAGCAGAAGGATCCTTTGCCACAAACCTTGGTCTTTATTTATTTTTTTAATTTTTGCTGTACGCGGGCCTCTCACTGTTGTGGCCTCTCCCGTTGCGGAGCACAGGCTCCGGATGCACAGGCTCAGCGGCCATGGCTTACGGGCCCAGCCACTCTGCGGCATGTGGGATCTTCCAGGATCGGGGCACAAACCCGTGTCCCCTGAATCGTTAGGCGGACTCTCAACCACTGCGCCACGAGGGAAGCCCAAACCGTGGTCTTTAAAGTGGCCACTCTGGCCTTCCTATAGCTATGACCCTCCGCACAGGGCAGTGATTCTAATTAGTCAAGTGCCCATGCTGTGCCACCACTTTCTGGTATAGAACTGGAGTCAACGAATTTTTTTGCAATGTGCCTTTACAGGCCATTAGAAAGGTATGCTTATTAAGGTAGGATACAAGAACATGTTTAATGATTTATTAGCTTGGTTTACAGCTTTTAAATATTTAGATATATGGTATGTAAACCTCTATTTTTATCCTTGTTCCCACACCCACAAATGTTAGAAGAATGCCTGACCATAACCCAAGAATCATACTCTAGCCATGGTATCAATGATATGTCAAAGATGTAGTAAAACAAAGGTATTTGGAAATATATGAGAATTTAGAGATTATATTATCCATGAACATGATATGAGGACAATACTTGAATGAAAAAAATTACTAACCAAATACTAAAGAAACCAAAAGAGAAACCTCAAGAGAGAAGAGAGGAAAGGGAGAGAACACCATGCTGAGTAAGGTTTTATAGGAACAAATAGAATAGGTTAGACAGAAAGTTTGGAATATGTGCCTTAAGGGCAAAATAACGGCTCTAGAAGTAGGATATAGTATAAGGGAAATTTGAATAATTGCTAAACTATCTTAACAAAACTTAAAACCTGGGAATAGGGAACGGACAAAATAAATATCTTTCAAAGTTCTTTTTGCAGTTGTGGTGGTGGTAGTGCTGTGGGAATAGCTAGAAAAAGTAAAGAACATAAAGTATTCTAAAGGCCTCAAGTTATTGAAAAGGGGGTAATTACAGAGGACATGGGAAATATGGGAATATTCTGCAGGACAGTTTTGGAAATGCTGCTTTAGGCATGTTTAATGTGAATGTATTGATATTGCCCTCTGGTAGATACATTATAATGACTCCTTGGTTCTGTGTCTTTATTAATTACATAATTAATTACCTTGTCACATTGTTTACCATTATTTAATACCCCCAAATTGTTTGGAAATTACAATATAGGAATTTCATATTCTTCTCGTGCATATTCTTTTGATTTGGTGAGTGCTAGATATTGCCATCTTGATAATACCTCTGTCAAATATTCCTTGTACATTTTTGGTGCTAGTGTTGATAGATTTTTGAGATTTAAGTTTATCTTTTCCTTCTTCCACACCGCCACCTCCTACAATTTTCAGGGATCACCATGACTCTATATTTAGTGGACTATACTTTTTCAGACACTGAACAACACTTTTGGTTTTCTTAACTCGAGCTTGTACAAGCTGACAGTTTAATCCAGATACTGTGTAATCCTTTGAATTCAAAGCTTGGACACTGTTGGAAGAAAAAAATACATGTTTTCTATCATCTCAGTCAAAAGACAGAATTGAAAAAGAAAATGTTGAACTGTAAGTATTTTCAGTCTTTTGCTGAATGCCGTCAGGTTAGGAGAGGTGCACAAGTATTTTGATAACTGACTTAGATGTTTTCAAGGACTCAGAAGATGGGATTGAGAGATTGCTCATTTAACAGGCATTGATTAACATAGTTTCACGAGATAGCCAGTAGTGACAACTTTTGTGAGCAGTGATTTCATTTTTATAGTATTTCAGACTGAATGCAAAGCTCCAAATAACATGGAATCACAGAATCTCAAGAAACAACTGTCTCAGTCAGGATGAGCTAGAGTATGCTCAGGAACAAATGGCCTCCACATCTTAGTGACTTCAAGCAAGAAAGTTCATGCCTCACTCGCCCTACAAATCCTCCACGGGATGGCTCAGGGTTCTGCTCCTACATTGCCTTCCCTCTAAAATCCTGGCTGTTGAAACAGCCACTATCTGGAATGTTGTTGAGTGCTGCGGCAAAGGGGAAAAGTGTGTGTAAAGGCTCTCAAATCTTCCATTCAGCTCAGCAATGAAGTGTGTCACTTTTGCTCACATGGCACAGGCCAAAGCAAGTCACATGGCCACACCTAACTTCTAATGGGTGGAGAAGTACAAGCAATCTATGCTCACAAGGATAGGCATGATCTCGTGAAGAGCCCTAAGACTTACCGCACAGCTCTTCAAAAGGCCATCCAATCTAAACCTGAACAAAATTCTAGTTTTGCTATGGCTAGTTTGTACACTCACACACAGTCTCCAAAATCATATACTCATACAGTTACACTGTATCAGCATTCTTTTTTTATCAAAGTATAGTTGATGTACAATATTACATAAGTTACAGGTGTACAA
Organism: Grampus griseus; assembly: GCF_964374135.1. Taxonomy (NCBI): domain Eukaryota; kingdom Metazoa; phylum Chordata; class Mammalia; order Artiodactyla; family Delphinidae; genus Grampus; species Grampus griseus. The sequence continues at coordinate 122,885,843 of NC_138999.1, read as the reverse complement.
TATAATGATTCACAATTTTTAAAGGTTATATACTCCATTTATAGTTATTATAAAATATTAGCTATATTCCCCATGTTGTACAATATATCCTTTTGGCTTATTTTATACCTAATAGTTTGTACCTCCCTCTCCCCCATCCCTCTATTGCCCCTCCCGCCTTTCCTCTCCCTGCTAGTAATCACTATTTTGTTCTCTATATCTGTGAGTCTGTATCTTCTTTGTTATATTCACTAGTTTATTGTATTTTTTAGATTCCACATATAAGTGATATCATACAGTATTTGTCTTTCTCTGTCTGACTTATTTCACTTAGAATACGTATTAGAATTCTTTACCTATGAGCAGGGACATAAATTTGAGTAACCAGCCCAACATATAATTATTTGTTTAGACTGAACAATCTACAGGTTTGTGCCAGGATGTGTGTGTGTGTGTGTGTGTGTGTGTGTGTGTGTGTGTGTGTGTAATTTTCTGAATTAAATACATCTTACAGAATATTTTTGTTTAACACAATGATGTTTACCGTAGGAAAGGGAACAAGGAAGACCCAGTCTTCAAATATCCTATACATATTTTTTGATGATGTCCCAGAAGCTATGACCAAATGTTTAAGGGTAGGAATGTTGAATGAAATAAAGGGTAAGGAGAGAATATTTGGAACACATTTCTAATCTTTATAAACTAGAATTTGTGTGTATGAAAGATGGTTTGATTCAAGATAAATTTGTTTCTATTTTATTTGTATTTTTTATGGGAACCTTATTTTTTTTATTTTTTTACATCTTTATTGGAGTATAATTGCTTTACAATGGTGTGTTAGTTTCTGCTTTATAACAAAGTGAATCAGTTATACATATACATATGTTCCCATATCTCTTCCCTCTTGTGTCTCCCTCCCTCCCACCCTCCCTATCCCACCCCTCTAGGTGGTCACAAAGCACCGAGCTGATCTCCCTGTGCTATGCGGTTGCTTCCCACTAGCTATCTACCTTACGTTTGGTAGTGTATATATGTCCATGCCACTCTCTCGCTTTGTCACAGCTTACCCTTCCCCCTCCCCATATCCTCAAGTCCATTCTCTAGTAGGTCTGTGTCTTTATTCCTGTCTTACCCCTAGGTTCTTCATGACATTTTTTTCCTTAAATTCCATATATATGTGTTAGCATAGGGTATCTGTCTTTCTCTTTCTGACTTACTTCACTCTGTATGACAGACTCTAGGTCCATCCACCTCACTACAAAAAACTCAATTTCGTTTCTTTTTATGGCTGAGTAATATTCCATTGTATATATGTGCCACATATTCTTTATCCATTCATCTGTCGATGGACACTTAGGTTGCTTCCATGTCCTGGCTATTGTAAATAGAGCTGCAGTGAACATTGTGATACATGACTCTTTTTTTTTTTTAACATCTTTATTGGAGTATAATTGCTTTACAATGGTGTAACAGTATCTGCTTTATAACAAAGTGAATCAGTTATACATATACATATGTCCCCACATCGCTTCCCTCTTGCATCTCCTTCCCTCCTACCCTCCCTATCCCACCCCTCTAGGTGGTCACAAAGCACCGAGCTGATCTCCCTGTGCTATGCGGCTGCTTCCCACTAGCTATCTATTTTACATTTGGTAGTGTATATAAGTCCATGCCTCTCTCTCGCTTTGTCACAGCTTACCCTTCCCCCCCCATATCCTCAAGTCCATTCTCTAGTAGGTCTGCGTCTTTATTCCCGTCTTACCCCTAGGTTCTTCGTGACATTTTTTTTCCTTAGATTCCATATATATGTGTTAGCATACAGTATTTGTCTTTCTCTTTCTGACTTACTTCACTCTGTATGACAGACTCTAGGTCCATCCACCTCACTACAAATAGCTCAATTTCGTTTCTTTTTATGGCTGAGTAATATTCCATTGTATATATGTGCTACATCTTCTTTATCCATTCATCCGATGATGGATTGCATTAGTCTGCAACATTCATTATTTATCTAAATTATGTATTTGTAAATCACAGTAATATTACAGAATTAAACATTTTCTTTTTTTTCTTTCCTTTATTATTCTTTAAAAAAATAAATTTCCCGCTCCCCTCACCCTCCACCTCTGGTAACCAAAAGTCTGATCTCTTTTTCTATGAGTTTGGGTTTTTTTTTGTTTTCTGGTTTTTGTTTTTGATTGCACATATGAGTGAGATTATACAGTATTTGGTCTCTTTGTCTGACTTATGTCACATAGCATAATGCCTTCAGTGTCCATTCATGTTGTCACAAATGGTAGGATTTCCTCGTTTTTTATGGCAGAATAATATTCCACTATATATACATGTGTGTGTGTGTGTATAGATATACACACACACACACACACACACGTGTATATATATATATACCACAACTTCTTTAGCTGTTCATTTGTCAGTGGACACTTTGTTTCCATGTCTTGGCTATTATTTATAAATAATGCTGCTATGAACATGGGGGTGTAGATATCTTTTCAAGTTAGTGTTTTCATTTCCTTTGGATATTCCAGAAGTAGAATTGCTAGATCATATGCTAGTACCATTTTTAATTTTTTTAGAATCCTCCATACTGTTTTCCACAGTGGCTGTACCAATCTGCAGTCCCACCAACAGTGCACAAGGGTTCCCTTCTCTACACATCCATGCCAGCATTTGTTAGCTCTTGTGTTTTTGATGATGGCCATTCTAACAGGTGTGAAGTGATATCTCATTATGGTTTTAATTTGCATTTCTCCGATGATTAATGATGTTGAGCATCTTTTCATGTACCTGTTGGCCTTTCATTTATCTTCTTTGGAGAAATGTCTGTTGAGGTCCTTTGCCCGTTTAAAAAGTTGGGCTATGTATTTTTGCTATGGAGTTGTATGATTTCTTTATATATCTGGATATTAAACCCTTACCAGATACATGGCTTGCAAATATTTTTTCCATTCCATTGATTGTCTTTTTACTTTGTTAATGGTTTCTTTTGCTGTGTAGAAGCTTTTTAGTTTGAGATAGTCCCACTTGTTTATTCTTCCTTTTGTTCCTTGTGCTTTAGATGTCAAATTAAACATTTTAAACAGTACCATGCTGAAATATGGAAATTAGTGAACATCTTTTATAAGCCAGTTTGAAGATGTTAAAAGGAGAAAGTAAACTAAAAATATGTGAAGAGTACAGATTTTTAAGTCCTCATAATTTAAAACCTGATACTTCTCAAGATATATTTTTGGAGCATCTCAAATATTAGTACTAGGGGCACTTACGGAATAATTTTCCTTTGGGACAGTCCTACAGCCTAGATAAGGTCACACGAGCCAGAGGTAAGCTTTCCAGATTTTTCAAGTATTTTTTCCTTCAGAAAATATCTGGCAACTTCTTTCAAAGTCACTATTAACAGCTAAAATTCTCACTTCCAGGCTCCTCAGTCACCTTAAATTAGAAAATAAAAATGACCTTAGTTTTTAAAAAGTATGCAGAGAGGGTGTAGAGAAAAGGGAACCCTCCTACTCTGTTGATGGGAATGCAAACTGGTACAGCCACTATGGAGAACAGTATGGAGGTTTCTTAAAACCTAAAAATAGAGCTACCATATGATCCAGCAGTCCCACTCCTGGGCATATATCCAGAGGAAACCATAATTCGAAAAGATACATGCACCCCAATGTTCATTGCAGCACTATTAATAATAGCCAGGACATGGAAGCAACCTAAATGTCCATCAGTGGAGAAATGGATAAGGAAGATATGGTACATATATGTAATGGAATATTATTCAGCCATAAAAAAGAACAAATTAATGCCATTTGCAGCAACATGGATGGACCTGGAGATTGTCATACTGAGTGAAGTGAGTCAAACAGAGAAAGACAAATATCGTATGATATTGCTTATATGTGAAATCTAAAAAAAGGCTACAAATGAACTTACCTACAAAACAGAAATAGAGTTACAGATGTAGAAAATAAACTTATGGTTACCGGGGTGGAAGAGGGGGAGGGATAAATTGGAAGATTGGGATTGACACATACACACTACTATATATAAAATAGGTAACTAATAAGGACCTACTGTATAGCACAGCAAGCTCTACTCAATACTCTGGAATGGCCTATATGGGATAAGAATCTAAAAAAGAGTGGATATATGTATATGTATAACTGAATCACTTTGCTGTACAGCAGAAACTAACACGACATTGTAAATCAACTATACCCCAATAAAATGTTTTTTAAAAAGAATGCATCCGTGGAGACTGACATCAGTATCGCGGTAGCATGAAATGCTCCCAGAGCAGTGATGCTAAATGTGGGGTGTATGATTTTTAAGTCCAAATTTGAGCCTCTTCTGTTTCAGCTCCCCTGCTTCTAGAAGGTAGATTGGATCAGGTTCATACTGCCTCTTGATGGGGGTAAGGAATAGGATATTTTTTGTTTCTATATCCTGAAGCTCCTTGGCCTGCTGTGATCCTAAGCTGATCTTGGTCCTGTGTGTTCCTGAATGTCTTGCTCAGCTTCTCTCATGCTCATTTTGAGTATTTTCTGGTTTTGCCTTTTTTGGGGATGTAAGTTACCAAATTCTGTGCACACCTATTTTGCAACATGGAACCTAATATTTAAATGATATCAAAATAAGCTTATTTCATTTTATGTAAAAACCAATCTAACAGTGAGTATTTGTATCCATTTTAAAAGTGAGAAAACTGAGAGTCAGAGAGATTTAATGAGTTGTCCAAGAAGAGTTAATATTTGAACCAAAGTCTCTCTTCTTTCAAAACCTGTGGTTTTTCCCTGCACCATGATGCCTCCCTAAAGACAGAACACCCTATACAGAGAAGATCATTGTTCCCAGGAGCTCTAACCATTTAATGATAAATTTCTCATTAACCCTCATAACACCTAATATAGCAAGAATTCTAACCATTTAACAGCTAGCAAAAGTAAGGCTCAGAGATAATACTATTATCACCATGTTAGCAAGAGAAGTTGTTGTATTGTTAAACGCAAAAGAAGCAGATAACACACCTTTAGAAAGTATACTCTTAAAACACTTCAGTAATTGATTAATAATACCATGATTTGGAACAAGTATTCACTAAAACTCATTAGTTTTTGTGGTCTAAACACCTATACTGATAATCCTTTCAAAAGATTTTTATTTGTCTCTTTGGTATTACCAAGCATACTTCCTTTCTAATAGCCCAAGATTGCACTGAAGAGTGTAATTAATGGAATGAAGAAAATGTACTCAATAATTCAAAATTTATTGATACTATTTCATCTAGAATGGTGGCATTGAATATAACCTTGATTATCTTTTTTTTTCTTTTAGTTGAACAGTAAAAAACATAAGACATGCTTGTTATTACACTTTTAAACATTTTGGTGAAATATAGCAGTTCAGTAATTGAAAACACAGCACTTGATTACAGTGAGGTTAGTTTTTCTGGTTTAACTCCTTTTCCTGTTATGCTATAGAATTAACAGAGCTGAATTGTTAAATGAGTACGTATAAAGTGTTCACACTGACCAACTATTGCACCTAAACAGAAGATTAGACCCCTGCTCACACCTCTCGTATACTTACACCCTCGTGCCTCAGTCAGTTCAGTTGACACTTGAACAACGCGGGGGTTAGGGGTGCTGACCCTCTGAGCAGTCAAAAATCCACATATAGTTTATAGTCAGTCCTCTGTATCCTTGGTTCCTCCATATTTGAGGTTCCTTCACAACAGTGGTTCTGCATCCAAGGATTCAACCAACCATGGATTTAACCAACTGCGGATTTTGTGGTACTGTAGTATTTACTATCGAAAAAAATGGACTTGTGCAGTTCAAACCCTTGCTCAATGGTCAGCTGTAGTCACATTCTGACTAACTGGCCAAATATGATCTGTGATCAATTTACCCAATGCAGAGAGATGTTGGTACTCTGATTCTAAAAGCGTGTACCTCTGATTCTAACTTTTCCAGTGAGTGTTGTTTCAGAGGCAGAACTGTCAGCAAGTCATTGAGCATATCTTACACACAAGGCTGTTGTGGGACTAGTGTCAGCTGATTATTATGCATCCCTTACTTTCACTTATCTTTCTTCTTACATGATTTTAATGGCTGTATGCTTTCTGTAGCACTCAAGTGTATTCTCCACATGTGCCTACTTTGTCTTTACCTGGCGACATTGGCTCTACCGGGGATAACTCTGAGAACGTATAGTATTCCTAGGTGTCATGAAGACATAACCTCAATGAGAGACTGGAATATAAGGCAATAGTGGAAGATGTGGGTTATAAGTAAAGAATTCATAAGGCTACTATTAGTAGAAACTATTTACAGTAGCTTAAACAAATAGCAGTTAGTTTTTCTCACAAAATAAGAAGCATGGAGGTAGGCAATTCTTGGTATTGGTTTAGTTTTGCATTAATATAAGTATAGATAAGTAGAAATATGAATTGATCACGTCTTCAATGAATCTACATCCCATTCAGAATTAAGTCTGAATGCATGAACATCTCATATCATGTTCAGGCTTTCCCACGTAAACAGTCTCATCCTTTTTTAACCAGTCACCGTCTACTCCCATACACACCCTAACACTTCAGCCATATCAAACTACATAAAGGAACAGATTTGCCACATTTTCTCATGTCTGTGTTCCTTTTATTCATGTTCATTCTACTTGTAACGTTCTCTATGCCCATCTGTGGTGAGATTTCTCTTATTTCAACCTAGCCATTGTCTCTTCTAGGAAAAGCCTTATTTGACCTCATCACACTCATTGTAATCTACATTTATCTCAATCCTAGCCTTTATTTCAATGTATTATAATTGCTTTCTTACATGTCTGTATCTTCCATTCAACTGAGCAAATTGAGGGCACAGACGTTGCCTCGTTTATCTTTGTATTTCAAGTGCCTACCATAATGTCAGTGTACAGTAGGATCACAATAAATATTGAATGAATACACAATCACTTGATGAGCCTGAGCTTGATTTTCCATGCTGAGGAGGAGGACCGTCTTACCCATAATGCTTAGTGTCTTTTATGTAGTGTAGCTTCATAGATACCATTCCTTGCTCTCTCTCTGTAAACTGAAGTCAAGGTGTGGAAATTGCTTCTAAAGCTGTATCAACAGCTAGCAGCACAGCTGCTGTGGCATCTGGAGGATACGCTATTCGCCCACAAGGAAGAATATTTTTTCCTTGGTGCCTAGAAAGTATGAGTTGCTTCTACCTTAATACATAAAAAAGGGGAACAATCAATTTGTTGATGATAGCAAAATAAAGCATGGTCTCAGGTGTTTAAAGTGTAATGATTTTAGAAAGCCCATGCTAAAAAGTTACACATAATTTTTTTTGATAGGAAGGGGAGTATCCTGGATTGAATCCAGGAGTATAAAATCACTTTAAGTGAAAAAAAACACTGGTGAAATCTGAATGAAGTCTAGAGAAAATGTTGGTGTCATAGTTTTAGCAAATGTTCCATCATATTGTAAGATGTTAACAATAAGGAGAACTAGATAAAGAGTATGTGAAAGTCTGTACTGTCTTTGCAACTTTTTGTGAATCTAAATGTATTCCAAAAAAAGACTTATGTTTAAAAATAGGGAGAGGTTGCACTCGATGTCACTGAACACTTAAAAATGGTTAAAATGGTAAATTTTATATTACGTGTATTTTACCACAATAAAAAAAATGAGAGAAGTAGGCATGCTGGGGGAGAGGAATAGTAAGGGGAATAAGATATCTTGTTTTAAGCATTCTCTGCATTTCTGCAACATTCGAGGTGCTGTACTAGAAATAAAAAGGTGTTTTGTCTCCACTGTTACTGATGAATCCACCAAGTTTGCATGAGTTTAAGTAGTATCATATCCGGGCCCTACTTGGGCCTGCTTTAATCCATGCTTAAGAGAGAGGCCCTGGAATGTATATTTTTAGAAAAGTGATTCAGATGAGTCCAGAGATCAGCCAAGTTTGAGAACCACTGCTCTAAGGTTTTATATCCACTGCTTTTATGATACTATTTCTCTTATCTTGAAGATGAAACCAGTCAGTGTAGGATCTTCTTTAATGTGGACCCTCAGACCTGGAAAGACTCTTACAGCCCAAGGCCAAAGCCATGAATACTGCAGTGAAGCTAGCAGAGCAAGGTAGAAGGAGAAATGTCATAGAACTGGATCAAATATCATACTTTATGTAAAGCTCCAAATCGAGAAGGGTAATTCCCCTGAAAATTCTTGATTGTGTATTATAGACTGAACTTAGCTCCACAACATCGGTCTCCGGATTCCTCCTCACTCTCCTGACTTCTAAATTGTGGAAAGTACCAGGTTCACTCTTGGACCTCTGTTGTTATTTATACTCATTCCGCTGGAGATCTCTCTCAGTAGCTTAATTTTAAATTCTGTCTGTTCACTGCTGTTTCCCAGATTTATACCACCAGCCTGGAGCTCTCTCCCAAACTCTGTATTAATATATACAACTGCCTCCTTGACATCTCCACTTAGATATCTAATATGTCCAACTGAACTGCTGATCTTCTCCCCTAGACAAGCTCCTCCTGTGGTTTTCTCCATCTGAGTTAATGGCGAATCTTTCTAGTTTCTCAGGCCAAAAACCTGTAGTGATTTTTTAATACTGTCTTTTTCTCCCACTGCACATAATATCTTTTACAAATCATCCTAACTAGTCTTACCCTCTTCAGCCTAACATCCACACTGTGGCAGAGTAAAGTTTTAGAAAATATAAATTTCATCACAATATTTTGCTGTTGAAAATAATGTCTGCATTCTTTATCATGCCATTCAATGGTCTACATGGTGTACCCGCCCCCTTACCTCTCACTTCAGTCTTCCCCTTCCCCCAAATCCTATACTCCAGCTCTACTGACGTGCTTGTAATTACCTTAAGCCTAACAGGTGCATCAGGAAATCATACATTTTTTCATACTTTCCCTTCTCTTTGAAATATCCTCCTCCCTACCCTAGGATGGTTATTTCCTAAATCACTGAATGTGTAATTGGGATAAACTCACCTGACCGTTAGCAGAACCTTCTTGTTAGTTCTTCGGCCTATGAGGTAAGAGCATCAGGCCAAGAGACGTATTTTACACTAAAGGAGGTACAGCAGTGGGTACACAGTCATGAGATCTACTGGTCCTATCACATACTACATGACCAAGATGCTACCAGCTTGAGAGTGATGAAATAAACAGTCACAGCTGAGGTAGCAGCTCAGCAATGATACTCTGCTGGGGTAGGGCATCATCCTCAAGGACACAGAATGCCCTCTACATTAAGTGCCAGTGGCTTTGTCCATTCAGGCTGCTATAACACAGTGCCACAGACTGGGTAGCTTATAAATGACAGAATTTGATTTCTCACCATTCTGGAGACTGGAAATCCATGATCAAGGCACCAGCATGGTTGTCTTCAAGTGAGGGTCCACTTCTTGGTTCATAGCCAGCATCTTCTCGCTGTGTCCTCATATGTTGGAAAGGGCAGGGGATCTCTTTGGGGTCTCTTTTATAAGAGCACTAATCCATTTATGGGGGCTCTGACCTCATGACGTAAGTACCTCCCAAAGGCCCTACCTACTAATACCATCTCATCAGGCATTAGGATTTCAACATATGAATTTTGGGGAAATTATAAATATTCAGACTATAGCAGCCAGTATATTGTGCTATGCTCCCCAAAATTAGAATACATGAGTACAGGAAACAAGACATATAAGTATGAGTGGCCTTACTCATCATCACTTGTCCTTCCTCTTCCCACAACTCTGGATCCTGTAGATTTAGCAATATGTGTTCTCAGAGGGTGGGTGCTTCCACCAGGGGACACAGCAAAAGTCTCATCAAACATGAATGCCCAGCAGGTGCAGAAGGGAGTCACGATCCTGGCAGGAATCAGTGGCCCTGATCATCGAGAGGAGACAGAGCTGATGTTTCACAGTGGGCCTGAGAGGGTATGTTTGGCACTCAGGTGATCCACTTGATTTCTCTTGTTACTTCCTAGCCCAGTTTTGACACTGAATGAACAGGTGCAGAGGCCATGGCCTGAGAAGAGCCTGATAAGTGGGATCTGCTCAAGGATGATGGTCTGGGCTACCCCCCCCCCCGATAATCCACTGAGACTAAGAGAGGTGATAGTTGAGGACAAAATTTATCTAGAATGGGTAGAGTAGGAGGAAGATGATGAGTATCAGATGGGGCCTGGAGACCAGCTTCAGCTTGGTGACAGTGGTTCATCCTGGTAATTTTCCTCATAGATGTTTCCCTCAGGAAAAGCCCACCAGATTTCTGAAGGATCTGCTTCCAGAAGTTATACGAAAGACATAGATCTTAGCAGAACAAAGGGTGGATGGTAATGGATGCTTTGGTGAACTGCTCAATTCCCGTTCCCCTCAACACCTCCAAAATTGAAATACTCTTTACCCCAGCTCTTGAGAATATAGGTGGCTTGCAGCTCTCAGCTGAGTTTCTCTTCAGGGGTTGTCCTTGGCTGAAGAGAGCTGCTTTTCCTAGGGTTTTATCTTCTCTGCATGGCTGCAGGGAGAGGGAGCCTGTATCCAACTGGCTGAGGCAGGGATTCATGAACCCAGACTCCTTACCTCAATTTGGGAAAACTCTTAAGGGCCATTCCATCCCCAGTGCTCCCTGAGAGATGAGCTGAGGCTTTTGCTGTGCCTGTATCACAGACCAGCTTCCTTCTCTTAACCCTGCTTCATTACTCCCCCATAGGTGTTGCTTCTGAGAGCACTTCCAACAAATTTATTGCTAATCTGTGTATCTGAATCTGCTTCACAGGCACCCTGACACATGTCAAAGCTTCCTTCATCCTCTCTTTTCTTTCAGTACCCCAAAATATATAGTATTTGCACCGTTTTATGTAGGTTTCCCCCCATTTACATTCTATGCCGCTTGTAAGCAGGGAGCATCTACTTCTTCACCGTGTCATCCACACCTGGCAGAGCGTTTATCAAGTGAAAAATACCCGAGGCCCCCATGATACCACTAAATGTTTTTAGTCTGAGATATTAAATTTCAGCATAGAGTCAGAAGGACATGTAAGTGAACAGGGTGTTTAATTGGCTTGGGGTGAGTAGTAGGATAATTTGTATATAAGATTTTTAGAATTTGCTCCAATTGAAGACTTCTTAAGGAAAATTATTCTAGCTGATTCTAAATCAGTGTAAGTAAAGTAGAAGAGTTAGGTACCATGAGGTTATGAATAGGATTTCCTAAAATTCCACTTGTATTGCTTCAGCAAGTTTTCAGCTTTCTTCTAAAGATTTTTACTTTGCCTAGTTAGCCACATGGATAAATCTGAGAATTTTGTGGTGAGGGCAGGGAGTGGGGGGTGATTACTGCCATTGATTTCTTATGATTATTGAGAAATCTTTATAATTAATTTAATGAAATTTATGGATAATTTAATGAAATACAAATAAATTTTTTTAAACCTTAATATTTTATAAAATTTGCTAAATCTTGATATGCATCTAAAGAGATGTAACCATAAGCTCATAGGCAAAAGCCATGAGCATTTTCTTAAGATTAGTAACATTATTCTAAATGATGGATCTTTGATAATAAGAATTACTGTCGAGGTCTAACACATACGTTTCGTTTTTAAGCAGACTGTTTTGCGTGTAGTACTTCCCATGCATGCTTACTCTTTTCAAGTGTGCAGTATACCAGTTTACTTTTCAAATAGTGGCAAGCAGTGTCATTAGATTTTCTGATGTTTTATTTCCCTTTTATAGAGAATATTTGAACAGTTAATATACTTAGGCATTTATAAATATATCCAAATTCTCAGCTCAGCTTTTAGTTTGTAATATTGTGCTGCCTGAGACAATGTTAGTATAGTTCCCTTAAGGACAAAGAATTTCTTTGTGGGCAGATCTTTCATGTGGGTGGTGCTGTTCTGTTGGCATTATAGTTGATGAATGTAAAAGCAATTCCATGACAAAAAAATTCAAATTGATGCCATGAGAATAATACCACACATTGATTGATTGAATTTGTCACTGTTATACTGATTGGTTTGGTATTGTGTAAATATGATGTATTTCTAAGGATTTGAACAAATGAAGAAAATCCAGTAGATATTTAATTACTATAGGAAACAAGCAGAGACACGTCTTTTAAATATGAAAGCCCAACATTAGCTATTTCTAGAAGATCTACTACATTAGGAGTCAGACCCCCTAGATTCTAATCTAGGTCCTGCTTTTAAGAAGATGAACTGAGACAAGTCCTTTTACTTTGCTGGGATTTGATAATAATAACTGTGACCATGTTTTAAATGCCTTCTATAATCTCATTCTATACCTGAAACAGCTCTTTAGGATAGGCAGTATTATAGTACCCATTTTACAGATTAGAAAATGGTGGCTCAGACCGTTTAGGTTACCTGTTCAAGATCATAACAAGCCAGGATTTAAATTCAGGTCTGACTGAAGTCTATTCTTTTTTCTAGTACAGTATTCTGCCTTCTCATTTGTCATCCAGGGGACAGAAACAATAATGCCTGTCCTGCCTAACTGCCTGTTTTATAAATCTGTGTGTGTGTGTGTGTGTGTGTGTGTGTGAGAGAGAGAGAGAGAGAGAGAGAGAGAGAGAGAGAGAGAAAGAGAGAGAGAGAGAATGAGAATGAAATGAGGTGATGATTGTGGGAAAAGTTGTATATATTGCAAAGTGTGTCCATGTGTCATCAGACTGATTCAGAGCTGTTGATGCATTGTATGCTTCAATTATACCATCAGACCCTTTGTTAACTTGTTTATGCCTTTTTGAAGGAAGCTTCTCCTTTTTTTTTTTTGTCGTGCCGTGTGGCTTCCGGGATCTTAGTTCCCCAACCTGGCAGTGAAAGCGCCAAGTCCTAACCACTGGACCACCAGGGAATTCCCTGGAAGCTCCTCCTCTTGAAAGGAAAACTGGTACATGAGAAGGGCAATAAAGAGCTATCCATGAGGTATAGCAAATCAAGATATTTGTTTACAGGTCTTATGCATTACAATGATTGGAGGCTAGGGAGTGATTTTAGGAGAGGTACAAGAAAGAGATAGGAGGTCAAAATGATATGAATCCATCTCCTTTAGATTAACAGAATACCCTGTATTTTATTTGGTCATAAATACCTTCACTAAGACCTCAAAGGTTCTGAGGTAGGTCTGGCTTTAGGAGCCCTTTGAGGTCCGTATTATTATGCCATTTCATAGATGGGAGAAATCAGGTTTAGTGACAGTAAGTAACTTACCCCAAAACACATAGTAAGTAGGATTGCCAGGCTATGGACCCAGGTGTGTTGATTTCAAAGTCTCCCTTGTAATCACTAGCTTAAATTGCAGGATAGTGTACCATTATTGGGCATGAGTTGGCTCAAGAGGAAGGAAGAATCTCATTGTATAATTGTTGAAGCATTTTGATGTAGAACTGAGGTTTACTTTTGCTCCCTTGGTATTCTCATGTCTTTCACAAATGCATTTTGCTTGTCTTAGGAAGCAACATACCTCCTTGTCATTTTTTGTGGAACAAAGTCAAGTTTAAAGAGTGACACTCTTCAGGCTGGGCAAAATAAAGACCTCTATTCAACAAATATGCATTAACCACCTACTGCCTACCAGGCACTGCAGTATGTATTGGGATCACAAAGATAAGAAAATTATTGGAATATAATGATACTCCTATAATAATATGTACTAAATGTTGTAAGAACACAGTGGAGTGACTGTTTTGAATGTATTTTACTTAAATTTGAGTCTAATACAATTTGTTTGTGTTCTGTCTTTAAATACCAGTACTACCATATAATCCTGGGGCTTTCCATTTAATTAAAAATCTTTCTTATTCAACATCCTTATTTTTACATGTATATAGAAAGAAAAGAATAAGCAACTATTTCCAGTAATTCAAAATCCTAATGATTGTTGCACATGTTTCCATCATGAGGCTGAACAGGCTAACCAAAATGTCAAGTATCTGCTTTTTGGTTGGTTTACATCAAGTAAGTATCAGAGAAAGAACACCTGATCGGCTCTTGATGACATCATATAAATTTCTGAGCAGGTAGTTGGTGCACCAATCATGCAGAGCAGAGTCCCTTATGAGGTAGTCACAGTACTCAAATTAAAAATGCCCAGTGTGGGGGAGACCTTCAAGACAGCAGAGGAATAAGACTTCCTCCCCATAAACACATCAAAAATACATCTACACGTGGAACAACTCCTACAGAACACCTACTGAACACTGGCAGAAGACCTCAGATTTCCCCAAAGGCAATAAAATCTCTATGTACCTGGGTAGGGCAAAAGAAAAAAGAAAAAACAGAGACAAAAGAATGGGGACAGGACCTGCACCTCTGGGAGGAAGCTGTGAAGGAGGAAAAGTTTCCAAACAGTAGGGAGCCCCTTCACTGGCGGGGACGGGGGTTGGGCAGGGGAGAAGCTTCGGAGCCATGGAGGAGAGCACAGCAACAGGGGTGCAGAGGGCAAAGCAAAGAGATTCCCACACAAAGGATCAGTGCTGACCAGTTCTTATCAGCCTGGGAGGCTTGTCTGCTCACCTGCTGGGGCGGGTGGGGGCTGGGAGCTGAGGGCTTGGGCTTTGGAGGTCAGACCCCAGGGAGAGGACTGGGGTTGGCTGTGTGAACACAACCCTGAAGGGCACTAGTGCACCACAGCTAGCCTGGAGGGAGTCCAGGAAATATCTGGAACTGCCTAAGAGGCAAGAGACCATTGTTTCGGGATGCACAAGGAGAGGGGATTCCTTCCCAGCATGCACACAGAAGGCAGAGCACTGCCTAAGCAAGCTCCAGAGATGGGTGTGAGCAACGGCTATCAGCTCAGACCCCAGAGACGGGCATGAAATGCTAATGCCGCTGCTGCCGCCACCAAGAAGCCTGTGTGCAAGCACAGTTCACTAACCACACGCCCCTGGGAATCTGTGCAGCCCGCCACTGCCAGGGTCCCGGGATCCAGGGACAACTTCCCCTGGAGAAGACACGGCGTGTCTCAGGCTGTTGCAACGTCATGCTGGCCTCTGCCACCTCAGGCTCGTCCCACATTCCAATTAAGACTACCGTACCCCTCCCTCTCTCTGGCCTGAGTGAGCAAGAGAGCCCTAATCAGCCGCTGCTTTAACCCCCTCCTCTCTGGGTGGGGAACAGACTCCTGAGGGTGACCTACACACAGAGGTGGGGCCAAAACCAAAGCTGAAGCCCGGGAGCTGTGCAAACAAAGAAGAGAAAGGGAAATCTCTCCCAGCAGCCTCAGGAGCAGCGGATTAAAGCTCCACAACCAACTTGATAAACCCTGCATCTGAATAGACAACGAATGTTCCCAAAATAGAGGCGGTAGACTTTGGGAGCAACTACAGACTTGGGGTTTGCTTTCTGCATCTAATTTGTTACTGGTTTTATGTTTATCCTAGTTTAATATTTAGTGCTTATTATCATTGGTGGATTTCTTTATTGGTTTGGTTGCTCCCTTCCTTTCTTTTATATATATATATATACTTTTTTCCTTTTTGTCTTTTTGTGAGTGTGTATGTGTATGCTTCTTTGTGTGATTTTGTCTGTAAAGGTTTGCTTTTACCATTTGTCCTCGGGTTCTGTCTGTTCGTTTTTTTGTTTGGTTTTTCTTTTTGGTTTGTTTGTATTCTTCTTCCTTTACTTCTGAGCTGTGTGGCTGGCAGGGTCTTGGTGTTCCAGCTGGGTGTCAGGCCTGAACCTCTGAGGTGGGAGGGTTGAGTTCAGGACGTTGGACCACCAGAAACCTCCCGTCCCCATGTAACATCAATAGGCGAGAGCTCTCCCAGAGATCTCCGTCTCAACAGTAAGACCCAGCTCCACCCAGCGGCCAGCAAGCTCCAGTGCTGGATGCCAAACAACTAGCAAGACAGAAACACAACCCCACACATCAGCAGAGAGGCTGCCTAAAGTCATACGAAGTTCACAGACACTCCAAAACACACCACCAGACGCGGCCCTGCCCACCAGAAGGACAAGATACAGCCCCACCCACCAGAACACAGGCACCAGTCCCCTCCACCAGGAAGCCTACACAGCCCACTGAACCAACCTCACCCACTGGGGGAAGACACCAAAAATAACGGGAACTACAAACCAGCAGCCTGCGAAAAGGAGGCCCCAAACACAGTAAGTTAAACAAAATGAGAAAACAGAGAAGTAAACAACACATAAAGGAGCAAGGTAAAAACCCACCAGACCAAACAAATGAAGAGGAAATAGGCAGTCTACCTGAAAAAGAATTCAGAGTAATGATAGTAAAGATATCCAAAATCTCAGAAATTGAATGGAGAAAATACAAGAAATGTTTAACCAGGACCTAGAAGAACTAAAGAGCAAACAAACAATGATGAACAATACAATAAATGAAATTAAAAATACTCTAGAAGAGGACTTGAGGACACAGGGAGGGGGAATGGTAAGCTGGGACGAAGTGAGAGAGTGGCATGGACATATGTACACTACCAAATGTAAAATCAGTAGCTAGTGGGAAGCAGCCACATAGCACAGGGAGATCAGCTCAGTGCTTTGTGGCCACCTAGAGGGGTGAGATAGGGAGGGTGGGAGGGAGATGCAAGAGGGAGGAGATATGGGGATATATGTATATGTATGGCTGATTCACTTTGTTATAAAGCAGAAATGAACACACCATTGTAGAGCAATTATACTCCAATAAAGATGTTAAAAAAAATACTCTAGAAGGAACCAGTAGCAGAATAACTGAGACCGAAGAACGGATAACTGACCTGGAAGATAAAATAGTGGAAGTAACTGCCACAGAGCAGAATAAAGAAAAAAGAATGAAAAGAATTGAGGACAGTCTCAGAGACCCCTGGGACAACATTAAATGCAGCAACATTCAAATTATAGGGGTCCCAGAAGAAGAAGAGAGAGAAAGGACCCGAGAAAATATTTGAAGGGATTATAGTTGAAAACTTCCCTAACGTGGGAAAGGAAATAGCCACCCAAGCCCAGGAAGCACAGAGAGTCCCCATGATAAATCCAAGGAGAAACACACGAAGACACATATTAATCAAACTATCAAAAATTAAATTCAAAGAAAAAATATTAAAAGCAGCAAGGGAAAAACAACAAATAACATACAAGGGAAAACCCATAAGGTTAACAGCTGATTTTTCAGCAGAAATTCTGCAAGCCAGAAGGGAGTGACAGGACATATTTAAAGTGATGAAAGGGAAAACCCTACAACCAATATTATCTTACCCAGCAAGGATCTCACTCAGATTCGATGGAGAAATTAAAACATTTACAGACGAGCAAAAGTTAAGAGAATTCAGCACCACCAAAGCAGTTTTACAACAAATGCTAAAGGAACTTCTCTAGGCAGGAAACACAAGAGAAGGGCAAGACCTGCAATAACATACCCAAAACAAATAAGAAAATGGTAATAGGAACATACATATCGATAACTACCTTAAATGGAAATGGATTAAATACTCCAACCAAAAGACACAGACTGGCTGAATGGATACAAAAACAAGACCTATACATGTGCTGTCTACAAGAGACCCACTTCAGACCTAGGGACACATACAGACTGAAGGAATGAGGGGATGGAAAAAGATATTCCATACAAATGGAAATCAGAAGAAAGCTGGAGTAGCAATTCTCATATCAGACACAATAGACTTTAAAATAAAGACTATTACAAGAGACAAAGAAGGACACTACATAATGATCAAGGGTTCAATCCAAGCAGAAGATATAACAATTGTAAATATTTATGCCTTCAGCATAGGAGCACCTCAATACATATGGCAAATGCTAACAGCCATAAAAAGGGAAGACGACAGTAACACAATAATAGTAGGGGACTTTAACACCCCACTTTCACCAATGGACTGATCATCCAAAATGAAAATATATAAGGAAACACAAGCTTTAAATGACACATTAGACCAGATAGACTTAACTGATAGTTATAGGACATTCCATCCAAACAACAGCAGAATACACTTTCTTCTCAAGTGCGCATGGAACATTCTCTAGGATAGATTACATATTGGGTCACAAATCAAGCCTAGGTAAATTTAAGAAATTTGAAATTGTATCAAGTATCTTTTCCGACCACAACTCTGAGACTAGATATCAATTACAGGGAAAAAACTGTAAAAAATACAAACATGTGGAGGCTAAACAATACACTACTAAATAACCAAGAGATCACTGAAAAATGAAAGAGGAAATCAAAAAATACCTAGAAATAAATGACAATGAAAATATGATGACCCAGAACTATGGAATGCAGCAAAAGCAGTTCTAAGAGGGAAGTTTATACCAATACAATCCTACCTCCAGAAACAAGAAACATCTCAAATAAACCACCTAACCTTACACATAAAGCAATTATAGAAAGATGAACAAAAAAACCCCCCAAAATTAGCAAAGGGAAAGAAATTATAAAGATCAGATCAGAAATAAGTGAAAAAGAAATGAAGGAAACAATAGCAAAGATCAATAAAACTAAAGCTGGTTCTTTGAGAATATAAACAAAATTGATAAACCATTAGCCAGACTCATCAAGAAAAAAAGGGAGAAGACTCAAATCAATAGAATTAAAAATGAAAAAGAAGTAACAACTTACACTGCAGAAATACAAAGGATTATGAGAGACTACTACAAGCAACTATATGCCAATAAAGTGAACCACCTGGAAGAAATGGACACGTTCCATTTCTTAGAAGAAATGGACACGCTTCCAAGATGGAACCAGGAAGGAAGAGAAAATATGAAGAGACCATCACATGCACAGAAATTGAAACTGTGATTTAAAATCTTCCAACAAGCAAAATCCCAGGACCAGCTGGCTTCACAGGTGAATTCTATCAAGCATTTAGAGAAGAGCTAACACCTATCCTTCTCAAACTCTTCCAAAATATAGCAGAGGGAGGAACACTCCCAAACTCATTCTACAAGGTCTCCATCACCCTGATACCAAAACCAGACAAAGATGTCACAAAAAAAGAAAACTACAGACCCCCAATAGCACTGATGAATATAGATGTAAAAATCCTCAACAGAATACTAGCAGACAGAATACAGCAGCACATTAAAAGGATCATACACCATGATCAAGTGGGGTTTATCCCAGCAATGCAAGGATTCTTCAATATACGTAAATCAATGTAATACACCATATTAACAAACTGAGGGATAAAAACCATATGATAATCTCAACAGATGCAGGAAAAGCTTTCAACAATATTCAACACCCACTTATACTAAAAACTCTCTAGAAAGTAGGCATAGAGGTAACCTACCTCAACATAATAAAGGCTGTATATGACAAACCCACAGCCAAAATCATTCTCAATGGTGAAAAACTGAAACCATATTTCTAAGATCAAGAGCAAGACAAGGTTGCCACTCTCACCACTATTATTCAACATAGTTTTGGAAGTTTTAGCCACAGCAGTCAGAGAAGAAAAAGGAATAAAAGGAATCCAAATTAGAAAAGAAGTAAAGCTGTTACTGTTTGCAGATGACATGATACTGTACGTAGAGAATCCTAAAGATGCTACCAGAAAACTACTAGAGCTAATCAATGAATTTGGTAAAGCAGGATACAAAATTAATGCACAGAAATCTCTTGCATTCCTATGCACTAATGATGAAACATCTGAAAGAGAAATTAAGGAAACACTCCCATTTACCATTGCAACAAAATAATAAAATACCTAGGAATAAACCTTCCTAAGGAGATAAGTGTCCTGTATGCAGAAAATTATAAGACACTGATGAAAGAAATTAAAGATGATACAAACAGATGGAGAGATATACCATGTTCTTGCATTGGAAGAATCAACATTGTGAAAATGACTCTACTACCCAAAGCAATCTACAGATTCAATGCAATCTGTATCAAGCTACCAATGGCATTTTTCACAGAACTGGAACAAAAGATTGCACAATTTGTATGGAAACACAAAAGACCCCAAATAGCCAAAGCAATCTTGAGAAAGAAAAACGGAACTGGAGGAATTGGGCTCCCTGACTTCAAACTATATTACAAACCTACAGTAATCAAGACAGTATGGTACTGGCACAAAAACAGAAAGATAGATCAATGGAACAGGATAAGAAGCCCATAGATAAACCCATGCACATACGATCACCTTATCTTTGACATAGGAGGCAAGAATATACAATGGAGAAAAGACATCCTCTTCAATAAATGGTGCTGGGAAAACTGGACAGCTACATATAAAAGAATGATATTAGAACACTCCCTAACACCATACACAAAAATAAACTGAAAATGGATTAAAGACCTAAATGTAAGGCCAGACACTAAAACTCTTAGAGGAAAACATAGGCAGAACACTCTGTGACATAAAGCAAGATCCTTTTTGACCCACCTGCTAGAGAAATGGAAATAAAAAGAAAAATAAACAAATGACATCTAATGAAACTTAAAAGCTTTTGCACAGCAAAGGAAACCACAAAAGATGAAAAGACAAACCTCAGAATGGGAGAAAATAATAAGCAGCTCATGCAGGTCAATATCAAAAATACAGGCAACCCAATCCAAAAATGGGTGGAAGACCTAAATAGACATTTCTCCGAGGAAGATGTACAGATTGCCAACAAACACATGAAAGGATGCTCAACATCACTAATCATTAGAGAAATGCAAATCAAAACCACAATGAGGTATCACCTCACACCGGTCGGAAAATCTACAAACAAATGCTGGAGAGGGTGTGGAGAAAAGGGAACCCTCTTGCACTGTTGGTGGGAATGTAAATTCATACAGCCACTATGGAGAACAGTATGGAGGTTCCTTAAAAAACTAAAAACGGAACTACCATATGACCCAGCAATCCGACTACTGGGCATATATCCTGAGAAAACCATAATTCAAAAAGAGTCATGTACCACAATGTTCATCGCAGCACTATTTACAATAGCCAGGAAGCAACCCACGTGTCCATCTACAGGTGAATGGATAAAGAAGATGTGGCACATATATACAATGAAATATTACTCAGCCATAAAACGAAACGAAATCGAGTTATTTGTAGTGAGGTGGATGGACCTACAGTCTGTCATAAAGAGTGAAGTAAGTCAGAAAGAGAAAAACAAATACCGTATGCTAACATATGGAATCTTAAAAAAGCCCAGAAAGGTCTGATGAACCTAGGGCCAGAACAGGAATAAAGGCACCGAGGTAGAGAATGGACTTGAGAACACGGGGAGGGGAAGGGTAAGCTGGGATGAAGTGAGAGACTGGCATGGATATATATACACTACCAAATGTCAAATAGATAGCTAGTGGGAAGCAGCCGCATAGCACAGGGAGATCAGCTCGGTGCTTTGTGACCGCCTAGAGGGGTGGGATAGCGATGATGAGAGGGAGACGCAAGAGGGAGGGGATACAGGGATATATGTATACGTATAACTGATTCACTTTGTTATACAGCAGAAACTAACACAACATTGTAAAGCAATTATACTTCAATAAAGATGTTAAAAAAAAAGCCCATTGTGTGACAAATCTTGGACTTGAGCGCAGGTTGATGGCCACGTTTAAATGATTGGTATCAGTGAGCAGTACATAAGTGTCTGCAGGCTTGCTTGACTTCATAGCTTATCACAAACATGACAGTGATTTATGTGATTTCATAATATTATTATAAAATCTTCATAATTACGGATTGTTGTTAAAATCTAAATCAACAGTGAACCTGGAAAATAGTAATAATACAGATGGCATGAATTAATTATGACCTACTAAATGTAGTTTAGTAGGAAAAATAATTTCAATGCAGGGCCCAGGGAGGAAGCAAACATTATAAAAGTTGGTTTGAAGGTTAGAAAACAAGGGATAGGCTAATTTGCCATCCCCAATTTTCCTTCTGTCTGTTTCTCATACTTTTCTTCTTATGAACTCTGGGCTTCATTTAAGAATCATCTGAAGTTTTATATATAATAGTGGAAATTAATTAGTTCCTTTTATTCTGAATCATCACTGTAGTGTATATTTCTGTGTGCCAGCAGTGTACCTTTCAGATTAATTGATACATTCTTCTCCACAGAAACTAATGTGAAAGTTCAATGTGTTTTTTAATAAGAGAATTATTTGTGCTATGTAAAAATACTATAGTCACGCCAATTCAGATTCCCACATATATCTTTCAGAGGTCTTAGTCCTGCCAGAATTTTCTCATAGATCCAATGGCAAATGTTCTTATGTGTAATGTTTTAGCGTTAAGAATTTGTCTGCATATATTATTTAGTTTCTTTGAAGGACTGCCAAACAGATCAACCTGTCATGGTTATTTGTGCAAATAGACCCTGAGTGATCCTGATTTCTCACTATTTCACTACTCATGAAGTATGTGTATGTGTCGTGAATGCTACCTGTTTTATGTGGTACCACAGATCAGAGCTATGCACTAGTAGGTAAAGGGGGCATTTGGAAATAATTTGCTGAATTTGGTTTAATTTGGATGGTTCAGATGAGGAAAAGTTATGATTGAATCTGTTGGGAAATTAAAGCAAAGCAAATTTTTCTGATAAATTATGTAACTTGCCCATACTGTTTTGCCATATATCCTCTTTAAAAACTTGCAGTGTACTGAAGATTAAGGGAGCTTTTGTTGAATAAAAATAGAAGTACATCATGACAGGGCTATAAGAAAGTACTGAAAACAGAGCCATTTTTGTGGTAAAATAAACATAAGATTTATCATTTTAAATATTGTAAAGTATACACTTAATGGCGTTTAGAACATTCACATTCTAAATGTCCACAGGAAGCCATTACAGCCCAAGAGCCAATACAAAGGCAGGCATTAGAGCTAGTCCCTCAGGGAACCACCAGACCTACCGAAAACACAACCCCAAATTTTTGTAGGACAATATTCTTATCTCTCAACCTGGCACTAACCAGCCACTCTTTTTATTTCTTTAATTTATTTATTTATTAATTTATTTTTGGTTGCGTTGGGTCTTCATTGCTGCACGTGGGCTTTCTTTAGTTGTGGCGAGCGGGGGCTACTCTTCGTTGTGGTGCGTGGGCTTCTCATTGCGGCGGCTTCTCTTGTTGTGGAGCACAGGCTCCGCAGGCGTGCGGAGCACAGGCCCGCAGGCGTGCGGGCTTCAGTAGTTGTGGCTTTTGGGGTCTAGAGCGCAGGCTCAGTAGTTGTGGCACAGGGGCTTAGTTGCTCCACGGCATGTGGGATCTTCCCAGACCAGGGATCGAAGCCGTGTCCCCTGCATTGGCAGGTGGATTCTTAACCACTGTGACACCAGGGAAATCCCAACCAGCCACTCTTGAATAGCAAGAATGGCAAGAATAATTTGGGAGCCCCAAAGTGGAGCAGAAGAAAAGGAGATTTTTAAGGATTCAGATACTGTGGAAGAGGGTAAGTCCTGTGGTAGGGGTTCAGACACTCTTTCCTTAGTCACACTATATAAAGGGAATGCTATAGCAGAGAAATTTAGGAATCCACATCCTACGATAGCCACCAATTCTAGAAAACACTGGAATTGTGTCTTCACTTCAGGTATAGGGTAACTGAGGAATGTCTTAATGCGCTCTGGGTACGAAGTTTTTCCCTCAAGGGAGATGTCAAGTCTTAGATAATGAACCTGAAGACAAAATCATTGTATTTTGTCTCTGGAAATCTTATGTCCCTGTTGAATCATATGCATTGGTTATCTATCAATAAGTTACAGAATGTACTGGAGCAAAGAACGAGGTCATCTACACATTGAATGAGGATTGAATTACAAGGGAGAACCAAATCCTTTAAATTTGCATTTAATGACTGGAAAAAATAGGTAGGGTCTCCTGTAAATCTCTGAGGTATAATCAATCCAAGTGTATTATTGATTTTCCCAGGTGAAAACAAATAGGTGTTGGGAATCAGGGTGGAGGGATATACAGAAGAAGGCAGAATGCAAGTCAACAACAGTGAAGTAAGTAGTGTCAGGAAATGTAGAAGTGAGGATGGTATTAGGATTTGGGACTAAAGGGAACCTAGGTTTAACAGTTTTAGTTATGGCCTAGAGATCTTGGATTAATTGATACTCTCCCCTAAGGCTTTTGCACAGGGAGAATGGCAGGGTAGGTTCCTTTTCAAGGAGCCCTTAAATAATAGGCCTAAGACTTTCGATTGCTAGAGATATTAAAGGATACGTAGGTAGCTTAGGGAGGGGCATAGTGGGGTCTATTTCCGCTCTTAAGGACTTGGCTTTCCAATAAGTCCTATATCTGTTATTCTGTAGCTCAAAGAATCAGGAATGTGAGCGATCATGGTTTTTTTTTTCTTTTTTCTTCTTTTAAGTAAACTTCTTTATTGAAGTAGAACACACACTGAGAAAAATCCACAAATCATAAATTTCCAGCTCAGTGAATTGTCATAAATCCAACACAACCTGTAACTAGCACCCAAACCAAATAAGAGAGCATTATCTGCACCCAGAAGCCCCTTCATGCCCTCTTCCAGTCACTGACTTCTAATCACTATGCTGATTTCTAACTTTTACCTGTCTTTGAAGTTTACATAAGTGGAAGCAGGTATGTCTTAACACTGTGAGAGTTATTCACAATGCTGTGTGTAGTTGTACTTCACTGCACCTCATGATTGCATAGTATTCCTTTGTGTAATTATACTACATTTTGTTTATCCATTCTGTTCTTGATGGACATTCTTTTTTAAATGATTTTTTTTGTTAAAGTGTAGTTGGTTTACAATGTGTTAATTTCTGCTGTACAGCAAAGTTGAGTTATCATATTTTGAATGTGAGGACTGCCGAGCGCTTGGGGGAGAGAGAGAGAGAGAGAGAGAGAGAGAGAGAGTGAGTGTGTGTGTGTGTGTGTGTGTGTGTGTGTGTGTGTAGGAAACTGGAATGATCTATCACAGCAGTTAGAGTGCAAAGGTGAGCAGGGAAGGAGGTTTGGACTTAAAGGGTTAGTCCTCTGGCAAACATAAATCATTAACACAACATTCCAAGAAAACCTCTGCCTAATAGATTAATGAGGGTTGTGGAATTTAACAAAAAACTATGTTGGTCGGGCTTCCCTGGTGGCGCAGTGGTTGAGAGTCTGCCTGCCGATGTAGGGGACACGGGTTCGTGCCCCGGTCTGGGAAGATCCCACATGCCGCGTAGCGGCTGGGCCGGTGAGCCATGGCCGCTGAGCCTGCGCGTCCGGAGCCTGTGCTCCACAACGGGAGAGGCCACAACAGTGAGAGGCCTGTGTACCGCAAAAAAAAAAAAAAAAACTATGTTGGTCATCATGGGATCCAACATAGTTGAAAGGGGCTTAGAAAGGGGATAGAAAAAGGGGCTTAGAAAGGGGGAAAGCATATGGTAAATTATCTAGCTTCACCACTAAGATTATTTGAATACTCTGAGGAATTATAGCAGGAAAATGTGAAACGTTGAGGGTGGTAGGGTGCCTATTGACTGGGAATATTATTTCACCCAGTGTGTTTAAGGTTATCTGGGAACAGGTAAGAGCAGATCCCTGGAGGGAAGTCATTACAATCATCAGTTAGTTGGATTATTTTTCTTCTTGCACAAACTTTAGTTCAGTGTACCTTTTCCTTGCAACATCTATAGGTGTCCTGGTCTACAGGAATTTTTAGGGAAATCTAGGGTGGCTTGAAGGTCTTAGGATGATTTCTCTCAAGTTGTTGCAGTTGGAGAGCTATTGGTTTTTGTTGTGTAGAGTTAGCTTTATCAGTCTGTGCATTTTTATGGTATTATGCTAAAGTATGGATCTCAGAGGGAGGGGCATTTTGCCAATTAATATGGTGTCCTTGAATAGTCTCTTAGTTCACAGAACCCACTAACAAAACTGGTAAATAAAGTAGATGCCAAGCATTCATCTAAGGTTAAACCTGAGTAATGTTTCCAGATGTTTTCTAAGTGGTACCTGTAGATAGAAGTTGGTTCATCTTCCTGCTGTTTGCACTCTTGAGTTTTTGACTGATTTTCTTTTTTCTCCTCTTTTGCTTTTTTTAAATTGAAATATAGTTGACATGCAATATTATATTCGTTTCAGGTGTACAACTTAGTGATTCAGCATTTCTATACATTATGAATTGATCACCATGTCTAGTAACCATCTCTCACCATAAAGAGTTATTGTAATATTATTCACTGTATTCCCAGTGCTGTACATTACATCCCTGTGACTTATTTATTTTATAACTGGAAATTTGTACCTCTGGATCCCCTTCACCTATTTCACTGAACCCTCCACCTGCTCTGCTCGGGTGACCACTAGTTAGTTTGTTCTGTGTGTCTGTGAGTCTGTTTCTGTTTTGCTTGTTCATTTGTTTTGTTTTCATATAAGTGAAATCATATGGTATTTATCTTTTTCTGTCTGACATATTTCACCTAACATAATACCCTCTAGGTCTAACCATGTTGTCACAAATAGCAAGATTTCGTTAACTTTTTATGGCTGGGTAATGTTTCATTTAATGAAATATTATATATACATATACACACACACAAGCACACACACACAAACACTTAAGTTGTTTCCATATCTTGGCTATTGTAAGTAATGCTGCAGTGAATATAGGGGTTACATATATCATTTTAATTAGTGTTTTTGTTTTCTTCAGATAAATACCGAGAAGTGGAATTGCTGGATCATATGGTAACTCTATTTTCAATTTTTTGAGGAACCTCCATACAATTTTCCTTAGTGACTGCACCAATTTACATTCCCACCAATAGCACATGAGATTTCTCTTTTATGCACATCCTGGCCAACAGTTGTTATTTGTTGTATTTTTGATGATAGCTGTTCTGAAAAGTGTGAGGTAACATCTCATTGTGGGTTTGCTTTGCATTTCCATGATGATTAGTGATGTTGAGCATCTTTTCGTGGGTCTGTTGGCTATCTGTATGTCTTCCTTGGAAAAATGTCTATTCAGGTCCTCTGCCCATTTTTTAATCAGATTGTTTGGTTTTTTTGATATTGAGCTGTGTGAGTTCTTTATATATTTTGGATATTAGCACCTTATCAGATATATCATTTGGTAATATCTTCTTCCATTCAGTAGGTTGCCTTTTTGTTTTGTTGATGGTTTCCTTCACTGTGCAGAAGCCTTTTAGTTTGATGTAGTCCCATTTGTTTATTTTTGCTTTTGTTGTCCTTGCCAGAGGAGGTAGATGTAAAAAATATATTGCTAAAACCACTGTCAAATAGTGTACTACCTATGTTTTCTTCTGGGAGTTTTATGGTTTCAGGTTTTACATTTAAGTCTTTAATCCATTTTTAGTTAATTTTTGTATATGGTGTAAAAAAGTGATCCAGTTATATTCTTTTGCATGTAACTGTCCAGTTTCCCCAGCACCATTTACTGAAGAGACTGTCTTTTTTCTCCACTGTATATTCTTGACTCCTTTGTTGTAAATTGATTGACCATATAGGCGTGGATTTATTTCTGGGCTCTCTATTCTGTCCCATTCATTTATGTGTCTGTTTTTGTTCCAGAACCACGTAGTTTTGATTACTATTGCTTTGTAGTATAGTTTGAAATCAGGGCACATGATACCTCCAGTTTTGTTCTTCTTTTTTAAGTTTGCTTTAACTATTTGGGGTCTTTTGTGGTTCCATACAAATTTTAGGATTATTTGTTCCAGTTCTGTGAAAAATGCCATTGGTATTCAAAACAAATGAAAATAAAAGCACAACACACCAAAACCCTGCAAAAGCAGTTTTTAGAGGGAATTTTTAGTAATAAATGCATATTTTAAGAATATACAAAGATCTCAAAAAACAACCTAACTTTACACCTCCAGGAACTAGACAAAGAGGAACAAACTAAGTCCAAAGTTAGCAGAAAGAAGGAAAGATCAAAGCAGAAATTAATGAAGTACAAACCAGAGAAACATTAGCAAAGATCAACAGAACTAAGCGTTGATTTTTGAAATGGTAAACAAAATTTGCAAACCTTTAGACAGACTAAGAAAAAAAGAGATAAGATTCAAATAAATAAAATCAGAAATGGAATAGGAGATGTTACAACTGATAACCACAAGAACATAAAGGATTATAAGAGACTAATATTAAAAATCATAGGGCAAAAATTTGATGACCTAGAATAAATGGATAAATTCCCAGAAAGATTCAACCTACCAAGGCTGAATCATGGTGATATGGAAAATCTGAGCAGACTAATAACAACTGAAGAGATTGACTCTGTAATCAAAAACCTCATGACAAAGAAAAGTCCAGAACCAAATGGTACAACTGAAGAATTCTACCAAACATTTAAACAAGAATTCATGATTGGCCCATATATACAATGGAATATTACTCAGCCGTAAAAAGAAATGAAATTGAATTATTTGTAGTGAGGTGGATGGACCTAGAATCTGTCATACAGAGTGAAGTAAGTCAGAAAGAGAAAAACAATTACCATATGCTAACACATATATACGGAATCTAAAAAAAAAATGGTTCTGATGAACCTAGGGGCAGGACAGGAATAAAGACACAGACATAGAGAATGGACTTGAGGACACGGTGGGGTGGGGAAGGGTAAGCTGGGATGAAGTGAGAGAGTAGCATTGACATATATACACTACCAAATGTAAAATAGATAGCTAGTGGGAAGCAGCTGCGTAACACAGGGAGATCAGCTTGGTGCTATCCCACCTAGAGGGGTGGGATAGGGAGGGTGGGTGGGAGCTGCAAGAGGGAAGGGATATTGGGATATATGTAGATATATAGCTGATTCACTTTGTTATACAGCAGAAACTAACACAACATTGTAAAGCAATTATACTCCAATAAAGATATTTTTTTAAAAAAAGAATTAATGCAAATACTTCTGAAACACCTCCAAAAAAATTGAAGAGGGAGGAACATTTCCAGACTCATTTTATAAGGCCAACATTATCCTGATGCCAAAGCCAGATGACAATACTACACGAAAAGAAAACTGGAGGCAAATATCCCTGATGAATATGGGTGCAAAAACTCTCAACAAAATACTAGCAAACTGAATTCAACAATACATTAAAAGGATCGTATAACATGATCAAGTGGGATTTATCCCTGGGATGCAGTGATGGTTCAATATATGCAAATCAATAAATGTGATGCATCACATTAATATAATGAAAGATAAAAATCACATTATCATTTCAATAGTTGCAGAAAAAGAATTTGATGAAATTAGATGGCATTCCGTAATAAAAAACTCTCAACAAAGTGGGTAAAGAAGGAACCTCAAAATAATAAAGGCCACATGTGACAAGCCCACAGCTAACATTATACTTAGTGGTGAAAGGTTAAAGGCTTTTACTCTAAGATCAGGAACAAGACAAGGGTGCTCACTTTCACCACTACTATTCAACATAGTATTGGAAGTCCTAGCCAGAACACTTAGACAAGAAAAAGAAGTAAAATGTACCTAAATCAGAAAGGAAGAAATAAAATGGTCCCTGTTTGTAGATAATATGATCTTATATATAAAAATCCTAAAGACTCCACCCCCAAAACTGTTAGAACTAATAAACAAATTCAGTAAAGTTTCAGGATACAAAATTGATATACAGAAATCAGCTGTGTTTCTATACAGTAACAATGAAATATCTGAAAACATACAAACAAAAAATCCCATTTATTTACAAAAGCATCAAAAGCAATAAAATACTTAGGAACAAATTTAATCAACGAGGGGGCATGGCCAAGACGGTGGAGTAGGAAGACACTGAACTCACCTCCTCCCATGGGCACAAGAAAATTACAGCTATTTACAGAGCAACTACTGATGAGAAAGACCGGCAGACTAGCAGAAAACATCTTCTACAACTAAAGATATAGAGAAGGAACTACAACAAGATGGGTAGGAGAGGCAGAGAAACAGTACTGTCAAGACCCATACTCCCAGGTAGTCAACCCACGAAGGGGAGAATAATTACAGCTGCAGAGGCTCTCCCTAAGGAGCGAGGGCTTTGAACTCCACGTTGGGCTCCCCAGTCTGGGGGTCTTGCACCAGGAGATGAGCCCCCAGAACATTTGGCTTTGAAGACCAGCAGGGCATACTTTTGGGAGAGCCAGAGGGCTATGGGAAATAGACACTCCACTAGTCACACAAAATCCTACATGCTCTGGGGCCCAGGGCAGAAGCAGTCATTTAATAGGAGCCTGGGTCATACCAATCTGCTGATCTTGGAGAGTCTCCAGGAGAGGCAGGAGGCAACTGAAGCTTACCCTGGGGACATAGATGCTGGAGGCTGCCATATTTGGGAGCTCATCCCACCATGAAGACACTGGTGTTAGTAAGTGCCATTTTGGAATCCTTCTAGGTTATTAGTGCCAGGACCTGCCCCCACCCACCAACCAGTTGGTACCAATCCTGGGATGCCCTAGGCCAAGCAGCCAGCCTGGTAGGGACACAGCCACACCCAGCAGTGGGCGAACACCAGCTCTGGGATCCCTGGGCCCCATAGCCAGAGACCCCAGGACCCAGCTCCACTCAACAGTGGGTTGGCACTAGCCCCAGGACCTGGCTTCATCCACTAGTTGGTGGACACCAGCCTCAGTCCCCCTGGGCCCTGGCCCTGCCCACCAGTAGGCAGATACCAGCCCTAGGACCACAGTGTCCCCATAGCCAGCTGTGTCAAGACCCAGCTCACCCACCAGCAGGCTGGCACCACCCCTGGGACACTTTGGGCCCTTCAGCTAGCCACGCTGGAATCCAGCCCCACTCACCAGTATGCTGACATCAGCTCATGCACCCCAGACCCCACAGCCAGCCATGCCAGAAACTGGCCCCACCTACCAGCAGGCTGACAGCAGCCCTGGTACCCCCCCAAGGGCATGGCCCTGCCCACCAGCAGGCTTACACTAGCTCCAGGACCCCCAGCCCCACAGCCAGCCACCTCCTGACCTGGCCCAGCCCACCTGTAAGCCAGCACCAGCAGTAGGACTCCCCTGACCATGCAGCCAGCCATGCTGCAAACCAGCACCACCCACCAGCAACTAGAAGCCTCTGCACAAGGCAGGGCATGGCAACCAACCAGACCTAGAGCCAGCTCTGCCTACCAGCATGCACAGAGTAGTCAGCCTGCCACAACAGAAGGACCCCCCACAGCCCACATAGAGGGCACCCCTAGAGCATATGGCTCTGGTGACTAGAGGGGAGTGTGCTGCTGGGCCACACAGGATGTCTCCTACATAAAGCCACTTCTCCAAGAGTGGGAAACATAACAAAACTACCAAATACATAGAAATAAAAACAGCAAATTAGGCAAAATGAGGCAACAGAGGAATATGTTCAAAGCGAAGAAACAAGGTAAACCCCAGAAGAACAACTAAGTAAAGTGGAGATAAGAAATCTACTCAATAAAGAGTTCAAGGTAATGCTCATCCAGTGTGGGAAATATAGTCCATAATTATGTAATATCTTTGTATGGTGACAGATGATAACTAGACTTGTGATTATTTTGAAATGTATAGAAATATTGAATCACTATGTTGTGTACCAGGAACTAACATAGTGTTGTAGGTCAATTATACTTCAAAAACAAACAAACAAACAAATTCATAGAAAAAGGGATCAGATTTGTGATTACCAGAGGCAGATGGTGATGGGAGGGGAAGTTGGATGAAGGCGGTCAAAAGATACATATTTCCAGTTATAAAATAAATAAGTACTAGGGATGTAATGTACAACATGATTAATATAATTAACACTGCTATACATTATATAAAAGTTAAGAAAGCAAATCCTAAGTGTTCTAATCACAGGAAAAGTTTTTTTCTATTTATTTTATTTTGTATCTATATGAGGTGATGGGTGATCGCTAAACTTACTGTGATAATCATTCCATGATGTATATAAGTTGAATCATTATGCTGTATACCTTAAACTTAAACAGTGCTGTATGTCAATTATATGTCAATAAAACTGGAAGGAAAAAATAAAAATATTTATGAAGAAAAAATTTAGCCAAGGAGGTGAATGATCTGTACACTGAAAACTATTAAGACTTTGATGAAAGTAATTGAAGGAGATGCAAATAAATGGAAAGATATCCTGTGTTCATGGATTGGAAGAGTTAATATTGTTAAAATGTCCATACTACCCAAAGCCATCTATAGATTCAGTGCAATTCCTATCAAATTTCCAAGGGCTTTTTTCAAAGAAGTAGAAAAACACAACTTAAAATTTGTATGGAATCACAAAGACCCTAAATAGCCAAAACAAACTTGAGAAAGAACAAAGCTGGAGGCATCACACTTCCTGATTTCAATCTATACTACAAAGCTATAGTAATCAAAACAGTGTGGTCCTGGCATGAAAGCAGACATACAAACCAATGGAACAGAATTAAGAGCCCATAAATAAACCCCCACAGAGACAGTTAACTAATATTTAACAAGGGAGCCAAGAATACTCAATGGGGACAGGATAGTTTCTTCAATAAATGGTTTCATGAAAACATGCAAAAGAATGAAATTGGACCACTGTCTTACACCCTTCACAAACATTAACTTAAAATGGATTTTAAAAAACCCTTAAATGTAAGACCTGAAACCATAAAACTTCTAAAAGAATATTTAGAGAAAAAGCTCCTTAACTTTGGTCTTGGCAATGATTTTTTGGATATGACACAAAAAGCACAAGCAACAAAGTAAAAAATCAACAAATGGGACTACATCAAACTAAAAAGCTTCTGTACAGCAAAAGAAATTATCAACAAAATGAAAAGACAACCATATGTCTGATAATGGGTTAATAGCCAAAATATGTAAGGAACTCACACAACTCAATAGCAAAAACACCTGAATAATCCAATTAAAAAATGGGCAGAGGACCTGAATAGACATTATTCTAAAGAAGACATACAAATAGGCAAAGGGTACATGAAAAGATGCTCAAAGCTCAAAAGCTGCTTTCCCTTACTAACCATCAGGGAAATTCAATTCAAAACTACAGCATGATGCCACCTCACACCTGTTAAGATGGCTATTATTGAAAAAAAAGATAGTAAGTGTTGGTGAGGATGTGGAGAAGAGGGAATCCTTGTTCACTGTTGGTGGGAATTTAAGTTGGTACAGCCAGTATGGAAAACAGTGTGGAGTTTCCTCAAAAAGTTAAAAATATGACTACCATATGATTCAGAAATCCCACTTCTGGGTACATTTGTGAAGGAAATGGAATCGGGGTCTTGAAGAGATACCTGCACTTCCGTGTTCATTGCTGTAGCATTTGCAGCAGCCAGGACATGGAAACAACCCAAGTGTCTGTCAATGGAGAAAGAAAATGTGGTATACATGTGTATATATCTATATTTATGTGAATGTTATTCAGCCATGAGA
The DNA here is from genome assembly GCF_964374135.1 of Grampus griseus. Lineage (NCBI taxonomy): Eukaryota > Metazoa > Chordata > Mammalia > Artiodactyla > Delphinidae > Grampus > Grampus griseus. The sequence continues at coordinate 122,852,478 of NC_138999.1, read as the reverse complement.
AGGAAGAAAATCCTGCCATTTGTTATAACATGGGTAAAGCTTGAGGGTATTTTGCTAAGTGAAATAAGTCAGAGAAAGACAAATACTGTATCATCTCACTTATATGTGAAATCTAAAAAGGCTGAACTCATAGAAACAGAGAGTAGAATGGTGGTCACCAGGAGCTGGGGTTGGGAGAAATGGATGAGTGTGGGCAAAGGCAGAAACTTCCAGTTATAGGAGGACTAAATTCTGGAGCTGAAATGTACAGCATAGTGACCATAGTTAACGATGCTTCAGAGTTACTGAGAGTAGATCTTTAATGTTCTCGCCACAAAAGAGAATTAGTGATTTTGAAGTGATTTAGGTGTTTACCAACCCTTTTGTGATAATCATTTTATAATAAATAAGCATATCAAATCATCATATTGTGTATCTTAAACTTACAAAATGTTACATGTCAATTATATCTAAAGCTGAAAAGACATATAAAAATAAGTAAGTAAAAGTGAATTGGAGTGAAAAAGTTTTGGAACTAGATAGTGGTGATGTTTGCACACATCGTGAGTGTAGCATGGGCTCCTCGGGCTGCCTGACAGCATGGAGGTAGCACCACTGCCTCTGATGCTTATGCTTTGCTATCCTGGCAGTGGCTGCTGTCAGGACAATCTGAAGGAGAAGCTCTGTAGTAACATGCCACAGGTAGCACCACTCTCCCTCAGTAACTTTAGTAAGAGTGTGTCCTTTATCATGGAGGCAAACTAGCCGAGTCTCTAAGGTCTCTTTGGGCTGCTGGGCAAAGTGATCCTTAAGGGAAGTTTTGTTTTTGTTTGCACTGTGACACAGGGCATTTATCAGCACCAGGGACCTACCTCTAGTTAACAATAGTTATTGCACACAACTCAGCTCCCAGGACATCTGACAGTCTTGTCCCATTTCTGGAGAACTTGAGCAGTGGCTAGGGAACTGCTTCCCTAGCTTGATAAGAGCCTGTTTTTTGGATTGCTAATGTGACCCACCCACTGGGTGAGCTTATCCATCAAGGGCCAAAGACAAGGACCCCCTCCAAACCAAAAAGTTTCTGTGAACAATCCACTAGTCCTCCCCAAGACCCATTGGTAAAGTGCTTCAATCTCTTGGAAACAATTCTCCAGCATGCCTCAAGGGTCCTTTGGGACTCTTAGGCATTTGTGTCTTTCAGAAAGACATTGTGCTCAGTTGACTACCATGCTCACTGCACCAATTTGTCAACCTGCCCAATGTTGAGGTGGTCAGTGGTCAATTAGGATAACGTGCCAAACTGAAAATAACAATCAAGCCTTTATTCATTTATTGAGACAGAATAGGCAAGAGAGCAAAGAAAAAGGTACCGGCTCCCGAGTGATTCATTTTTCCCCACAGAGTGACACTGGATGGGATTAGATGACAGTCAGGGCAAACAGGGCTGACCCTCCCATTGCTGAGGAGCCCTTCCTATGGATGTAGGTTGCTGGGGTCAGGGAGGGGGGAGGTAGGGCAGGAGCAGGAGTACTAAGTCAGAGTGGGAAAAGTACTTAACTCAAGGCCCCCCCAATAACGATGGCTTACTGGAGGTACCTGGGAAGGGCCTCATTTGAAGCCTCTGAATGGAGGTACCTGGGCTGGGATGCAGATGTGTGTATGAGCATGGCTATACCATGTTGGCCTGAGTCCCTGACTGTAGCTCCCTCCAAAAAGTTGCAATGCACTGACTGTGCACCTTGACTGGTGTAGGAAGGGCAGATTTCCCCCTCTGAGAACTGCGAGGCAAAGCTTTGTAATTGCCTGTGGTCAGGCCTGAAAGATCAGATTTAGGATTTTGGCCTGGAGCAGGACTCCTCAACACTAATGAATAGAAAGAATTTGTTCTTATTCAGTGTATTCTTTCTGAAACTTTCAGGTGGTATTCATAGGGATTGGGTGTTATAATTCAATGTGGCTACAGATGGTTCTCTGAAATTCACAGGCAATCTTGGATGGTGGATAGCTACATGATTTAATAGGAGTTGTTTTACCATTAATCTTACGTCCTCCTAGTAGTGACTGAAATTTAATTATTATCCTTATTGCTTTGATTTGTGGCATGCTGGGGAATATATCTATCCATTGGTCAAATTTTGTTGGAAATAACTCCAAGAGATTGTCAGTTCTCCTGTTGTGTACTGGGATCTTGTACTCAAACTTGCTTGATATTAGTGTCAGGTCAATGGGAACTTTGGCATTTGTTTTGTTATAGAGTGATATTATAGTGCTGTTTGTTACATTAGGATTTGGTTTGGAATCATGTTACAAAAGGGGGAAACTAAAATAGAGGGAGACTATTTTTATTTGTTTTTTAGGATTACTTTTTTCTCACTTTTCATATATCTGTGAGTATAAGTATAAGTGAAAAATATTATCCCATTTGAAGAAATAATATGTCATACAAATGTTCTGCTCTTGCTGCTAACTATTACATAGGACTTATCCTTATACTAGTCTTATTTCATTTCCAGGAGAGATCCAAGCTTGACAGGATACTGCCATTTAATTTTGTTTGTTTGTTTAATAAGCCCTCATTTATGGAATCATAGAATTATAGAGCTGGAAGAAACCCAAGAGCATGTTTTAACATATTCAAGGCCTACAGGGAACCACAAGGAGCTGGGAAGAGGCAGGAATGAATTCTTCCCTAGAGTCTTCAGAGGGAGCATGGCCCTATTGACACCTTGATTTCAGACTTTTAACCTTCAGAACCGTGAGAGAATAAATTTCTTTTCTAAGCCAACCAGTTTGGATGCTTTGTTACAGCAGTCCTAGGAAAGTAATACATCTCCTATGAGCCAAAGTAAGTTTCATGACCAAGCCCAGAGTCAGTGTGGGAGGAGGCTGGAAAATGGTGTGAATACCAGGAGGTGTGGTTGGTTGGTAGGAGGCCACCAACTTAAGAGGCTACCAGTTTGCCATCCTTCTCTTTGTGATTCATGTCCCTCCTGCATGCATATTATCCCATCAAGGCACTGGGCTTAGATTTGAGTCTGGAATCTTCTTATCTAAATAATGTCCAGGTGCAGATGAAGAGCCTTTGTTACAGCTTCTCAAATCTGGAAACCTGTGAACTAAGATAACAAGTAACCTTCCCAGCACATACCCAGCATACAGTGGCAAGACAGGATCATGATAATTGCAATAGGAAAACTGTCTTCCGAAAGGGGATGGGATGCAAGGCAGAAAGTACTAAGCACTCACTGGTTCATAGAAGTTCTGAAATCCAGCAATTGGTACCAGTTCCTCCTGCTCCAGAGGCGGGGGATTTTTTAACAGTTGTCAAAAAAAAAATTTGGACTTAGATAAGGAGAGACTTTGTTTGAAAGGATTATTGCAAGAGGGCAAAAGGGGACTATTACAATAGGAAGAAGGCTCCGACCATCAGACATCTAAATGGTCAGGCAGAGAAGGGATTTTCTTTTATAGGGAGGAGTAAAGTCTAGAAAGAACCAGGTGCAGGGAAGTGGTATGAATGGGAGAGGCTTGATTGGACAGTAGATCAGAGGATGTTTTACGCTGAGGCCAGCCTATTCTCAGAAGGGGCTATTAAGGTTGTATGCTGACTCAGACTGTGGGTGGGCCAAAGTTCAAGGACCTGGAGGAATGGGAGAATCTTAACCAAAGCTTTGTTCCAGTTGATCAGTGGGGACAGAACAGTTCAACAAATTGCTTATGAGGCAAAAAATGGGAACTTGGAAGGTTTGTGTGTGACCTTGTTCTAGGTAAATAAGGGGGGCACTGTAATCATAAGGCTTGGGTAGATTTCAGTGTCCTCACAGTCTACACCCAGTAAATATTCGCACTATACCAGGAAATCAGTGCTCTCTAGGAATAATAGTTATGTCTTATTTCTTCCTTTATTTGTCTCTTGTTTTTAGTACAAGCCCTCTGAATATCTGAAAATGCCTTAATTACTGCCCTTATTTTCTCTAATATAGCCCCATGGAAGGTTCTGTTTCTGCCAGGATATTTCTGTAACATTCAACACCTTACGTTACATTTTGAATATTTGTTTTATTATTTATTGGGTAAGCTAGTCATAGACAAGTCCTAATATTCCTTTGCTGTGTCCATCCAGTTAACTCTAGGGCTATTTCTGTCTATCCAGACAGTTGTGTTGACCTTAGAAGAAATTATTTGAATGACTAATATTCATTTCAGGATTAATACCTAGGATTTATTACACCTTCCATGAAATCATTACTAGAAAACTTTAAGGTACTCTGGCTAAAACTGCCCGAAATCAGACATATCTGTGTTTGTCAGTATAGATACCCATCAGTTTATAATTTTGTATTGTGCTAGAAACAGGACTAATGTGGCATACCAGCTTGAAATAGATCATATTCTGACAGGCAAAGTCTGTTTAACAAAGTCAGAATAGGTCCATGGACAGTATATGAAAGGGGGAATTGCAGATAAGCTATATAGTACCACACAGGAAGACTCAGATGTGTGCTGGGTCTTCAACACACCACTGTCCTGTTCTTTTGATATAAAGTTATAATAAATATCACCCACAAGATACAGATACTTAGCAGTGTCATATTGACTTGGTCATTTTATTACTTGGAGCTGGGTAAAGAAAAAGTAGATGTCATGCTTTGAAAGGATACCTGTCTGTAGTAAAGTTGTATAACAGGGTATCTTTGTTTTTTTTTTAAATTGGAGTGTAGTTGATTTACAATACTCTGTTAGTTTCAGGTGTACAGCAAAGTGACTCAGTTATATATATATATATATATATATATATATATATATATATATGTATATATATATACACATATATATATATAATATATATGATTATTTTTCCCTTGTAGATTATTACAAGATATTGAATATAATTCCCTGTGCTATGCAGTAAATCCTTGTTACTTATCTATTTGATATATAGTAATGTGTATCTGTTAATCTCATACTCTTGACTTATCCCTCTCCCTTCCCTTTCCCCTCTGGTAACCATAAGTTTGTTTTCTATATATGTGAGTCTGTTTCTGTTTTGTATATGTATTCATTTGTGATATTTTTTAGATTTCACATATAAGTGGTATCATATAATATTTATCATTCTCTTTCTGACTTACTTCACTTAGTATGATAATATCTAGGTCCATCTGTGTTGCTGCAAATGGCAATATTTCATTCTTTTTTATGGCTGAGTAATATTCCATTGTATTTATACACTACATCTTCTTAAACCAGTTATCTGTTGATAGGTACTTGGGTTGTTTCCATGTCCTGGTTATTGTAAATAGTCCTGCACTGAACATTGGGGTGCATGTATCTTTTCGAATTATGGTTTTCTCTAGATATATGCCCAGGAGTGGGATTGCTGGGTCGTATGGTAACTCTAGTTTTACCTTTTTAAGGAACCTCCATACTGTTCTCCATAGTGGCTGTACCAATCTACATTCCCACCAACAGTGTAGGAGGGTTCCTTTTTCTCCACACCTTCTCCAGCATTTATTATTTGTAGACTTTAAATGATGGCCATTTTGACAAATGTGAGGTGATACCTCATTGTGGTTCTGATTTGCGTTTCTCTAGTAATTAGTAATGTGTAACAGGGTATCTTAACTACAGAAACAATATATGTAAGTTTATTAATGAGTAGTCTGACTAACTAGGAAATCACCGTCATGTCTACCCCTCCAAAAAAGGGTGTTCTCCATGAACTAACCTAGTCAGTTTTCTTGCCAGGTGAATAAATGGGTAGGCTTTGGTTTGATACTTCTCACTACATTTGAAACTGGTTTCCACATCTATGTTGGGTGCTACAAAATGGTAGTAGTTCACTCTAACCTTAAAATATCCTTACTATAGATTGCATTATATAAGTCAAGGGGAACTCTAATTCTAAGGGGGTTTTCAATCAAGAGTAGAATGTTACTATGTGTTAGTAGCTACCAGCTGGTCTACTGGTGTTGTACTGAAAGCAGAAATAATTTGACACACCAGCTTATGAATAAATAGGTAAGCCTCTGTTTTTTTTATTCCATCATAGGCATAATCTTTATCATAATTTCAAGAGGAACTGATTAGTTCTTCCATTATTTGTGCCTGGGTGAAATTATAAGTTCTGTGCAATGATCAGTCTTAAAATGGGGATAAGGTGGACCTGTATAATTGGAATGAGACCAAAACTATTTAATTAATTTGGGGACAAGCCTCCATATCATCTTCTTTTTAATAGAGTGGGAATGAAAATTTCTGGCCCATGCCTACTCTCAAGTTTTGTATGGTCTGGTACATATAAGTATATTTTTCTGGGAAGACTTCTAAGTAAAATATCATCCAATCAAGGTAAAGGTTATGGTCCTATTTCCCTTAATCTGCTAGTATCAGTTATAAAATATCACCACCTGACACAGTTAGTGCCCTGGTCCCTGAAACCTTCCGGTGATTCATATTTATTAGTGATTCATTGTGTGAGCACATATTATTTATTTTATTTTTCAATAGCTTTATTGAGATATAATTTACATACCATAAAAAACATCCATTTTAAGTATACAGTTCAATGGCTTTTAGTACATTTATGGAATAGTGCAACCATCACCATAATCCAGTTTTAGAATATTCACATCACCCAAATAAGATTCCTTATGCCCATATGCAGTCACTCCCTGCCACACACACCCCCTCCACCCCAGTAGCCTGTGGCAACCAGTAAGCTATTTTCTTTTTTTTTAATTAAGTTTTATTGGAGTATAGTTGCTTTACAATGTTGTATTAGTCTCTGCTGTACAGCAGAGTGAATCAGCGATACATATACATAGATCCCCGTATCCCTTTTTGGATTTCCTTCACATTTAGGTCACCACAGAGAGCAATCCATTTTCTATCTCTGTGGATTTGCCTATTTTGAACATTTTATAAATATGGAATAACATAGTAGGTGGCCTTTTGTGATTGACTTCTTTCACTTAGCATATTGTTTTCAGGGTTGTTCCATGATGTAACCCATATCAGTACTTCATTCCTTTTTATTGCTAAATAATATTCCATTGATGGACTTACTGCGTTTTTGTATGCATTTTGCATTTATTCATTCACCAGAGCTAATGGACATTGCGTTGTCTCTATTTTTTGGCTATTAGAAATAATGCTGCAATGAATATTCATGTAGAAGTTTTTATGTTGACATATGTTTTTTGAGCTTTTTTTTTTTACATCTTTATTGGAGTATAATTGCTTTACAATGGTGTGTTACTTTCTGCTTTATAACAAAGTGAATCAGTTATACATATACATATATTCCCATATCTCTTCCCTCTTGCATCTCCCTCCCTCCCACATTCCCTATCCCACCCCTCCAGGCGGTCACAAAGCACCTACTGATCTCCCCGTGCTATGTGGCTGCTTCCCACTAGCTATCTACCTTACGTTTGGTAGTGTATATATGTCCATGCCTCTCTCTCACTTTGTCACAGCTTACCCTTCCCCCTCCCCATATCCTTAAGTCCATTCTCTAGTAGGTCTGTGTCTTTATTCCTGTCTTACCCCTAGGTTCTTCATGACATTTTTTTTTCTTAAATTCCATATATATGTGTCAGCATACGGTATTTGTCTTTCTCTTTCTGACTTACTTCACTCTGTATGACAGACTCTAGGTCTATCCACCTCACCACAAATAGCTCAATTTCATTTCTTTTTATGGCTGAGTAATATTCCATTGTATATATGTGCCACACCTTCTTTATCCATTCATCCGTCGATGGACACTTAGGTTGTTTCCATCTCCTGGCTATTGTAAATAGAGCTGCAATGAACATTTTGGTACATGACTCTTTTTGAATTATGGTTTTCTCAGGATATATGCCCAGTAGTCGGATTGCTGGGTCATATGGTATTTCTATTTGTAGTTTTTTAAGGAACCTCCATACTGTTCTCCACAGTGGCTGTATCAATTTACATTCCCACTAGCAGTGCAAGAGGGTTCCCTTTTCTCCACACCCTCTCCAGCATTTATTGTTTCTAGATTTTTTGATGATGGCCTTCTGACTGGTGTGAGATGATATCTCATTGTAGTTTTGATTTGCATTTCTCTAATGATTAATGATGTTGAGCATTCTTTCATGTGTTTGTTGGCAGTCTGTATATCTTCTTTGGAGAAATGTCTATTTAGGTCTTCTGCCCATTTTTAGATTGGGTTGTTTGGTTTCTCGTTATTGAGCTGCATGAGCTGCTTATATATTTTGGAGATTAATCCTTTGTCAGTTGCTTCATTTGCAAATATTTTCTCCCATTCTGAGGGTTGTCTTTTGGTCTTGTTTATGGTTTCCTTTGGTGTGCAAAAGCTTTGAAGTTTCATTAGGTCCCATTTGTTTATGTTTGTTTTTATTTCCATTTCTCTAGGAGGTGGGTCAAAATGGATCTTGCTGTGATTTATGTCATAGAGTGTTCTGCCTATGTTTTCCTCTAAGAGTTTGATAGTTTCTGGCCTTACATTTAGGTCTTTAATCCATTTTGAGCTTATTTTTATGTATGGTGTTAGGGAGTGATCTAATCTCATACTTTACACGTACCTGTCCAGTTTACCCAGCACCACTTATTGAAGAGGCTGTCCTTTCTCCAGGACATTTCTGCCTCCTTTATCAAAGATAAGGTGACCATACGTGCGTGGGTTTATCTCTGGGCTTTCTATCCTGTTCCATTGATCTATCTTTCTGTTTTTGTGCCAGTACCATACTGTCTTGATTACTGTAACTTTGTAGTATAGTCTGAAGTCAGGGAGCCTGATTCCTCCAGCTCCGTTTTTTGTTCTCAAGATTGCTTTGGCTATTCGGGGTCTTTTGTGTTTCCATACAAATTGTGAAAGTTTTTGTTCTAGTTCTGTGAAAAATGCCAGTGGTAGTTTGATAGGGATTGCATTGTATTTGTAGATTGCTTTGGGTAGTAGAGTCATTTTCACAATGTTGATTCTTCCAATCCAAGAACATGGTATACCTCTCCATCTATTTGTATCATCTTTAATTTCTTTCATCAGTGTCTTATTTTCTGCATACAGGTCTTTTGTCTCCTTAGGTAGGTTTATTCCTGGATATTTTATTCTTTTTGTTGCAATGGTAAATGGGAGTGTTTTCTTGATTTCACTTTCAGATTTTTCATCGTTAGTGTATAGGAATGCCAGAGATTTCTGTGCATTAATTTTGTATCCTGCTACTTTACCAAATTCATTGATTAGCTCTAGGAGTTTTCTGGTAGCATCTTTAGGATTCTCTATGTATAGTATTATGTCATCTCCAAACAGTGACAGCTTTACTTCTTCTTTTCCGATTTGGATTCCTTTTATTTCCTTTTCTTCTCTGATTGCTGTGGCTAAAACTTCCAAAACTATGTTGAATAAGAGTGGTGAGAGTGGGCAACCTTGTCTTGTTCCTGATCTTAGTGGAAATGCTTTCAGTTTTTCACCGTTGAGGACAATGTTGGCTGTGGGTTTGTCATATATGGCCTTTATTATGTTGAGCAAAGTTCCCTCTATGCCTACTTTCTGCAGGGTTTTTATCATAAATGGGTGTTGAATTTTGTTGAAAGCTTTCTCTGCATCTATTGAGAAGATAATATGGTTTTTCTCCTTCAATTTGTTAATATGGTTTATCACATTGATAGATTTGCGTATATTGAAGAATCCTTGCATTGCTGGGATAAACCCCACTTGATCATGGTGTATGATCCTTTTAATGTGCTGTTGGATTCTGTTTGCTAGTATTTTGTTGAGGATTTTTGCATCTATGTTCATCAGTGATATTGGCCTGTAGTTTTCTTTCTTTGTGACATCCTTGTCTGGTTTTGGTATCAAGGTGATGGTGGCCTCGTAGAAGGAGTTTGGGAGTGTTCCTCCCTCTGCTATATTTTGGAAGAGTTTGAGAAGGATAGGTGTTAGCTCTTCTCTAAATGTTTGATAGAATTCGCCTGTGAAGCCATCTGGTCCTGGGCTTTTGTTTGTTGGAAGATTTTTAATCACAGTTTCAATTTCAGTGCTTGTGATTGGTCTGTTCATATTTTCTATTTCTTCCTGATTCAGTCTTGGCAGGTTGTGCATTTCTAAGAATTTGTCCATTTCTTCCAGGTTGTCCATTTTATTGGCATAGGGTTGCTTGTAGTAATCTCTCATGATCTTTTGTATTTCTGCAGTGTCAGTTGTTACTTCTCCTTTTTCATTTCCAATTCTATTGATTTGAGTCTTCTCCCTTTTTTTCTTGATGAGTCTGGCTAATGGTTTATCAATTTTGTTTATCTTCTCAAAGAACCGGCTTTTAGTTTTATTGATCTTTGCTATCGTTTCCTTCATTTCTTTTTCATTTATTTCTGATCTGATTGTTATGATTTCTTTCCTTCTGCTAACTTTGGGTTTTTTTTGTTCTTCTTTCTCTAATTGCTTTAGGTGCAAGGTTAGGTTGTTTATTCGAGATGTTTCCTGTTTCGTAAGGTAAGACTGTATTGCTATAAACTTCCCTCTTAGAACTGCTTTTGCTGCATCCCATAGATTTTAGGTCGTCGTGTCTCCATTGTCATTTGTTTCTAGGTATTTTTTTATTTCCTGTTTGATTTCTTCAGTGATCACTTTGTTATTAAGTATTGTATTGTTTAGCCTCCATGTGTTTGTATTTTTTACAGATCTTTTCCTGTGCTTGATATCTAGTCTCATAGCGTTGTGGTCGGAAAAGATACTTGATACAATTTCAATTTTCTTAAATTTACCAAGTCTTGATTTGTGACCCAAGATATGATCTATCCTGGAGAATGTTCCATGAGCACTTGAGAAAAATGTGTATTCTGTTGTTTTTGGATGGAATGTCCTATAAATATCAATTAAGTCCATCTTGTTTAATGTATCATTTAAACTTGTGGCTTCTTATTTATTTTCATTTTGGATGATCTGTCCATGGATGAAAGTGGGGTGTTAAAGTCCCCTACTATGAATGTATTACTGCTGACTTCCCCTTTTATGGCTGTTAGTATTTGCCTTATGTATTGAGGTGCTCCTATGTTGGGTGCATAAGTATTTACAATTGTTATATCTTCTTCTTGGATTGATCCCTTGATCATTATGTAGTGTCCTTCTTTGTCTCTTGTAATAGTCTTTATTTTAAAGTCTATTTTGTCTGATATGAGAATTGCTACTCCAGCTTTCTTTTGGTTTCCATTTGCATGGAATATCTTTTCCCATCCCCTCACTTTCAGTCTGTATGTGTCTCTAGGTCTGAAGTGGGTCTCTTGTAGACAGCAAATATATGGGTCTTGTTTTTGCATCCATTCAGCCAATCTGTGTCTTTTGGTGGGAGCATTTAGTCCATTTACATTTAAGGTAATTATCGATATGTATGTTCCTATTCCCATTTTCTTAATTGTTTTGGCGTCGTTATTGTAGGTCTTTTCCTTCTCTTGTGTTTCTTGCCTAGAGAAGTTCCTTTAGCAGTTGTTGCAAAGCTGGTTTGGTGGTGCTGAACTCTCTCAGCTTTTGCTTGTCTGTAAAGGTTTTAATTTCTCCATCAAATCTGAATGAGATCCTTGCTGGGTAGAGTAATCTTGGTTGCAGGTTTTTCTCCTTCATCACTTTAAATATGTCCTGCCAGTCCCTTCTAGCTTGCAGAGTTTCTGCTGAAAGATTAGCTGTTAACCTTGTGTTAACAAGGTTAATCCCTTGTGGGGATTCCCTTGTGTGTCATTGTTGTTTTTCTCTTGCTGCTTTTAATATGTTTTCTTTGTATTTAATTTTTGACAGTTTGATTAATATGTGTCTTGGTGTATTTCTGCTTGGATTTATCCTGTATGGGACTCTCTGTGCTTCCTGGACTTCATTAACTATTTTGTTTCCCATATTAGGGAAGTTTTCAACTATAATCTCTTCAAATATTTTCTCAGTCCCTTCTTTTTCTCTTCTTCTTCTGGAACCCCTATAATTCGAATGTTGGTGCATTTAATGTTGTCCCAGAGGTCTCTGAGACTGTCCTCAGTTCTTTTCATTCTTTTTTCTTTATTCTACTCTGCAGTAGTTATTTCCACTCTTTTATCTTCCAGGTCACGTATCCGTTCTTCTGCCTCAGTTATTCTGCTATTGATCCCATCTAGTGTATTTTTCATTTCATTTATTGTGTTGTTCATTGTTGTTTGTTTCATCGTTAGTTCTTCTAGGTACTTGTTAAATGTTTCTTGCATTGTGTCTATTGTATTTCCAAGATTTTGGATCATCTTTACTGTCATTATTCTGAATTCTTTTTCAGGTAGACTGCCTATTTCCTCTTCATTTGTTAGGTCTGGTGGGTTTTTATCTTGCTCCTTCATCTGCTGTGTGTTTTTCTGTCTTCTCATTTTGCTTATGTTATTGTGTTTGGGGTCTCCTTTTTGCAGGGTGCAGGTTCGTAGTTCCGGTTGTTTTTGGTGTCTGTCCCCAGTGGCTAAGGTTGGTTCAGTGGGTTGTGTAGGCTTTGTGGTGGAGGGCACTAGTGCCTGCGTTCTGGTGGATGAGGCTGGATCTTGTCTTTCTGGTGGGCAGGTCCACGTCTGGTGGTGTGTTTTGGAGTGTCTGTGGCCTTATTATGATTTTAGGCAGCCTCTCTGCTAATGGGTGGGGTTGTGTTCCTGTCTTCTTAGTTGTTTGGCATAGGTTGTCCAGCACTGTAGCTTGCTGGTCCTTGAGTGAAGCTGGGTGCTGGTGTTAAGATGGAGATTTCTGGGAGATTTTCGCCGTTTGGTATTATGTGGAGCTGGGAGGTCTCTTGTGGACCAGTGTCCTGAAGTTGGCTCTCCCACCTCAGAGGCACAGCTCTGACTGCTGGCTGCTGCACCAAGAGCCTTTCATCCACACGGCTCAGAATAAAAGGAAGAAAAAGTAGAGAGAATTAGTAGAAGTAGAAAGAGAGAAAGAAAGAAAGAAAGGAGGGAAGGAGGGGGAAAGGACAAAAAGAAAGGAGATAAAATAAAATAAAGATAAAATATAATAAAATTATTAAAATAAAAAAACTATTAAGAGAAAAAAAAATTTTAAAAACGGACGGATAGAACCCTAGGACAAATGGTGGAAGCAAAGCTATACAGACAAAATCTCACACAGAAGCGTACATATACACACTCACAAAAGAGGAAAAGGGGAAAAAATCATATATCTTGCTCTCAAAGTCCACCTCCTCAATTTGGGATGATTTTAATCCACTGCTTCTGAGGCTGCTGGGAGAGATTTCCCTTTCTCTTCTTTGTTCTCACAGCTCCTGTGGCTCAGCTTTGGATTTGGCCCCACCTCTGTGTGTAGGTCGCCGGAGGGCGTTTGTTCTTCGCTCAGACAGGATGGGGTTAAAGGAGCCGCTGATTCGGGGGCGCACTCAGGCCGGCGGGGAGGGAGGGGCACGGAGTGCGGGGCGGGCCTGCGGCGGCAGAGGCCGGCATGACGTTGCACCAGCCTGAGCCGCGCCGTGCGTTCTCCCGGAGGAGTTGTCCCTGGATTCCGGGACCCCGGCAGTGTCGGGGTGCACAGGCTCCTCAGAAAGGGGGTGTGGATAGTGACCTGTGCTCGCACACAGGCTTCTTGGGGGCGGCAGCAGCAGCCTTAGCGTCTCATGCCCGTCTCTGGGGTCCGCGCTTTTAGCCGCGGCTTGGTCCCGTCTCTGGAGCTCCTTAAAGCAGCGCTCTCAATCCCTCTCCTCGTGCACCAGGAAACAAAGAGGTAAGAAAAAGTCTCTTGCCTCTTCGGCAGGTCCAGACTTTTCCCCGGACTCACTCCCGGCTAACCGTGGCGCACTAACCCCTTCAGGCTGTGTTCACGCCGCCAACCCCAGTCCTCTCCCAGCGCTCCGACCAAAGCCCGAGCCTCAGCTCCCAGCCCCGCCCGCCCCGGCGGGTGAGCAGACAAGCCTCTCGGGCTGGTGAGTGCCAGTCGGCATCGATCCTCTGTGTGGGAATCTCTCGGCTTTGCCCTCCGCACCCCTGTTGCTGCGCTCTCCTCCGCGGCTTCGAAGCTCCCCCCTCCGCCACCCGCGAAGGGGCTTCGTAGTGTGTAGAAACCTTTCCTCCTTCACAGCTCCCTCCCACTGGTGCAGATCCCGTCCCTATTCTTTTGTCTCTGTTTATTCCTTTTTCTTTTGCCCTACCCAGGTACGTGGGGGGTTTCTTGCCTTTTGGGAGGTCTGATGTCTTCTGCCAGCCTTCAGTAGGTGTTCTGTAGGAGTTGTTCCATGTGTAGATGTATTTCTGGTGTATCTGTGGGGAGGAAGGTGATCTCCACGTCTTAGTCTTCCGCCGTCTTCCCGGAAGCCTCTGTTTTTTGAGTTTTTGATACATGTTTTTATTAAATATTTTTGAAAGTTGTAAAGGCCACATGTACATCTGTATTGTGTATAAAGTTTTGGAATCACTGGCTTGAAACATGTGAAACTCATCCCCAGTTAATAAGGTTATTGAACGATACTTGATGATTTATATAAATCACTAGCTAATTTTCTGTTTTCAAGGATGATAGCGATAGCCATGAATGTAACAACTGTTTTGAGTTCTTTGAGTCCTTGCAAATGATTGATCCTGAGGGTGGTCTGGGGAACCCCTGCGACAAGATTCAAGTATTATTTTCCAATACCTTATCTAGTTTATATAACTCAATCAGGATTTTTCTGAAACAGCATAATTTAGAGAACAAGGAATCATCCTTCAACAATTCATTCTTAATGCCCAAGGCTACTATTTTGAGGACTTGGCAAACAATACTGCTTTGAAAATGAATAAAACTAATTATTAGTGACACATGATATCTTCTTACCATCAGTTAACTTAGGTGAGGTGTTCTCGAGCAACCACACCAATGTTCCTACAAAATCAGAGAATACCTCTGGCTGGTTTGGTGCTAAAGTGGTGAGTCTCAGCCCGCACTGAATATTAGAATCACCTGGGAAGATTTTTAAACTAATGATGCCCAAGCCCTACATCCAGCTGTTCTGATTTAATTGTTCTAGGGGAATAGACTGGGGATTTGTATTTTTAAAATGCATCCCAGGTGTTTCTAACTTGCAGTCAGAGTTGAGAACCACTGCCAAGGGAGGGAGATACACCATATGTAGTCTACTTCCCTATGAATGGGTTAATTTTAGCATTTAGGACCATTCTCAATAATACATCATTCTGAGGAAAATTTACATCTTGTCCTATTGGTTGAGGACAAAATATCTTTAATATTACTGGGAACCTTTATTGGACTTTGTAGTATTTGGGGACTGTCATTTGACTTTGTAGCAATTAAGCTCATTTTTTTCCATTCTTCACCTGTATCTGATAGGGATCTCCCTTGACCTTGCCCCAGGGATTGTTATTGTGGCAGCATTAAGTCGCCTCTGAATATCTCTCCAGGGCTGTAGTGCTCCCCACCTTGATGTGGTCTCTCATTTGATTCCCGAAAACTTGGTGCACTAGTATCTTTTGTCCATTGCCTGTTAATACTGGGATACAGTTGCTTTTATAATTATCTTTTTAAAGAGATCATGTCACCTTTCCCCTATTTCAACTGAAGTCAAATAGAATGGGATGTGAAAGCTCCATTGATTATCCATATTATTACATGTTTCCACAATATTTTTGTTATGAAATATGTTCCCTAGTCTGAATAAAAATTTTCACAGGCCCCCTATTTTTTGGTGCAGTTCCTCTAAAATGTTTGTTTTGGTTTGGCTAGCCATCACAAAGAAGCAAATGCAATTCCAAACCCCAAATGCAGGTAAACAGTAGTAAAACCAAGCTGTTTATTTGGTGCCTTTTATTTGGTGCCTTTTTAGAAGTCCTATAGTCACTCTGACAGTGCTGCCCAGAAACCAGTTCTCTGGGTGCTCTTTCTTGAGTTATTCATAAATCTTTGAGTCAGTTTACCTGCTGGATATGTGATCCTAATTCTCTTTGATGTATCCATTCACTTAAAAGGGCAATAACCACAGGTACTCATAACTTGTTAGCCTACTTTCTTAGCACACCTATGAGAGGATCTGACGCCAGACATTCCATTGTCTCAACTGGTCCCTTTTAAATTTTAAAGGCTGTATGGCTCTAGTGTCTACTATATTTTGAGACTGCTCCTTCACCTTTTTAGTAGGCTAAAACATGACACGTTACATTGGTGTTGACAGTACCTTCCAAAAGTTACTTTCACCAGGTTGTTTTTCATTTATTATCCAGTCTTTTTATTTTTTTAATATTTATTTATTTATTTATTTTTGGCTGCGTCGGGTCTGAGTTGCGGCACATGTTGCGGTGCACGGGCTCTTCGTTGCGGTGTGTGGGCTTCTCTCGTTGTGGCGCGCGGGCTTAGTTGCCCCATGGCATGCGGGATCCTAGTTCCCCGACCAGGGATGGAACCCGCATCCCCTGCATTGGAAGATGGATTCTCAACCACTGGACCACCAGGGAAGTCCCCCAGTCTTTTTTTTTTTTTTAACCTACTTGATATTATAGTCATTTCATTAGTCACCAAACATAAATCCATGAACATGTGGACCTCCGGGTTGTTTGATTTCTCTGCATGTTACACTGCCATCAGAACTGCCTGAATTTTGGCATGGTTTTCTAGTTGGTCTGGCTGGCCCTTTGCCCATTTTCCCATCTTAAGGTGAAGGGCAGCAGGTTTTCATTTAACACTGCTCCTGGTGAGAGTGGAACTGCTATCCACTAGCAAAAACATAATCTCTACCTTCCTCCAGAAAATTCCCCCAGGGCTGTCTCCACTTAGCCAGAAGCTTTCCATCACTACCTGTCGACATGGACACTCCTTGGAGCAGCTCAGGAGCAAGTGGCTAACTGGCACCTCCATGTGTAGTGCCATGGGGACGTGCTTTGGCCCTTTTCTGAAGCTACCCTTGCAATTTTAATTGGGTGGTCTGAGCTCCGCCTCCCTGATTTGATTGGACCCATGGCGTAACTGGAAGCCCCTTCTGTGGTAATAAAATGGTTTTGAGGTTTTAAGGACTTGTTCCATTAAGTCTTTAATTTCAGATAGACCCAAGAAGGTGGGGGAATATTTGATTTTCTAGGTGGATATGAGTTGCCTTTACCCCTTGGAATTTCTTGCACTGAAGTCTTGCTGGTTTCTTCAGGATACCACAGATGGGTTCATTCAACATTGACCCTAACGTCCTTTCTATCTATAGGGGCCAAAATTACACTTCCTAAACTCCCTTGTTTTGGATGAGATTTAGATTTTTCAGATTAGATCTTAATTAGGAATTAAGTGGAAAAGAGGCTGTAGTCAGTGATGCATCCAGTTTGCTGATACAGATCCAGCACATGTGGAGCGGCTCATAATGACCTTCATAATCCTCCAGTCACAACTAAGGCACAACTGAAAGCCACGATTGCAGCAGCAGCTTCCTAATCCATGGATAATGGTGGTGTGCGCCTGGATCCAGCAGTTTAGACGGCAGTCTCCTATAGCTGCTTCTTGATTTTCCATCTTCCTGACTGACCCAGAGATAGCAGTTTCCTTGACAGGTTCACTCTGTGGTGGTGTTCTGGGAATTAATCCAAGACTCAGCCCAGGGCCTGTTTCTGTGGGCCTCCCACAATTTTGTAAACACTTAATTTTCTGCAGTAAATACGTTTCTGCTTTTAATAGCTAGAGAGATTTCTGTTATATATAGTTAGATCCTGACTGCTACACAGCTGGTCCTTTCTTGGCTGTGCAGGGACCGTTTCCACACACTAAGATACAGAGTTCCTGATGCCTGGTGATTGACATGTCTAAAGTAAATGCTTGGACTACTGGGTTGTCACTAATTGTATACTCTGCTGGACAGCTATTTTAAATTAGTGTAGACTGTTGTTGCCTCCTTCCTTTACCCACTTTCCCCAATAAAATACTTGATTTCTAAAGTTGACATAACCCTACTGGAGGAAGACAAAAGTATACTGCATTCCTTGAAAACTGATGGCAGGTTAATCCACATTCCTTTTCAGTTGGTATGTTGAAAAACATACTAGGCAAGTCAGTTACAGCTAAATATTTTTCAGGAGCTTTAACGAATTCATTAGTGATTTGGAAGTGTAGCCAGCACACCCACTGCTTTAGCAATTAAAAATAAATGTAAGGCTTTTTAAACATATATCCTTGAGAATTAAATGGAGATATAGTTTTACAAATCACCCCTATCTCTTTCAAATATTTTATATTTGGGGAGGTTTCAGCTTGTTTCCCATATAATTAATTTTCGTGGATGATTAGATATATACTCTTTTCTTTCTCTGTCTCTTTGCTAGTAACATTTTATTTCTTAATTTGCATGGTAAATACACAGATATTCAGTTGATAATTATCCCTTGAGTTTTATTTTAATTGTAAAATGCACATAACATAAAACTTACCATCTTAACCATTTTTAAGTGTACAATTCAGTGTCAAGTATATTCATATTGTTGTGCAGCAGACCTCCAGAAAGTTTACATCTTGCAAAACTGAAACTCTGTACCAATTAAACAACTCCCCATTTCCCCCACCCCCTGACCCCTGGCAACTACCATTCTACACTTCGTTACTGTGAATTTGACAACTCTAGGTAACTCATAGGTGTAATCATGGTATTTATTCTTTTGTGACTGGCTTTTTCACCTAGCATAATATCCTCATGGTTCATACATGTTGTAGCATGTGTCAAAATGTCCATCCTTTTTAAGTTTGGATACTATCCCATTTTTTGGATTGACCACATTTTGTTTATTCATCCTTCGATGGACACTTGGATTGCTTCCACCATTTAGCTATTGTGAATAATGCTTCTGTGAACTTGGATGTGCAAATATCTCTTGAAGACCCTGTTTTAAATTCTCTTGGATGAATACCCAGAAGTGAGATTGCTGGATCATATGATAATTCTATGTTTAATTTTTTTTTGAAGAACTGCCGTACTGTTTTCCATAGCAGCTGCATTAAATATATGCTTTCAAATAGGCAGTTTGACACGTTGCCACAAATAGGTAGCTTGACACGTTGCTATTTAGCCTTCTGACCATAATCATAAAAATATTGAACTTGTTTATCAGATTAAGATAGTGAAAGGTATTTTTAGTCTCTCCAACCCAATTATTCACTCTGAAGTTTGGGCCGCTACCAGTTCAATTTCCGTGCTTGGCCACCTGTTTCTAGTTTAATCTTAGTTTTCATTACCAGTGTGTCCATATTACCCAAATCTTTAAACATTTCTGTCTTTTGCAGAGTAGTCATTATTTTGGAGCCATAGTTAATACTAATTCCCTCTACTAAGCTTTTGGATTTCACAGGATAATCAGGGCCTACTTCACTCCCAGACTAGCTTTGTGGATCCCTTGCCAATTCTGTAATTTTAGGGGGCTGCTACCTTCAGCATGAGATAGTTAGGGACAAGCTCAGCTTGGTTTATTCGGCCTGGAGGGATGCTATCTCTAAGCCTCACTGCCTTCTATGATTGCCTCATCAGGGATTGCCTCTGGAATCTAAGGTTGTTTTCTTGTTACTTCCTTAACTACCTCATTTGACTGCCTGCCAGTTTTATCCTTCAAGACCCATTTTTCTCTCGAAAATTATTCCTGCTTTCTTCTAGCTAATATATTGCCCCATTTCTACAGTTGAATGACTAAGGTAAACCTACGCTCACATAAGCATTCGTCTACTAATTTTAGGGCAGCTTCCTAATATGTTAATTAGAGCAGTCCTCTTAGTGAGAGGTGCTATGAGTTCCATTTCCTTCATTAAAAGAAATTGTTATGGTATTCTGACTCTACTGTAGTTTCAGTGGGGTCTGATGCATCTTGACAAACCCATCTGTTCATGGCTAACTTCATCTTTGGCTTCAAGAATAACTTCTGTTATTTGCTACTGAATCCATTGTATTAGCTGTGAGCCAGCTCTTTCACCAGACTGTAAATATCTATTTCATGGGGAGCAGGAGAGGGCTTCTTCATCCTTGAAGGGGACTCTAGGCTCCTTTAAGTATGTTCCAAGCCTTCCTTCCTGGGGAGACTTCCTAAACTTCTGATTTTATTTTTGATACATAATGGTGTCTACCCATTTAGTGTATATTAACCAAGCCAGAGCCCCTTTTTCTATCTCTTTGTCAAATTCTTTCCTTGATTTTTACCTTGAGCCAGGGTATAAGCCCCTATTTCCTACCTCTTACAATCTTAAGCCAAGCCAGAACCTTCAGCAGAATGGTAATAATTGTCCCCCTATGTTAGGCTGCTTTCTGGTCTCCATTCTTCTTTCCACTTTTTAACAATGTGGTACTGCAGACTTATTTTAAAATATCCTCTAGGATGCTTCCTTTTCCCCTTTACATAACATGGAAACTTAGAAGTGGCAATAAGCTCATACTGCCTTAATACCTTCAAATTTTATCTCCTTTGGGAAGCAATATGTTTCCTCCTTTTGCTCTATACCTGGGTAAAAACTACCCACTTGGTTGCAGTACAAACTGACCTAAGTTAATTTATCCATTCAGCAATTGTTAGGTTCTTTTGGCATTTTCCACTAGCCTTTGGAAGTCAGAAGTAGTTGGTGCTTTATATGTTTGCTTCCCCACAATCTTTCTGTCAGGTGATATGAAAGCAAATCTCAGATCCAGTTTTGCCAAAGATACACTTGTCAACAAAAGCAGGCAGAAACAGTTTTTTTACCTGTTCTTGTAGTTCATGGGGAGTCCCACCCTCTGCCCTTAGTTCCTCTATTACTTGATGGCTGGATCAGCTAGCTTTGTAGATAGCTCAGTGAAGAGTCTTACATGAAATAAAATGACACAGAACCAATGTTTGGAACTTTAGACCTTAAGGTCTAAAGTGCATCAAAACTATTAGGCCGCTGGGCTTGCCAGATTTTTAAATCTTGTTCATGCAAGGGCAGTGGGGCCTAAGCAGCGTCCTAACCACCTACATATCTTGAACACCATTTATTTCACTGATGAAAAAATTATCTCTAACATCTCTTATGTTGATTAACATCCCCTTAGGGTATAGATATTTATATCCATTTGGAAGGTGCTTAATAACCTCCTCTGGAGTATGAATTCCTAAGGTACATCATAAGCTAACTAACCACCTTTATAGTGTGGAATGACAGTTATCTTGGATATATCACAATTTCTGTTATAGAAGATACAAAGATAGTCATGTAATTAGATAGCAGTTATGTGGGAAAAAAAGAAAAATCTGAGGATATTTCTCTATATTACAAGGTAAACTTGTCAAGTACATGTAACCTTTATCTTTCCCAGACTTTCCCTTAGTAGCTCTTCTGCCCTGAAGATATTCCGTATTCTCACAGTCTTAGTCCCTCATCAGTATAGGTTCTTAAGAAAAGGATTTGACTCATACACAATAAGGGGTTAATAACAGAGTAGAGAAGGCAGGAGCAAGTTAGAAGCTTGTTGTGTGCAAAGCACCAAGAGTATTTACATATTTGAAGATGCCTGGGAAGGGTAAACAGTTGAGCAGAATTGTACCATTTCATATCACCATTTACTGAACACGCACTATGCAAATACTGATTCACATTGTCATAGTCCGTTCAGAGTACTATAACAATACCCCAGAGTGGGCGGCTTATAAACACCAAGTGTATTTCTCACAGTTCTGGAGGCTGGAAATCCCAGATCAAGGCACCATCAGATTCAATATCTGGTGACAGCCCGCTTCCTTGTTCATAAATAGCCACCTTTCCTCTGTCCTTACGTGACAGAAGGGACAAGGGAGCTCTCTGGGGTCTATTTTATAAGGGCCTTATCTGACCTAATAATGACTTATATGACCTGATTACCTTTCCAAGGCACCATCTCCAAATGCTATCACGTTGGGTATTAGGTTTCAACATGTGAATTTGGGGGGGATACAAACATTCAGTCTATAGCACACGTATGCCTATATATATGTATACACATTATCTCATTCAGTCCTTACAACTTCCTTGTTAGGCAGATAGCATCATTTCTATTTTATATTTTAAGAAACTGAGGCTCAGAGAGGTTAAATAACTTGCCTAAGTTCCTCTCACTACCTTTACAATGATAAAATTTCCTGGGGCTTGCATTTTAACAGTGAACAAAGCCCTTAGAACATAGGAAATCATTTCTCACTGTAATTTTCAGGCTTCGGTGAACTGGCGGGAAACGTGATTGTCACATTAAACAACTGATCGCTTTTGTGGTGGGAGAACTCAGAGGGGTTTGCAAGAAAAATCATCCATGTGTACTGAATCTCTATCTTAATAGTTTCATCTGCTGGTGTTCCTTCTTCCCCCCACTCCACCCTCCTTATGCATATACATGCACAGGAACTCTCACACACAGACATGTTTATTTCTTGCATATTTAGCTAATATTACTCTACAAGAGTGCTGTGTTTGGAATGTTGTGAGATATTTTCTTTTTATTAATTTTTACAAGGAATTGACATAAAATCCTAATATCATTCCCATTGGGTATCTTTTAACGTTAGCGTATTCTGCCTGCTTCTTTGCTATAGTCAGAGGTCTTTGAGGTCCTTATACAAATCTCTTTGAGTTGAAACTGTCAGCCATATTTTGTGGTTAAAACTGATTGCAAGTAAGTTTTATATTGACTTTTACACATTAACTATTTTGCATAGACTATTTATTCACAGCCCTGTATCTTACCGTTTTTTTGATTAATCAATTAGCAAAAAAGAAATCATCTTCTATCTTATTAAAGTGGTCATTGAACACAAACTGTTAGCCATTATTTCATGGCAATTATCACCAATGTAATAGTTATTTTTAAAAGTCAGCACCTTGTACCTTCATTTATATAATGATTATCATCTGTATGTCATCTCATAAATGAGGCAGCTATGAACTCTGCCTATTGCTCATTACTGTAGATACAAAAATAAAAAGTTATGGAATAAAGGGTAGAACTTCTAGTTAAGATGATATCACATGCTCATGCTTTGGAGTCCTCTATTCCAGATACATAGATAGAATAGATAAAATAGATAAAAGAGAAAAATGAGAACAATATAACTATATTGAGAAACAAGGTAAATATCTCTCTCTAAGTGAAGCTGAAACCAAGCATCTGGACCTCAGAGCAGATTGAGGTGTACAGGACTTCTTTTCCCTTGGGTAAAAGGCATTAGTGCCCCACTTGATATGGGGGACCAAATCAAGACTTGTTGCTTTGTGAAAATAACAGAGACCACCCAAATGAGAATAAGAGAGTATTTCTTCAGAGTTTGCTATAGCAAGGGGATCAGCCACTATCACTTGCATTTGACAGAGATCCAAAACGAGTCAGGAGTGGGAAAGCTTTATAGAGTGGGGAAAAAAAGAAGCCTTCAGGTATGTTTTGATCAGAGATTATTGGCATAGGGAAGCTGGAAGCAGGCTAACTAGAAGTGGGACATCCTGTATGATTGGTTTGGAGAACATATTTGGATTTTGCTTCTTGATCCTGAGCACAGACTTTTGATAATCATTTAAAAAAAAATCCCAGGAAATTGATTCTGCTACCTGAAATAGTCATGCTCCCATGAATAATTTGAGGCCTCCTTTCATTAATCAAGGTGTATTTTGGAATTAGGATATAAATTTCTTTATAACTTTAATTGGCCCATGAGTGTTTCCTTCCATTAGTAAAAATAAATGTTGTTTAAAAGTAGATTTTAGAAAAGGAATACAATGGAACTTCCCATTTTTTTCTCCAGAATATCATTCATTTTCACTCATGATATTTACACTGAAATGTGTGGTTTAGAATAGCAAAGAATATGACTTAACTAGTTATAAAAGTTACAAAAGTGGTTAAAAACATTCTTCTATTTTCTAGAAAATAATCACAAAATATGTAGTAAAAATATAACTAGCCCCAAGGGTACTTAAAATTGGGAAGGTTTATTTAAGTGGACAGTGCCACACAACTTTCCTGCAAATTTCCTGTATGACTCTCAGGGCTCCATAGGCATTATCATACAGAAGATCAAAATAATATAGAAGTGGCAAGAGCTTATTTGATTGTACTAATGATGTTTTCCTGCTTTCCACATGACCTTGATCAGAAGAGGCCAGAGTACCTATTTGAGAGTCACAGTGATGAATCTGGTAACAATAATATTAGACACATTACAACAATATATTGGTCCCCTTGACACAATAATGCTGTGATTTTTATCGAAATATTATTTTGGAGTATAAATTTTGCATTTTCTAAAGCCTTAAATCCATGGTAAAGATGAATGCAATGCATCCAATTCATAGTATTTATCCTGGAGAGTGGCCAAGATGGCAGAGTAGAAGGGCCCTAAACTCACCTCCTTTCATGAGCACACCGAAATCACGACAATCTGCAGAACAACCATCGCTGAAAAAGACTGAAACCGACCAGAAAAGATACTGTACAGCTAAAGACATAAAGATGGAACCACAATGAGACTGGTAGGAGGGGCAGGCTCACGATATAATCAAATCCCATAGTATTTATCCTGACAAGCAATGCACATTTTCTTTCATTTCAAATGGTCCTCAGCTGTTTGGCTTTGACTTCAATTGACACATCCAAATGCAAAATATTTCCACTAATTATCACTTCCAGTTTTCCTCAGATACTCTCTCCATTTTTTCTACCTTTCATAGGATGAAATCAAGTGTCCATTTTCCCCTTTTATTATTA
Organism: Grampus griseus; assembly: GCF_964374135.1. Classification (NCBI taxonomy): domain Eukaryota; kingdom Metazoa; phylum Chordata; class Mammalia; order Artiodactyla; family Delphinidae; genus Grampus; species Grampus griseus. The sequence continues at coordinate 122,827,840 of NC_138999.1, read as the reverse complement.
ACAAACCATTGATAAATTTAGATCCTTCTAAGATTTGTATTCTCCTTTATTTTTACTAGACTGTAATTCTCATCATTACAAATTCTGTGACTTTGTCATTTAGCTGAGGCTTCTGTACCTTTATTCTGTAACTTTTGAAAATGTTGGTACCTCAGGAGTTTTTTTACCATTCAATTTTGAAACCTGGATTAATTCCTCTCTATTTTATTGAAATTGCTCATTATAATTATCTTATAATTGCCAAAGCCAGTGCTCTTGTCTCAGTTTTCAACTACTTTTAAAGACTGTGGCATGAGACAGTGTTGACCAATCAATCCTCAATGTATAAATTTCAATCCTAATTAAAATCTATTTTGAATTTTTGAAAAGGTCTGCAGTAGTCAGAGAACACAAAACAACAAGGATCTGTCACTTTCTACCTATTAGCTTTGCAAAAATTAGAAAGCAGGGTAATACTAATTATTGACAGAAGTATGCAAACATAGGAACCCTCAGGCATTGCTGATGTGAAGATAGTTTATTGTAGTCATTCTGTAGAACGATCTGACATAATTTAAAGGAAGTCTATTCTAATACAGCAATTCAACTGTGGGATATAATCCTAAAGTATTTCCCACACAGGCTCTTCAAAGAACACATATAAGGCAGTCCACTGCTGTACTTGCATATAACGGAAGAGTTTGAAGCAATGTGGATATTCATCAGTTGGAGATTGAATAGGTGAAATGTTGTAGATGTAAGGGGGTCAAGGGCCTTGTATCCCTGCATCACCCAGGCATTTTCTGCAGACTAGCTCACATGGGTAGGGGTGCAACCCTGGGAAAAGTAGCTTCATGAGTCTCTAGGGGATGCAAATATGAGCCTTCAGCAATTTGTATTTTCAGTAGTTGGGAAATGGGTGCATTGGCCTGCAGAGGGGATCTAGGTAAAACACTTTTGTATCCATTACACTATACTTTGACAACATATCTGAAATGTAACCAATTCTCACTAGGTCCCCCACTACCATCCTGGCCTAATCCATCATCATCTCTCACCTGGCTTATTGCCATAGCCTTCTAACTGGTCTTCCTGCTAACATCCCAGTGCCTCTATTTCTTCTCTACACCGTACCTTGAAATATCCTTTTAAAATGTCAGAAGATGTGGCACATATATACAATGGAATATTACTCAGCCATAAAAAGAAAGGAAATTGAGTTATTTGTAGTGAGATGGATGGACCTAGAGTCTGTCATACAGAGTGAAGTAAGTCAAAAGAGAAAAACAAATACCGTATGCTAACACATATATATGGAATCTAAGGAAAAAAAAAATGTCATGAAGAACCTAGGGGTAAGACGGGAATAAAGACACAGACCTACTAGAGAATGGACTTGAGGATATGGGGAGAGGGAAGGGTAAGCTGTGACAACGTGAGAGAGTGGCATGGACATATATACACTACCAAACGTAAAATAGCTAGCTAGTGGGAAGCAGCCGCATAGCACAGGGAGATCAGCTCGGTGCTTTGTGACCACCTAGAGGGGTGGGATAGGGAGGGTGGGAGGGAGGGAGATGCAAGAGGGAAGAGATACGGGAACATATGTATATGTATAACTGATTCACTTTGTTATAAAGCAGAAACTAACACACCATTGTAAAGCAATTATACCCCAATAAAGATGTTAAAAAAAATGTCAGAGCATGCCACTTTTCAGCTCAAAGCTCATCAGTAGCTTCCATTTCACACCTAGACTAATTTGCAGAACTCTAAACATGACCTTTACGACCCTACTTGCTCTGTCCCTCACATATTTCTCTGACTTCACTTCCTATGTCTCTTCCTCTTGCTCACTCCACTCCAATTTCTTGCTATTCCTCAATATCCTAAGCACACTCACATACCATGTTTCTGTATGTAGTTTTCTTTTAGCCTGGAATATTCTCCAAGGCATCTGTATGGCTCACTCTCTGTTTCTGTTCAGACATCTATCACCTTGCCAGAGACAACTTCTATGACCAACATATATAAAATAACATTCTACTTCTGTCATTTTCCATCCTCTTAACTTGCTTGGTTGTTTTCTTCTACACAGTACGTATCTCCATTTGACATATTCTGTATTTATTGGTTTATTATCTTTCTCCTACCATTAGAAAGTAAAGTCCATGGAGTCAGGAACTTTATCTTGTTCTCAGCTGTGTCTTCATTGCCTGACCCATAGTAGATGCTCAAAAAGTCTTAAAAGAATGAATCAAGTGGGAAGCCAAAACTCTTAAAGAAAAATTTCTTTGGAGGGGTCTTTTGAGGCTTGTTTCCCCAAATTCTGTATATCAATAATATAAAAGGGAGGCTAACTATGGGAATGAGTTTCTGAGGCCAGCCCCAGAACCTCCTTTGAACTGTAATCTGCCAATTTCCTGATGAAACATGTAGCAGAGAGTAACTTTTCACCAAAAATCAGTCTGTTCCTCATCTTGCACACACAGATAAACTACTTTTCCCAGCCCTCTTTGCAGTTAAATGTTACCATGTGACTGAGTTCTCCCCATTGGAATGTGTACAGAAATGATGTATGACATTTTGGGGCCAACATTTTTAAGAAGTGGGTTTTCCCCTCCATGCTCTTTCCCCTTTTGTTAGCTGTATGCAGATGATGATGAGACATAATGATGAGAAAACTAGAGGATGGAAAGTCTCGGGGTCCTTGAAATACCACATGGAAGAGAGACATCCAGACCAGAAGTACCCACCTTGGACTGTCACATGAATGAGAAATAAATTTCTATTATGTTTATACGTTTGAGGGTCTATTTGATATAGAAGTTAAACCTACACTAACTGTTAGTTTGCTAGGGCTACCATAACAAAGTACCATAAGCTGAGTGGCTTAAACAACAGAAATTTATTGTTTCACAGTTCTGTGGGCTAGAAATCTGAGATCAAGGTGCTTCTGAGGGCTGTGAGGGAAAATCTTTTCCATGCCTCTCTCCTAGCTTCTGGCAGTTTGCTTGCTATCTTTGGCATTCATTGGCTTACAGATGATGTTCTCCATATGTATTCACATCATCTTCCCTTTGTTTGTGTCTCTTTCTCTTCACATGACCTTCTTTTTATAAGGGCACCAATCTATTGGATTGGGGCTATCCTACTCAACTAATTACATATTCAACCCTGTTTCAAAATAAGGTCAGATTCTGAGATACTGGGGACTTCAACTTAGAATTTGGGGAATACAAACCTATAACACTAACTAACCAAAATTTTCTTGCAATACAGTTGTGGAGGTGAGTATACCTCTGGATATAAACTGCTGGACATGTTTCCAGGTCTTAGAGCATAGGCTGCAGCAGGGTGGAGGCTAGGAGCAAGTGTAAGGAGGATTCTAGGAGGATTCTCGGAGGCTTAAGAAGGAGGAAACCTTCTATTTCTTGATTCATATACTTCCAAGTATATGTGTCTCTTTTTTTGTGTGCTGTTGACCCCAGGAACTTTTCCACCTTCTTCCTTTCCCATAAGTACTAATTTTGCAGATGTCATTAAGTGAAGGATCTTGAGATGAAATGATTATCCTGGATTATTCAGGTAGGCCCTAAATATGACCATGTGTATTCTTATAGAGAGGCAGAGGGATATTTGATGACAGAAGAGGAGTAGGAGAGGTGACCATGGAGGTGAGATTGGAGTGATGTGGGCACAAGCCGAGGAGTGCTGGCAGCCACCAGAGGCTGGAAGAGAAAAGAAACATTTTCCTCTAGAGCCTCTGGAGCGAGCATGGCCCTGCTGACATCTTAATTTCTGACCACTGAAAATGATCTCAGACTTTTGGCCTCCAGAAATGGCAGAGAATAAAGTTCTGTTGTTTTAAGCCACAAATTTTGTGACAACAGATACAGGAAGCTAAAACACTTGATTTAATAATATCAAATAAGGATGATAAAATCTACCTCAGAGTATCATGGTAAGGATTAAATCCAGTAATATATTTAAGTTTTCTTTTTTTTTTGAAGTATAGTGGATTTACAATATTGTGTTAGTTTCAGATGTGCAGCATAGTGATTCAATATTTTTGCAGATTATATTCCGTTACAGGTTATTAATTTTAAAAGTTCTTAATAGAAACAAGCATGTACCACATACTTCATAAATGGTAGCTATTTTTATAATAATTACTACTATTAATAAAACTGTATCTAATTATTTGGGGACATTTTTAGAAAAGGAATTTGGGTTCCGAGATGAGTAGCATGATTGAACTTGAGTGTATGTGCTTGTCAGGAGTTGAGGGATAGGAGAGTAGTGAAGAGTTGGGGCTGGGATAGAATTGCTTCTGATTTTAGACTAGAAAGTGGCATCTGTAGCAATCACTTTCCTTACTTCATGATCAATCCTTCCTCCAGTCATGTCCTACTCCAGCCCTGGGCAAGGTGAAGAGGAAAATGAAAATTAGAGGGGAAAAGGACAAAGAGTTTCTTTAGGAAGTAGCTCACTATAGGAGACATGGAGAATTTAGCCTAAGGGCTGCTGCCACCCCTGGGTGGTTAATATAGATAAGGCCATTCAGAATTTAGTCACATAGATGTCAGGAGTCAGAGATAGCGTATTTTTTCTTGACAAATAAATGTGTTCAATTGTTGACTAAAACAATTATTTTTGCTGTACAGCCCTTCTCTAGATTCAGTTCATCCACTTTTCATCTTGGGATTATATAATCAATTTATTGCAAGTGTAGTCCAAAGGACTGATCATTTCATGGGAAAATTTCTACTTGTTTATTTTTGTTTGTGGCATTAATTGCTATAAAATAATGGCATTGCTTTGTAAAATCTGGACATTTTACCCCTGGTGTACCTCCTAGGGAAAACAAAATCATATTATCAATAATACCTTGTTTTCCTCAAATAAATACTACTCTGAAACCTATCAGTGACGTAAAATATTATCTAATAAGCTAGTTGCCAAAATTTGAATTGAATAAGTAGCTGAATCAGCAGACTGTAATTGTATTTAATGGAGGGAAGGCTTTTCAGCTTTCTAATAGGTTGTTATGGAGCATCCAGTTATTTGACTCTCCTCTGACCCCTTATTCTTCTCCTTCTACCACCATGTGGGATGGGAGCCCATAGAACTGTACATATTCAAAACAAAATGAGGAAATGGAATTCAAATTAACATGACCATAATAATAGAACATTTATGAGACCATTTCTCATATTCCTAGTCTTTCCATATTTCAGTATGTCAACGAAGTGCTGAACTATGAGTCAGGAGACCTAAATTACTATCTTCAGGTCTGCAACTAGCTAACTAGGTGATATTAGACAAATCGGTTTGCCCTTATGAACTTCAGTTTCCCAATTTTTAAAATGACATGGTAAACTAAATGATCTCCAGTAGTGCTTTCAGGAGCCAACATGCATCATTCTGTATCAATTAGATTTTAGGGTTCCTTTCCAAAAAACACTTTTGACTTCCAAAGTGTAAATTGGTACATACTGGGGCAGAATTACTCTGACCAGAAGATTCAATGAATCCCAATTTCCCAAGAACTATTTCTGTATTTTTTCCAAAATTTGATGTTCAGCAACTTCATTTCCTTCTGCCTTGTTTCTTCATTTGTACTATAGCCTATGGTCATTGGTTGTTGTCTTAGTTCAGGCTGCTATAAAAAATTACCATAGACTGGGTGGCTTAAACAACAAACATTTATTTCTCACAATTCTGGATGCTGAGAAGTCCAAGATCAGGGTGCAGGCAGATCTGGTGTCTGGTAAGGGCCCACTTCCTGATTTGCAGATGGACCTCTTTTATTGTATCCTTACATGATAGACAGCAAAGAGAAATTCTGTGTTTTCTCCTCTTGTGTAAGGGCATTAATCCCATCGTGAAAGCTCTACCCTTATGACGTAATTATCTCCCAAGTGTCCCACCTCCAAATACCATGGGGATTAGGCCTCAATGTATGAATTTTGTGGGGACACAGACATTCAAGACATTCAGTCCATAGCAGTTGTAATTGGCAATCAGAGTCATGGCACAACCATTGTCAATAGCACATTATTAGCAGCCCATACCAAGGTGCACATGGTAGGGTCCCTTTCCATACTCCCAGCAGTTTCTTACTATAGTGAAGTGAATTAGAGAACTAAATAAATCTAACCGGTCTCCCTGCCCTTTTAGTACTACCTTTTAAAATCTATCCTTTAAATGAACCAGCAAATGCACTTGATCTTTGCTGATCATTTCTCCCCCAGGTATAAACCCATGAGCTGAACCCTAGGATCATGTGAAATGTCCAAACTCCTTACATGAGAAATGTATTCTCCAGCAGGATCCTGCACAACTTGGGTAGCTGGGCACTCACTCACTACTCTCCTTTCCCCATAGGAGAGGTCACTGCCGGCTAGTTCAGCCCTGTGCTGTGTCACCTTGGGAGAGGAGTGGTACTGGCAAAGATTCTCTTACTCTCTCCAATGCATCCAAATTCATACATGCTCAGACACACACACACACACGCATGCACGCGCGCGCGCGCACGCACGCAGCACTCTCCAGGTTTTTCCCAACCACAGCTGAGAGAGGTTGGGGCAGGTTCCCTGGCTCCTGCTGGTTTCACGGCCCATACCAAGATCTGTATGCCAGGTCACAGGTGGTTGAGATTCCTCCTTGATCCCTTGGCATATGGTGCTGGATCCCACAACTCCCACAGAGGCACTTTTGTTTGTGGGTGAATGCCTGATTAGTTCTTAAAAAGGAAGACAAAAGCGAGGAATGTCTTCACTAGCATGATGCTGATGTCACTCAGGTCTTGCCCATATTCCACAATGACCAGGACCTACATGCAGTTTCCTGGACTGATGTAGCTTTGACTTCCTCCATAAAGAAGTGAAAACTGTAGAGTTGTGGTCACACATTATCCAGTTCTCTAGAATGGGGCAACACTTTATATAGCAACTTTGGGAAAGTATGCAAAGTTCAGCAAGAAACATTACAAAACGTGCTTAGGATTGAATTGAAGGAAATGCTAACTTGCAAATCCTGAGTCGTGAGAATTAAGACAGGCCACTGGGTTTATTGCTTCTTGCTTTACCTTAACAGGTTATGTGCAGATATATTAGTTTCCTAGGACTCTTTAACAAATTACCACAAAATTGGTGGCTTAAAGAAACAAATGTATTTTCTCCCAGTTCTAGAGGTCAGAGTATGAGATCATTTTCAGTGGTCAGAAATTAAGATGTCTGCAGGGCCATGCTCTCTTCCGAGGTTCTAGAGGAAAATGTTTCTTTTCTCTTCCAGCTTCTGGTGGCTGCCAGCATTCCTTGGCTTGTAACCACCACTCCAGTGTCTGCCTCCGTGGTCACATTGCCTTCTCTTCTCTCTGGGGCAAATCTCTCTCTGCCTCTCTCATAAGAACAGATGTGGTTGTATTTAGAACTCACCTAGATAATACAGGATAAGATATTTAGCTCAATCACATCTGAAAAGACCCTTTTTCAAATCAGATAACATTTATAGGTCCAGGCATAAGGAACCAATACCTTTTTGGACCATTTTCTAGACTATTACAGCAGATATCTGTACTTCTTTTCCTTATCTCTTCTTAAAGTGATTCTTTTACTTGATTCCTTTTTCTCTAAGATCTTCTCAAGCATGAAGGTCAATTTGCTGTGTATACATGCCAGGCAATATGGTTTATCAGAGTGGTAGATGCATCTTTTAAAGTGAATGCTTGCAGAGAAAGTAGAAACTCCTTGCTTGGGAACAGAATTCTTCTAGAAGAATTATGGATGGAAATAGCATTAAACTTGGCTAGTAAGACCTGGGATCTTAAAAAATACTTTATATCCCTCTCATATCTTGTAAATTTCATGTATGTTAATTTGAAAAATGTCCCCTCATCTATCTAACTGAAGATTCTTTTTCTGTAAAATTAAGTAATCTCTAGTATACTCCCAGCTTTGATATTCTTAGATTCCATGATGCTTAACATAATGGGCTTGCTTTGTGTCAAGTCTTCTTTTCCCCTAGCCCTTGAGAAGATTCGCTTTCCTCTTTTTCTTTCCAGGTACATTTGTGCTCCCTTCCCGAACTGTGCCCTTTACATGTGGCAACCAAATTGCGCTCATTGTTATAGTGTTAGTTCTACAAGCTAAGACATTATTAATAGAATTGGTTAGAAATATTGACATCTGGGACCTCACATAATCAAGCCTAAAGCCACTTATAGAGGAATTTTTAATCCCAGGGCAAAAGCAGACTACCCCTGAATAAACAATCCTTTATGAATGAGAAGTTAGAGAGTCAAATCACACGTCTTAAAAATAAAATTTATTGCCAATGAAATCAGAAACCTCAATGGACAAGATAGAGATGAAGAATTAATGAACTAAAAGAGCTGAGAAACTGCCCAGAATGCAGAGAAGTAAAAATACAACTTAAAACCACAAAATTATGTGAAAAAGAGGCACCAGAAATGAAGTTAAAAGACAAGCTATAGTTAGGAAGGAGATACCTAGAAAACATAAAACCAACAAAAACGTTAGCTGGTGTTGTTTACTGATATGGGGAACATGGTGGAGAAGTAGAGGGTAGGAACAGATTTGTGGGTAGGTGGAAACCAATAGTTTATGTTGGTCATGTTAAACGAGATAACACACTTAGAGATATCAAATGGAGGTATCAAGTATGCAGCTAGATCTCGATATCTGAAGTTCTGTGAAGAGGTCCAGTCTAGGGTTATACATTTGTAGTCTTTGACACATGAACGGGATGGGTTAAATACATACAGGCATTTCTGAAGGACTCAGACCCTAAGTGGTGGGCTGTGGGGAAGACTACTGAACAAAAGCCAGGTTATGGGAAGTACAGTCAGGTTTCTAAGAGAGAATTTACCATAGAGGCAGATCGAGCCTGGCCTGGTTATACAAGACTGAACAAAGGAAAGAAGTAGTTCTAGTTAGAGCACCATGGAATAATTTTAAATAAAACCAGTGTTTATGGAGTTGTCTATAATTTACCAGGCACAGTGTTAGGTGTAATGTATATATTAACTCATTATGTCTTCAGATGAACCTATGGTTAAAGTATCATAATTAGTCCAGTTTTAACAGTTGGAGACACTGAGACTTAGAGCACTCAATACTTTGCCTAAATTCATACAGAATTGAGAAGCAGGGCTGGAATTTGATCTCAGAACTGCTCTGGTGACCAGTGAATGCCCCTAGCATTAAGCTTGTCATTGTGAAAAAGAAAAAAAGGGGCTGTGTGTAAACTGGCCTCAGTAAACATTAATACTTTGGAGTCCAAAGAACGCTGCTGTGAGACCTTCCCACAAATTGATCACAACTCAGAAGGAGGGAGCATAGATCTATGTTTGGTGATAGGACTTGGAGCTAGTAATATGAATGTGACCTTATTCATACTACCTGCAGGAGGATAAAACTTGGGGACATCTGAGTTATGTTGTAAGGATATAATTGAAGACATTTTTATTGAACAGAAGAGCTGCATCTGGAGATCAAAAAGGGCTCACTTTAGATGTGGTATAGTTAATGAAATACAATCCACATCTACCATATTTTTGGTAGAAATTCTCATATTTGAGGACAAAGGAAGAATCATATAAGCATCTAAGCAAAAAATCAGGTTACCTACAGCTGGAAAAAGTCAGGATATGTGCTTCTTGGAAAAAATATTTGAAGAAATAAAACAGCTAACTGAGAAATGCTAAAAAAATATAGGTTTAAATCAAAATTAATATGTAAATATGGTTATAAAACAATGCAAATATAATTCTTGAAAGGGAACATAGATAATGGAAAAATAATATAATAATAACATGTAACTGGGACAAAATTTCCAGGTCATAGTAACCAAAACTGGAAAGTGTCAGATCTCAAGGAGGTGGAGGGCTGACAATTGAATGTGCTCATTTCCTCAACTTACCTAGGGAAAAGCATTAGAAATGGTTTATTATTAATATTTATAATTAGAGAAATGGAGGTTTAAGTATGTATTTCAAAAGCTAAAATAAGAACTAGCTGAACTGAAAGGTTACTGTCTGCCTTCCAAATTAATTTTGGAGTGGAGAGGAATGCAAGACAAAACATCCCATAAAAACAAAAGATGTACGACAAAAGGGTGTGCAAGAAAGCTCTGAAAAACAGGAAACACTTGTTAATACATATACATTAGATGCATTCAGTAATTAAAATAATAATTTATCAGACTAAGTCAGGATATAACATCCAGCTACATGCTGTCTACAGAAGCATACTCCAAACAAAGTGACTCATGAAAATTAAAAGTAAAAAGTTAGACATTTAAGTATTTTAAAGTAAAAGGATCACTGGATTTACTATATTGATATCAGACACAGCAGACACGTCTGACAAGTGGAAAACATCTTTTGTTCCCAAACAACCATGTAATCTTGACAAAGTTGATCATTTATTAAGCCACAAGAAAACCAGTAAGTTATAAATAGAAATAGTATAGACTACATTCTTTATCAACAATACAATAAACTATGAAAATGAATAATGCCAACTGAAAAACATGCACAACCTAGAAGTTAAGAATTATGTTTTATTCGGCGGACAAAACTAAGGACTTAAGCCCAGGAAACAGCCCCTCAGATAGCTTTGAGGGACTGTTCTAAAGAGGTAAGGGAGGAGCCAGGATATACAGGAGTCTTTGCAACAAAATCCAGGTAGTCAGAACATCAAAAGATTACTGTTAATTAAAGAAAACCAGACATGTCAAGTTAATGAATTTAGCGCTTGGGCTCATTGAAATCTTTCCTTTGATACGCACCTTAGCTATCTAGGGCCAGTATCCTGTTCTTTCCCATCCTGAGCCCCTTTAGGGTACACCGTTGGGGGTGGCTGCAGTGGCTGAGGGCTTGGCGTGGGCAGCCCGTTTGTTTCCATCCTGAGTTCCCTCAGGGCTCACCACCGGGGTGGGGATAGTGGCTGATGGCTTGATTGCCACACCATCCTTTTTTTGCTGATATGGCAGGCAACATTTTTTAGTAACAATAATAAAAATTTTAAATGCATTTCTAAGGGAATTATGAGACAATAATGAGAAATATGAGACTCCAATGCAGACCACTCATAAAATAATAGTGTTGAGATCAGTACATATATGAATTCATAGGATGAGACCAAAGCTATACCAGAGGTTGTGTTAGGAGAGTTCAGCAAAGCCATTTGACATCAGAATCTTAGCTCTCATTATTTTAAGAGCCTAACAAGAATTTGCTCTTTGCTTTGACACTTCCTGTGTAAGCACTGGCTAATGTACAGAAATGACCCCATGTTACATTTGCCTGACTGCTTGTTGCTGTGGTGGCTTCTCCTGGTACAGATGCCACCTTTGCTACTGAAGTTGATGCTAGAGGTACTACTGGTGCCGCTGAATATGGTGGCTGACAGAAAGCAGAGTTCTCCTCTGGTCCTATTCCGTTCGTAAGCTGCAGCCTGGGGATGCTCTGTTGTTTATTGGTTGTTTTTGCTATTGTGAACAGCTGTTACACTGAGAGACAGATTACGCTGTGAATATTCTAGGCTCCCTACCAGTCCGTTTTTCACACTTGCTGCCAAGATGATCTCAATCTGAGCATGTCACTTCCCAGTTTAACATTCTTCCTTGGTCTCTCATTCTCTGTAGAATAAAATCCAAACCTTTTAACTAAGCATGCAAGGCTCAACATGTTACAGTGTTTTGCATAATTTCCTCTCTCTCTTCCTACCACTCCCCAACCCCACGTCCCTTTGTAGAACTCTTTGATTTAGCTCTCTTAAAGTACTTGTTTTTACCTCGGCTTGGAATGATTGATGCTTTAATTATTATGCAGAGATTAGCACATTAAGTTATAAGGAATGTGGGGAAAATATTTGTCAGGTACATGACAAAGAGTTAATACCCTAATGTATAGAGTCACTACAAGTTAGTAGGGAACATAAGAGAAACCACAGTAGAAAAATGGACAAAAAAGCATGAAAAGATAATTAACAGATGTGACAGCAAATTACCGAGAAGCAGCCAAGGTGTAAAGAAAAATAATTTCATGAATAGTTAAAGAAATAGAAATTAAAATACCATGTTTCACTTCATTTCAAATAATTAAAAAAAGCAACAACAGTAAAGTGTCTTGTTCTAGCAAAGTCAGCGTATTAGAATGATTTTCTAACAGATGGAAGAAAAGTGTCTTGAAGAAGGAGGACCTTTTCCTAGTTTGCACCAAGACACCATATTTGCTAGCGGCTGCCCTATGCATGGTACTTCCTATATGCCAGGTAATGTCCTAAGAACTTTCCATGTGTTCATTCCTTTAATCTTCACAACATACCCTTTGAGGCCAGTACCATAATCTTCTGTATGTTACAGGTGAAGAAACTGCAGCTTAGAAATGTCAAATAACTTACAAAAGATCAAACAGCTTATGAAAGGTGGAGCCAAAGTTGGTCTCTTAACAGTCTGACTGTAATGTTTTCCCTTTTAACTGCTGTGCTTACTGCCTCATATATTTGTAGTTTTCAGACTGTGTCTGTTCATTGTATCTCACAGATATAGACAAGTTATATTCATTGCTACCATTTATAAAAACAATTATTTTGTGCCAAACATTGGGGCTAAGCATCTTGTAACAATCATATGAGGTAGATATTGTTAATTCCATTATTCATTTGAGAAAAATGAGGCCTAAAGAGCTCATGTAACACGTCCATTGTCATTCATATAGCAAGTAGCAAAGCCAGGATTTGAATCAGGTATGTTACACTTCAACACCTCATGCATTTCACTGCTGTGTAATACGAGTGCACAAATATTACCTTATATACCATACTTGGGATTAAACCCAAACTCAGGTCCTGCCTGCCTCTCCATCCTCATCTCCTGCTACTCTTCTTGTTGTACTCCAGCCACATATGCCTCCTTGCTCTACCCTAAACACACTAGGTGCACATAGACCTTTGGGACAATTCATGTGCTTTCCCCTTTGCCTCAATTGCTTTTGCGTGGCTCACTCCTTCACCTCCTCCAGGGATCTGCTCCGCTCTTCCTTTGCCCATCACGTCTAAAATTGTGGCCTTCATCACCCTCCACACTCTTGTTTATCTTTCTTCATAGCACATATCACAACCAGACATTATATTATAAACCTACTTGTTTATTGTCTGTATTCCTCATGAGACTGTAAGTCCTAGGAAGCCAAGACATCGCTTTGTTCACTATTATGTCCTCAGAATCTAAATCAGGAGTTGGTAATACTTTTTTGTAAAGAGTATGATATTAAATATTTTAGGCTTTGTGAGCTGTACAGTCCCTGCCACAACTACTTAACTTTTCCACTGTAGCACAAAAGCAGTCATAAAAAATATGTAAGTTAATTAGTGTGAAATTGAGAAGGCTGTGTTTCAATAAAACTTTATTTACAAAAATAGGAATAGGAAGTAGTTGGATTTGGCATATGGGCCATAGTTTGCCAACACCTGGTCTAGAACGTTACCTGGCTGGCACTCAAAACATATTTGTTGAATTAAGTTATATGTCTATATAGTACACATACACACACACATATGCATATGGGTGTGTGTGTGTGTGCACCAAAAGGATACTTGGAAGGAATCAAATAAAAATATCTCAGTAGTTATCTTTAGTGGCAGGATTATGGCTTTTTAAAATTAAAATTCCTCCTGTGTATTTTCTGAATTCTCTAATTTTTAATGAATATGCATTAATTTTGCTTTTAAACTTTAAAGTATGATATAAATACAGAAAAATGTACAGCGCATAATTATCCAGCTCAAAGAAGTTTTACAAGTGGAACATAATTATATAAAAAGCAACCAGATAAAGACACACATCACATCTCAAAAAAGAATTTATTTCACATCTTCATCATGCTGTGTACTCTGATTCCCAAACCTAGGATCCATACCTACCAGAAAACTAAACAGTTCACCTTGGTTTTTAAAACATATAATTTTGAAATAAGATGGGATCATGGTCCTAAAGACTCAGGAAGTACTTAGATTTGATAACGATCTATAAAAGGAACCAGAAAAATTATTTTTTAGATCAATATCCTAGGAGCCCCTGTTGTACTCCCTTTCAGTCACTTGTGCACACTACCCTGACTTCTAACAGCATAGATTGGTTTACCTGTCTTTGCACTTTACGTAGGTGTAATCATGTGGCATATATTGTGCGTGTGACTTCTTTTGCTTAACATTATGGCTTTTTAAAAACAATTTTTATTGGAGTATAGTTGATTTACAATGTTGTGTTAGTTAACATTATTGGCTTTGAGATGTATCCACAGAGGTGTATAGTTGTGGTTCATTCATTATTGTTGCTCTATAGTATTCCATTGTTTGAATTTATAGCATATGTTGCTCATAAGAAATTAATTTGTGTTCCTTTCTTATTTTCCCCTTTCGTCTGTTCTATGCAAGAATCTAGGATCCCTCTGTTAATAGTTCTTAAGTTCAAATGTTTTTATAGGACTAAAGACAGAAGCACCCCCAAAGTTAATACCTTTCATAAAAGCATAAGCCCATTCAAAAGGACAATGAAGGGAGGGGTGAGGGGAATAGGGAGAGTATATTTGAGAAAGAAAAAACTTCCCCCAAATTTGGGAAGGGAGAAGGGAGAGTGCCCTGTTAGAGCTGGGAGTCACATGCAACATAGTTATAGAGCGCTAAAGAGATGGCAAATTCCCTGAGGAAACGGTTGTTTGGAGCAGTTAAGGAGACTGGACCCTAGGCATCATGTTTTTATCTCATCATGGAATGAATGAATGTTTGAACATAAAGGGGTCACTATGGGCATAAAAGTGATGGCAGAATGATGACCACAGTAGAATGGATATTGAGTCCTTTTACTCATTTTGGAAGCATCACAGAAGAATCCTGTATTCTAGCTCAGCTCTAAGAAGATAAATGTTCCCAGGAAAGAAAATTAAATTTCCTAGCAGTCTGACAAGTTGGAGGATCAAATTGAGATTTAATTTGATCTAAAAAATAATTCTTCTGGCTCTTTTCTGGTTTCTTTCTTCTTTGAGGTGAGATATTTTCCCTTGGTTCCCAAGGTAAAACATGGAAAAGCCACTGGGTTTCCCCCCCACCCCCCTTTCCAACTCAGTTGGAAATTCCTTGCAGATACTGGTAATGGTGAGTCAGTTTTAGTTTTATAGTTTTTTTAAAGTTAATTAATAGTTAATTTTAATAGTTTTTTCCTTGTTACCTTACTAGATGACTAGGAGAGACTGCCTCTTCATTTCTTTACCAGATATTGTTTTAAACTGAACATGACCTGGATTTCTTGGCTCCTTGTTTTAAGTCCTCTCATATTACTGTTTCCTTGGAAATACACCTTTTCTAGCAAAACAGGTGCTCATATCCCCCCACATTAGTTTTCTAGGTCTCCTATATGGTGATGAATTGAAGAAAAAAATGTACTCAGAGGAAATCTTATATCCTTATATAATTTAATATCAAACATAAAAAATGGAAATAAATTAATCATTTAACTCCAAAAAAGTAGCAAAATGATAAAACTAGGGAAGTCTGGATAAAGATATTAAAAATAATAATATAAAAATTCAGTAGACTGATTACATGAATATAAGAACTGTTTTTTTTAAAGACTGACTATAAAATCTCTAGTAACTCTAATCCAAAAAAAAAAAAAAAGTGAAAACAACTCCAGGAATAGGAATTAATAAAGTGTCAGATCCCTCCAAATTAACTACACATTTTATGTAATTCCAATTAAAATTCCAGCAGTATTTTTAAAATTTGACAAAATAATGTCAAAGTTCCCTAGAAAAATATTCATATGAAATTAACCAATAAAATCCTAAAATTGAGCAGCAATAAATGATGACTTACATTAGCAGATATTTAAAAATAATTTAGTAATAAAACCATGTTGAAGTTTTGATGCTAGGTTAGGAAATGCAGAGAAATCACCTGAAAAGAGTTACAAATACAGAAAGAGCCAAGTATATATGAGGGTTTCATCTAGATGAAGGTAGCGTATTATATTGTTTTTATGGATTATTCAACGAATTATCTTGAAGCAGCTCTCTATGCATTTGAACTAGCTAGGTTATGTCAGGATTAGGAAACTCAAATGCCTTCAGGAGCTAGGCAGATAATACATATGTACAATGAAATGTTTGAAGAAGAGGTAAAGAAAACACATTAAAAATAATAGAAAGTCTGGACACAGCTGCCTATGTGTGAGCTAGGTGAACATATTCATGAAAACTATACAAGTATAAACCAACTGAGTATGGAAAACTACTTTCCAATAAAAGAACGTTCCTGACAAGTACCTGTCACTAAAAAATTAAATAAGAACAAGAATCCAGCAAGGAAATACTCAAAGAAAGATGATAAAAGATGATAAATCATCAAAATGAGTTGAACAGGGAAGTTGGAGAGATAAGTGGACAAATTGAGATTTTATATACATATATATATAAAGTATAAAAAGTATATATATACTTTGTCATATCAAGGTGTAGAATATAGTCATATAATAAGCAAAGGAATTATTAATCATTCATCAATCATCACCAGTAACCCTTCTCTATTAGGCAATATCCACATAACACAAATATGTTGTATTAACACTCATCAAACATGAACAAAACAAAACAAAAATCCTCCTTTGACCCCTCCCACTCTTTCTAATATTTCTTGATCCCTTTTCCTATCATTCCTTTATGAACACAGTCTTCTCAGGCTTCTGACTCCACCACTCTACCAAAACAGCTCTTATCAAGTTTATCAGTAACCTCTGCAGTCTTTTCCCTAAACTCCAGATCACTGTATCTACCTGACTAGTTGACTTTTCTTGGAGTTCTAATACGTGTCTCAGTTTTAACCTGTTTAAAACAGAATTCTTTGGCCTCTAAACCTAGACTTCCCTCACCGTTCCCAATTTTGGTAAGTGAAACCACCACATGCATCCTTACTAGGACCACAAAATTTGGAACTATCCTTGATAATTTTTCTAATACACTATATCAAATATATTGTTAAATCTATAAGGTCTAATTTAAAAGTACATTCCAAATCTCCAACTTTATCTCCTACTGCTCTTAATCTTCAATTATTCTAGCCCAGACTTACTTGCTGCCTTGCTGTTTCTGGAACACATCAGGCAAGCTTCCAGTTTAGGACCTTTGTATTGGCTGTCCACTCTGCCTGAAATGCCCCTTCCCTGCCCTAAGTCTATACCTCCTTCAAGTGTCTCTTCAGATATCATCTTCTCTGGGCACTCTGTTATAAATAGGACCCACCTCATTGTTTTTTATACCTCCTTACTCTGCTTTATTTTTTATGCCATTTACCACCATAGGACATAACATAATTATTGTCTTTCTTCATTATAAAGTAAATTCCATGAGTGCTGAGGTCTGGGTTTTTTTTAAAACTATGGTCTTGTATCAAGTATATCTTGTATCTGTTGATTTTTTTTTCTAAGTAGATGATTATATCAGATTCAAATTTTTGACAGTTTTATTTCTCCCCTTCAATTCTTATAGCTTTTATTTGTTTTCTTTCCTTATAAAGTTGGCCAATACTTCAACTGATATTTTAAACATTAACACTGATAGTGAATATGTATCTTGTCTCTGATCTTAATGGGTTACATATAACATTTCTCTATTAAATTTAATATTTGAGGTAGGCATTTTCCATGTAAATTTTACCAAGTTAGGAAGTTTCTATGATTTCCCACATTGCTGAGAATTCTGTTTTTATCATAGATAGGTTTTGAAACTATTTGCACAGGGATGAACATATGATATTTTTCCTTCAGTCTATTAATGCTTTTATTTGCAGTTATTTTTGATGTTGAAATCATCATTTTATTCCCGGGGGTGGGAGAATCCTAGTGAATCATTATGTATTGTATCCATCTTACACTGTTAAACTTGTTTAGTTCATATTTTATTTAGGATCTTTGCATCTGCATTCCTGTCTGAATGGGGCTTAGGTTTTCCTTTTATCATCATCTGGTTTTAGAGTCAAAATTAGAGATGCCCAGTAAAATTTGTTTGGCAGCTTGTCTATTGTCTGTGAAAACAAGTGTATAAGATTAGAACAAACTATTCTTTTATATTTTGATATAATTCACCTGTAAAATTATCTTACTCTTAGCTTGGGCATTAATTTTGAAGGGAGTTCTTTGACTGCCATTTCTATTAATTTAATGGATATTGATCTATTTAATTTTTTCTTTCCTCTCACAGTGTATTAATATTTTATATTTTTTCTAATGATTTATGTATTTACTCTAGGTTCTTAAACATTTTAATCATAATTTTTAAATGCTTATATTTGTTTTTTCTTTTGCATTATTATTTATCCATATTTTATCATTTTTGTAGGAATCAGCCTTGCCAGAAATCTGTCGATTTAATTAATTTTTTCAGAGAACCACCTTTCTCTGTTATTAATTTTATCACTTTTTATTTATCATTGTCATTAATTTCTGTCATTATCTTTATTATTTTATTTATTTTTCCTTATCTAGATTTTCTCTGTTGTTCTTTTTTCCAATTACCAGGGTTGCTTCATCTTTTTTAAATGTTTGTTTTATGCTATTTTAGAGTAATACATGGTTATTATAAAAATTAGACAATAAGAAAAAATAAAAAGACAGGTGATGTCAGAGAACCCAGCAGCAGCAGGGGAAGGAGTGCACATGACTCTGGCCTCCTGACTGCAGAGGCACCCACAGCCACAGGCAAATGAGCAGTAGCAGCAGTGGGGCTTGGAACCCTTCCCCTCAAGCCGCCTGGGCACCCATGACCCTGGCCCCTGCCCCATTCACAGTGTTGGAGTCTGTGAACCTTACAAAACTCGACATGGTATAGGTGCCTGTGTGATCCTGGCTTCCCCACCACTGCCCCTCTTCCCGCACAGCAGACCCCATGTCCCAGGGGATCCAGGATGCAAGGGTAGAGGCCACCATCCCAGTGATGACAGGGGCTCTGGCAGAAGCAAGGCAGCAATGACCCTGGAGGTGCAGGAAGCAGCAAGGAAGGCAAAGAGCCACACCTCTTACAGACATTGTGGAGGCTGGAAAATGCCAACTCTCAAATATAACCAGAAGCAGCTCAGGTAAGAGAAACCAAAAGCTTCTGTGATAGCACCACCTACCAGAAAACAAAAGAAAGGACTCTTAACTCCTAACGTGTCATTTAACTTTGAATGTGCTGACAGAGGAACTATTCTTCAAGCAACATGAAAATCCACAGTACAGTACATCACAAAAAAGAAAATGACAATTCTCTAGAAACCACACTTAAAGTCACGGAATATTGCAATCTACGTGATAGACAATTAAAAATAACTGTCATGAAGAAATGCAATGAAATACAACAAAACACAGAAAGGCAGTTTAATGAGCTCAGGAATAAAATTAATGAACAAAAGGAATACTTTACCAAAGAGATTGAAACCCTAAAAAGGAAACAAACAAATTCTGGAGCTGGAGAACTCAGTAAACAAGATGAAGAATGCATTAGAAAGCATTGGAAATAGAGCAGACCATATGGAAGAGAGAGAGAGTTAGCTCAAAGATAGAAATCTAGAAATGATATAAGTACAAGAAAAAAAGAGATCAAGATATGTAAAAAAAAATGAGGAAATCCTATGAGAGCTATCTGACCTTTTAAGAAGGGCAACATTAGGATAATGGGTATCCCAGAAAGAGAAGAGAGGGAGGAAGATACAGAGAGATTATTTAAAGAAATAATAGCTGAGAACTTCCCAAACTTGGGGAAGGAACTGGATATACAAGTCCATGATGCTAAGAGAAAACCTAAATTACCTCAATGCAAAAAGACCTTTTTTGAGACACATGATGTTGAAATTGTCAAAAGTCAATGTCAAAGAAAGAGTTGTAAAAGCAGCCAGGAAAAGAAGGATGGTAACCTACAAAGGAACCCCCATTAGGCTATCAGCAGATTTCTCAGCAGAAACCCCGCAGGACAGGATGGAGTGGAATGACACTCTCAAAATACTGAAAGATAAAACTGTCAGCCAAGAATACTCCATCCAGGAAAGTTATCCTTCATATATGAAGGAGAAATAAAGGCTTTCCCAGACAAAAGCTGAGGGAGTTCATCACCACTAGACCTGCATTACAGGCAATGTTGAAAGGACCTCTTCTACCTGAAACAAAAAACAGCAAAAGTACACAAAACTTTGAGCAAGGTGATGTAGAGAACAAGAAAATTGCAACTCTTCATCAAAATAGCTTTTAAAACACTTCAGTAGCCTTTTAAACACTTCAGTAGCCACAAATCAACCAATGTGATACACCACATTAATGAAACGAAGGATAAAAACCATATGATCTTCTCAATAGACACAGGAAAAAACACGTAAGAAGATTCAACACCCACTTACGATAAAAACTTTCAATAAAGTTGGGATAGAAGAGATGTACCTCAACATAATAAAGGTCATATATGACAAACCTGCAGCTAACATCGTACTCAATGGTGAAAAATTGAAAGCTGTCCCTCTAAGATCAGGGTCGAGTTTGGCCTATGGTGTGTAGACATAAATGACATTAGTCAGTGTATGTAGTCAGGAAACCACTCGATATATCAACCAGCGGTTGTAATCAAGGAATTAATTATAAATGCATTGAAGAGCAGCTGGAAGAGCAATGGAAATGAGAGGGGATACTCCCCGCTAACATGATGGAGGTTGTCACTACCATACCACAACTGCTTAGCAGAAACTCAGGAGCCTGCGCTCCCCTTAATGCTGCTGAAATTGCTACTGCTGCTGCCTTTTGTAACAAATGCAGTAGTATCTTTCATAACTTCAGTATCTCTGCTTTCCTTTTTTTATGCTTGATCTCTGTGTCTAAGAAGGACGTTTAAAATATCCCTATATTTCTGTCAGTTGTTCTTTATAAAAAGGCAATACCTATATTTTGAGATAGTATTGTTTGGTCCATACATGTTATTAATTGTTATCTTGCTTAATTTTCCCTTTTATCAATGTATCATATCTTTATTCCTTATCATGTTTTGGCTTGATTTATATTTGTCATCTATTAAGATTTCTATCTTAGCTTTATTTTGATTCATACTTGGCTAGCATATATTTTTTACCCATTTTAAAAAGCCTCTATATGTCTTAATTTTAAGGAAATTTTTGGTAGTTTTTGTAATACATTTTTTTAATCCAAACTGAGTACTTCTGTATTTTAATTGACACAATTAACCAACTTATATTTACTTTTTTAGTCTTAATAAGGATTATATTTGCCATCTTATTTCATATTTTCCATCTATCTTTCCATTTTGAACAAAGGGGTGGTTAGGGGTGCTGACCCTCCTCGGAGTTGAAAATCCGAGTAAAACTTTACACTTGGCTCTCTGTATCCATGATTCATACATATACCTGGTTCCACGTTCGCAGATCCAACCAACTGCAGATCATGTGGTACTGAAGTTTACTATTGAAAAAAATCCGCATATAAATGGACCCACGCAGTTCAAATCCATGTTGTTAAAGACTCAACTTATTTTGAATTAAAGACTCAACTTTTATTCTGCTGATTTAAAAGCTATACATTTTATTTTTGTTAATATGGCCCATATAGCATAAAGCCCATACTCATGTTCATTTTCCTCTATTGATTTCTTGGACTTATCAGTATCTATATATTCCTCCTTAACAATATAAATATGCCCTCATACATCTTTACTCCTTCCTCCATTCTTTACTTTATTAATATTGTACTACACTGTAGCCCTAACTTGCTCTAAATGTTCTTTTTAAATGTTTTTTGGTCCTAGCTTTGTTAGCCAAAAAAATTAAAGATATTTGATCACCTTTAATTCACATACATCTTACAGAATCCTCCTGAATTTATGTCTCTTCTCACTTAAAATGACAACTGCCCCTTCAATATTTCTATACTCTTCTCTACATTATATATATATATACACACACACATACACATACTATACACATATATATGATTATTCATGTATGTATATGTTCATGTGTATATACATTGTATATATATACACATATATATACATATATATATATGCTCAATTTGTTGTATAATAGGTTGATCAATCAATAGATCCTTACCTTTTAGAACATAAGCTTCTTGAAGGCAGGGTTTTTCTTTTTCTTTTTTGAGTTTATTATTATTTATTTATTTATTTTTTGGCTGCATTGGGTCTTTGTTGCTCTGTGCAGGCTTTCTCTAGTTGTGGCGAGCAGGGGCTACTCTTCATTGCGGTGCGTGGGTTTCTCATTGTAGTGGCTTCTCTTGTTGCAGAGCACAGGCTGTAGGCACACGGGCTTCAGTGATTGCAGCACACAGGCTCAGTAGTTGTGGCACGTGGGTCCTAGAGCACACGGGCTTCAGTAGTTGCGGCATGTGGGCTCAGTAGTTGTGGCACACAGGCTCTAGGGTGCGTGGGCTTCAGTAGTTGTGGCACACGGGCTCAGTAGTTGTGGCTCGTGAGCTCTGGAGTGCAGGCTCAGTAGTTGTGGCGTGTGGGCTTAGTTGTTCTGCGGCATGTGGGAGCTTCCCAGACCAGGGCTCGGACCCACGTCCTGGCAGGCGGATTCTTAACCATTGTGCCACCAGGGCAGGGGTTTTTAATCTGCTTTATTTTGCTGCTGTATCACTAGAACCTCACAGATACTTGGTACTTGATAAATATTTGTTGAATAAATGGCTGAAATTGAGTATTTACTTTAAGAGTGATTTTAAAGTGAGTCATTGTGTGGCAAACCTTCTGAGACCTTGTGTGACTGAGAAATATTTTATTACATGCTCACAGTGAAATAATAAATAGGCTGGACATAAATTTCTACATATAATCTTTTCTTTAAATATTTTAAAAATATTTCATTCTCCTGAAATCAGTGTTGCTGGTGAGAAATCTGATGTCAATCTGATTTTTATTCATATTGTATTGATCTGCTGCTCCTTCCTGGAAGTTTTTAGAATTTTCTTTTTGCTTTTCATGATTTTAAGTTTTATTTTAATGTGTACAGTGAGATTTTCCCCTTATGTTTCTTGTTTTGCACTCTTAACCCTTTACATACCTGGTCTTTAAACTTCATTTCTGAGACGATTCTCTTCATAATTTCCTCATACATTTCTGTGGCACAGAATGCTAGTAGTCATACTATAAATGTTTTTTTTTTCTTTCCCCCATGCACACTGCTAAACCACAATTTTCAAGTGGCTAGGTGGTTAGGTGAGTTCTGGCCAATGGAGTATGGGCAGAAGCGATGTGTGGCACCTCCAGGCCTGGCCTCTAAACTATCTCACGTGAGTCTTCTCATTCTCTTTTTTCACTCATTACCTGGCTGGAAACAAAGGATCTGGCAGCAGACTTTGAAGATCTAGAAGGGGAAGGAATCACTGTATATAGTAGGAGCCCGAGTCTCTAAATGGCTTTAAGGAGAAGAGCTAACTCCACCCCTTTGATCTATAGTTTTTTTCACTTGTATTCTGTTAGGCCACTGAGGTTTGGGGTGGTTTGTTATAGCAGATGACACTGCTTTCCCTTCCCAACACAATCCTCTTTTCTTTTTTTTCTTATTTTGGTGCATCTGTTGGCAATTCTACCTGTATCCTCCATGTCTCTTTGCCCTTCTTATATATTTTCTGCTTCTTTATATTTCTGTTTTCTGGGAAAATTCTTCATTATGATTTCCCACATCACTGAATTACTATTCAGCTGCATCCATCCTCTGTTCCATCTATTGTGCGCCTGATTTCAAATATTATATTTTTAATTCCTAACATTTCCACTTGGATCGTTTTTTAGTATAAATTTTTGTTTCTCTTTTATTTAGATTGCTAGTGTCTTTCATTATATCTTTAAGAATGTTTGAATGTATGTATCTGTATAAATAGATACATACAAAATTCTTGGTCTTTCTGTTATAATAATTGTATTTCTTTTGGTATATGGTGTTCAGCTCATATCTGGTGAGTTTCAAAGGAGAGGTGAGGATATGCTCCTGGAGAACCCAAAGCACTCCAAAACTGCTGTTTCTACTTCTCTTTGTTGCCACTTCATCAGGATGCTTCACTGTTCACAAAAACAATATTGGAAAAAGGCAGTTTCCACAAGTCCTGGGAGCGTAGAGCGGAGGATGATGAGAGGCAGAGGGTCATGGCTGGGGGGAAGAGTCAATGCCAGCAGGCAGTTGGTAACCCCATCTGTTTTGTATTTTGCACTGGTCTGATATCTCTCTTGACACCTGCAGCCTGGACTACTGCTCCTGATCTCAATGGGAAATGGGCAGGTAAAGGTAACTAGGGAGAAAAGGGGAGAACTTAGAAGCCTACTTCTAACCTATCTCCTCACCACCATCCTGCCCTTTATTGCCCTCTGCCCTGAGCTGCAGTCACTCGCCTCCACACACACTCGCACACTCTCACAGTGACACCATCTGAAGTCAGCCTTCCATTTTACTAGGACTATCTCACATTTTGTTTCCTTTTTTATTGGTTTTAGTTCCTCTGATTGATGTTTCTCTCTAACTTGTACAGTTTCTCCAGGGTTACTTTTGAAGAGGCGTCTAGCAGTCCACGTTATTCACCATCTTAACAGGAAATGGAAGTGAATTAACACTTAAAGAGTGTGTTGAATGATCCCAATTTTGTAAAAATATTTGCCTCTCTACTCTATATTTAAATACAGTTGTATAGGATGATGATATTCTCCTTTTTAAAAACTGTGCTTTTTTCTGGGCGTTGTATTTGGGGTGATATTTCACTTTCCCCTTTGTAATTTTCTCTGTTGTTCTGACTACTTATAATGTGTGTTTATCATTCTTATGAAAGCAAAGTTACCCTTCTTAAAAGAAAGAAAAGGCTTAAGTGATGAATAAGTTGTGTTTTGTAATGTCATTTAAAGTTCTCCCATTATGGTCATCTTATTTAAGAAATTATCTTAGGTTTGTGTTGAGCAATATGCATTTGAGTTTCTAAATAAATATTGGCTGGTAGCTACTATTTCCAAAATTTCTTTTACTTCCAATTTCACAAAAATGTTATCAACTATTTTTCATCTTTTGCTTCAATTCATCGTATTTTGAGCCCTTTCCATGTGCTGAAAAGTGTTAGCAAAAAGATGACATGAAGAATATAACATCATTCCTTGAAGAAGTCCTGGACAAATGGGAAAGATATTTGCACAGACCACTAATTGTACTTAATAAGAATAAAGGAAAACATTCTATGATAGTGTGATAAACAGTGTTCTATATTAGTCAAAGAAAGAAACCCCTAATTGTGATTGCAAGGTATTTGTTCATATGTGACAGAAGTTGTAAGATTTGAGCGTACAGAGGAGACAAGGAAGAATGACATCATAAATAGAGGGGAGAGTATGAGGAAAGGCATGGAAAGGTTAAAGATGATCATATGTTCAGAGTTGGTGGGGCTAGTAGCACTGTTTTCAGGGGAAAGTGGTGAGAAGGAAGCTGCACAGGTAAGAATCATATTATAAGGGGCCTTGGATATTTTGATAAGGAATTTGATCTTTATTCATACTAATGATAGCAGCCAACATATGTATATTTTATTGACTTAAAAGGATCTAGAAAGATTGGAGGAGGAGGATGGGGAAGTTGTTAGGCTGGTAATGTGTTATTTATTCAGTCATTTAACAGTTTATTAAGTGCCTGCTGTCCTCCAGGTACTATTCTAGGCACAAGATACGCAGTTGTGAGCAAAATAGAGACAAATTCCTGACCTCATGTAGTTTATATTTTAGTGGCAGAGAGAGAAGATAAATTAGTAAAATAGTATATTAGATAGTGGTAGATAGTCAGAATGAAAATTACAGAAAGTATTTGGGAAGCACTTTGTGGTATTTTTTAAAATAAGGTGTAGTAACCTGAACAATGGTGCCTCAAATATGTTTACAGCTTAGTCCCCAGAGATCGTGAATATATTACCTTACATGGGAAAATGTACTTTGCAGATGTAATTAAGTTAGGGATTTTCAGATGGGAAGATTACTCTGAATTGTCCAGGTTGGAGCCAGGAAACACTCTCAGCAACTAAAGGACATCCACAGTTCCTTTTCAAGTGCTGCCCCCCCACCATAGGCAGTTCACAGCAGGGCTATTTACTGTCTTCCAGGACAGCAGGAGCACTTATCTCTGACTTTTAAGCCCCCTTCAATAAGCTCTGATGGAGTCTTATATAACGTAATTTAGTCAAAGGAGAGACTATTCCTGTACTCAAAGGGAGAGGGGTTAATATAAGGCATGGAATCTTGGGGGCCAACTTAAGCTTCTGTCTATTGCATTGTGTTAAAATTGGTCTTTAGGGGAACAAAGATGACATCAGATAGCCCAATCAGAAGGCTATTGCAATTTCCAGGCCACAGTTGATAGTAGCTGGGCCAGGGTAGTACAATGGAGGTGGTAAGAAGAAGTGGTCAGATTCTGGATATATTTTGAGGTTTGATCTATTTTGAAGATAGAGCAGAAAGGATTTTATAACAGATCATATGTGGGAAAGAGAAAGGAGTCAAGGATGACTCCAAGGTTTTGGGCCTGAGCAATTGAAAAATGAAGTTGCCATTTACTGAGTTGGAGAATACATCAAAAGGAGCAGGTGGGGGAAAGGACAGTGACACTAGGAGTTTAGTTTGGGACATAACAAATTCAAAATGCCTATTAAGACATCCAGGTACAGATGGGGAATAGGTAGTTGCTGCATCTGGAGTTCAGGGAGAGATGCAGATTAGATGTATGAGTTTGAGCATTATCACCATATAGATGCTATTTAAAGGCATGACAGTGAATGGAACAGCAGAGGGAGTGAGATAGAGAAGACATCTAAGGACTGAATTCTGAGACAGTTCAACTCCATTCTGGGTTGGGGAGATGAGGAGAGACCTGCAAATGACCCTGAGAAGGAACAGTAACGTGAAATGGGAGACTAAAGACAGACAAGTTTAGCGTTCTCAAAGGCCAGTGAAGAAAGTACACCAAGAAGGAGGAATGGGAGCATCTGTGGCAAATGCTACTGATGGGTCAATTGCACGTAGCAATGTACAGTTCACTGGTGATGGTAGTAAGAGATGTTTTAGGAAGCATGTCAGGGGTACAAGGTACACATTTGAGAATGCTGACTGGCCAGTATCCTCCAGGAATCTTGACCAGACTCCTTAAATCTACATGTTCTGTGCCACCACCGCACCCAGTTCTTACCATTTTCATTGTAAAGTGTTTGTATTAAACTTACCATGTTACAACTGTGTACCTATCTTTCTCCCTCCCTTGGTAGTAAGTGCCTTGAAGCTAAGCTGTTTCTTTTAAATTGGCATCTTTAACTCCTTGTAGGCCCTCAGTAAACAGGAATTGAAAGAAGTAATAAGTGAATGAAAGGCACTGATCTTTCATATTCCTTGAAAACAAATCCCTTTGCAATTCAAGACAATTGCACTCTTTGAAAAATGCTTGGCTGGTCATTCAGCACTTCTGAGGCAGCTCCACGACTTAGAGTAAATGAAATACAGCTCTGCCTTAAAAAAATAAAAACAGAGCCACATATTGGAATAAAGAAGATTGATTGATCTTGTGGTTTGAGGAATGTCCCCAGAGTAAGTGATTTGGGGTGGGCTTCTTCCATCATATTGGTCTATGCTATTGTGATAAAATATAAGGAGACATGGCAGATGAAACTAACTGGTGATTCTGAATGAAATTATTCCACAAAGAAACACTGGAATATTTCTGATCAAAAAGATAAGAGAAAACAGTTTTAGGTTCATTTTTCAAAGTTCCTTTTCATGATAAAAAGTTGAATATGAAAACAAGAAAATGATCCTGTTTGAGAGAAAGATAATGGGAAACTTTGACCCTTTCACTTCTAAGTTTCCCAGTACATCTGTGCTATGTTATGAACAGCTCTTATTTTGTTTCAATGTTAGGATTGTTTCTGTTATTTCAGAACAAGAATACTAAACTTCTTAGAAAGACTGACAGCATAACACCCAAAACATTGATGTACACCTTAGGATAATAAAGGAAAAGAGTAATAATTTTCATAATTCCCACATAGTAGTTAACACATTATGCATTTCATTCTGCATATTTAATCGATGGCCTTCAGAGATTATTTATATGCTTGAATTACTTGAATAATAATAATAATGATAATAATACAGAAGCTGGCATTCACTGAACACCATCAGTATGCCAGATACAACATAACATTACAATGATGAACCAAACTGTATAGATTAAGAAAGTTGAGTAATTCATCAAAGATCACACAGCTCATAAGTAGTGGAACGAGGATTTAAGCCCAGGCATCTCAGGCTGTAGAACACAGTTTCTCAGTTTTGGCACTGTTGACATTTAAGGCCAGAAACTTCTTTGTTGTGGATGCTGTTTTGTTCATGGTAGGATGCTGAGCAGCTTCCCTGGCCTCTACCCACTACATGCCAGTAGCGTCTCCCAGTTGGGGCAACTAAAAATGTCTCCAGACATTTCCAAATGTTCCCTGGTGAGCAAAATCACCATCAGTTGAGAATCACTGCTCTGAATAAGAGCCCTAGCCACAATGCTCTATGGTTTTCAGAGTAAACTTTTTAAATACAAAAGAATAGACATGGGATCCAGATGTAATCTTGAACCTTAATTTTTCTCAGTGATCCAGCCAGTTTTTAACATTGTAGCTCTTAGAGGTGAACTCAGTCTTTCAATCAACAGTATTCAAATGCCTGGCGTTTATTGTCCATCTTCATTGGCCCTAGTGTGGGAAGGGGAGCTAGGATTCTACTTAATGTGTTATTCCTGCAGGAAGTGTAACCCCAGCCCAGTGGTGAAATGCTTTTAACAGAGTCTTATAGTTTCAGAGTTATATGTGTCATTAGATCCTCAGAAGGTATTTATTTCCATTTTCTCAGTCTGGGATATTTGTAGTGAAAGATCAGGAAAGTCCATAGATGACAAAACATTTAGGTGGTTGGGGAAACATCTTCCAGTCAGGCCTATAATAGAATATATTATTTTCCCAGCTTAAACAAATCTATAAAGTCCTTTCCTCTGCCAGCAAGCCCGGACAGTCCAGAGTACTTGGAAATCCTGTATCCTCTGCATTACCCAATTCGTATGTAGCTGGCAGGGGCAAGAATATCTCATAAACTTTTTGGAGTTGAAGCAGAAAGATAGTAACATAGTATCATAATCAGAGCTTTATCAATATGTAATAATAATAATAACAATAGCTGATATTGAGTGCTTACTATGGACCAGACACTCTGCTAAGCATTTCTTTAAACCTACTCAGCCATCCTATCTGCTGGGTATAGTCATGTTTTACAGATGAAGAAACTAAAACACAGACTAAGTAAGTAACTTCCCAAAGTCATGCAAGCAATAACTGGCAGAATGGAAATTTGAATGGAGGCAGTATGACTCTAGCCACCACAACAGGGCTATACTGCTTCTAAAACATTACTGTTAATATACTGAATACTTCCATATACATGTGGGTACATAAACAACACGTGCACTCACACACACACGCACTATATCTATCTATCTATCTATAGAGAGAGAGGGAAAGAAAGAGAAGAGAAAATAGAGTAGAAGAGAGAAGGTTAGGTATGCTAAAGTATAGCCATTCTACAAAACAATCTGCACTTACCTTGATCAGCAGTTGGTCAAATTAAGTATATATACCCCTTTTTTTAAATTAATTTTTATTGGAGTATAGTTGCTTTACAATGTTGTGTTAGTTTCTGCTGTGCAGCAAAGTGAATCAGTTATATGTATACATATATCCACTCTTTTAAATTTCCTTCCCATTTAGGTCGCCAGAGAACACTGAGTAGCGTTCCCTGTGCTATACAATAGGTTCTCATTAGTTATCTATTTTATGTATAGTAGTGTATATATGTCAATACCAATCTCTCAATTCATCCCACCACCCCTCCTTCCCCCCTTGGTAGCTATAAGTCTGTCTTCTACATCAGTGACTCTTTCTGATTTGCAAATAAGTTCATCTGTACCATTTTGCTAGATTCCACATATAAGTGATATTATACAATATTTGTTTTTCTCTTTCTGACTTACTTCACTCTGTATGACAGTCACTAGGCCCATCCACATCTCTGCAAAAGTCATTATTTCATTCCTTTTTAAGGCTGAGTAATATTCCATTGTATGTATATACCACATCTTCTTTATTTGTTCCTTTGACGATGGACATTTAGGTTGCATCCATGTCCTGGCTATTGTAAATAGTGTTGCATTGAACATCAGGCTGCATGCATCCTTTCGAATTCTGGTGTTCTGCGGATATATGCCTAGGAGTGGGATTGCTGGGCCATATGGTAGCTCTATTTTTAGTTTTTTAAGGAGCCTCCATACTGTTCTCCATAGTGGCTATACCAATTTACATTCCCACCAACAGTGTAGGAGGGTTCCCTTTTCTCCACACCCTCTCCAGCATTTACTGTTTGTAGATTTTTTGATGATGGCCATTCTGACCAGTGTGAGGTGATACCTCAAAACAACTGTACTACCCAAAGCAATCTACAGATTCAGTGCAATACCTATCAAATTACCAAGGGCATTTTTCACAGAATTAGGACAAAAAATTTTACATTTTGTATGGAAACACAGAAGACCCCAAAAAGCAAAAGCAATCTTTTTTTTAATTTTTGAATTTCATTTTATGTATTTTTTTATACAGCAGGTTCTTAATAGTTATCCATTTGCAAAAGCAATCTTGAGAAGAACAGAGCTGGAGGAATTAGGCTCCCTGACTTCAGACTATACTACAAAGCTACAGTAATCAAAACAGTATGGTACTGGCACAAAAACAGAAAGATAGATCAATGGAACAGGATAGAAAGTTCAGAGATAAACCCACGCACCTATGGCCACCTAATCTATGACAAAGGAGGCAAGAATATACAATGGAGAAAAGAAATCCTCTTCAATAAGTGCTGCTGGAAAAACTGGACAGCTACATGTAAAAGAATGAAATTAGAACACTCCCTAACACCATACACAAAAATAAACTCAAAATGGATTAAAGACCTAAATGTAAGGCCAGACACTATAAAACTCTTAGAGGAAAATATAGGCAGAACACTCTTTGACATAAATCATAGCAAGATCTTTTTTGATCCACTGCCTAGAGTAGCGGTCCCCAACCTTTTTGGCACCAAGGACTGGTTTCATGGAAGATAATTTTTCCCTGGACAGGGGGTGGGGATGGTTCAGGCAGTAATGCTAGCGATGGGGAGCAGCAGATGAAGCTTCACTCGCTCACCCGCTGCTCACCTCCTGCTGTGTGGCTCAGTTCCTAACAGGCCACGGACCGGTACCGGTCCACAGCCTGGGGGTTGGGGACCTTCGGCCTAGAGTAATGAAAATAAAAACAAAAAATAAACAAATGGGACCTAATTAAACTTAAAAGCTTTTGAACAGCAAAGGAAACCATAAACAAAACAAAAAGACACCCCTCAGAATGGGTGAAAATATTTGCAAACAAAGCAACTGACAAGGGACTAATTTCCAAAATATACAAACAGCTCATGCGGCTCAATATCAACAAAACAACCCGGGACTTCCCTGCTGGTCCAGTTGGTAAGACTCAGTGCTCCCAATGCAGGGGGCCCCAGTTCGATCCCTGGTCAGAGAACTAGATCCCGCATGCATTTTGCAACTAAGAGTTTGCATGCCACAACCAAAGGATCCCACATGCCGCAACTAAGAAGTCTGCATGCTGCAACTAAAAGATCCCACATGCCGCAACTAAGACCTGGAGCAGCCAAGATAAATAAATAAGTAAATAAATATTTAAACAAACAAACAAAAAACAACCCAATCCAAAAATGGGCAGAAGACCTAAATAGACATTTCTCCAAAGAAGACATACAGATGGCCAACAAACACATGAAATAAGATGTTCAACATCACTAATTACTGGAGAAGTGCAAATATATACCCCTTTTGACCTAGCAGTCTCACCTGTGTGTGTGTGTGTGTGTGTGTGTGTGTGTGTTTGCATCCAAACAGATTCTTATGTAGGTCCATAGGGAAATACATACAAGGATGTACATTGCAGTGTTGTTTTGGGATTGGGGAGTTGGAGGCAGTCTCAGTATTTATTGCTGAGCAAGTGGCTAGGTAAAATGTGGCATGCCCGTAGTACCATGCAAGAGTAAGAAGTTTTCAACTAAATGTAGATATATACATGGATGGTTCAGAAAACATAGCACTGATTGAAAAATGAAACAAAATGAAGTTTAGTAAAAATATCATTTTCATAAATCTAAAATGCATGCACAGGCAACAAAAATGCCCTTTTTGCAAAATCATACAAACAAAAAGGATGTATGTTAGGTAGATTAGAATAGTTTCCCTATGGAGGGAGGGGAATTGGAAACAAATGCAAATAAGATGGAAAAATAAATAAGAAGAGGGTGTCTTGCTGTGTCATATGATAACATGAATACCTCAACTGTCTGTACTTAAGTCCAAAAACAAAAGCAAAACAAAAATATTATCTAATACTGGGTTCCAAACTAATTGAATATGAAACATTGGAAAATTACTTCCCCAATGAAAATATAGTGGTGCATATTTTCTTGACTATAGCATCATTCTGGCATTTGTTTTACAAACGTGGGGAACCGTAGGGGCCTATAGAAGAGTGACTCACTACCTGGTTAGCTATCCCTTTAAATGCTTATCTTGTTCCACCCCTGGTGCTCCAAACGTATCTACTCTACCTATGCTATAAAGAGTACATAATCTACCTGTAAACTGCACAGAGCTTTGGATGGGGAAGTAGCTTCCATCTGATGAATTTACCTAGAAATTCCCTTCTAATTCTCTGCTTCAGTCATTCATCTCTGCTCTTCTTTCCCTGGCTCTTCAATCTAATTTCGTTGATCTTAATCATTAAGTTCTATGCTACTCATTAATGGTGTTCACCAAATATTTTTAGTTCTTCCCCATTCTGGGTACACAGAGCCATTTTCTGGCTTCCTTTGGGTTGGGTGGGACTGACCTGAACTGGCCAATGTGTCTGACCTTTCTTTGAAAGTGCAAGATCCTCCAAAGCTGCTTTTTTCATCCGATACAACAACCAGCAAATTTTGCCTAAATCTCTGAGCAACTAAAACGCACATAGAGCCCATCCCACGCTAGACGTGTTATATGCGTTCCTAAGAAGTATTTCTTATCTTAAACCACTGAGATCTGGAGTGTTGCTTATTTTGCTGAAGTGTACCCTAATATAGCCTTACTGATAACAATTTCCAACAATTAAATCATGGGTAAAAATAATCACTTTGATCATAGGACTGTTTCTATTGTAGTATTAGTTGATATGGCTAATGAGTTTATACTTACTGAAAACTGGAACACATCAGCTTAGGCCACCTGATCAAGTCAGTGTTGATTGTCTTATATAGTATACCATGAGAGCATGAACTCAAGTCTAGATGGAGAATATTCTACATATTGCTCCTTA
The DNA here is from genome assembly GCF_964374135.1 of Grampus griseus. Taxonomy (NCBI): domain Eukaryota; kingdom Metazoa; phylum Chordata; class Mammalia; order Artiodactyla; family Delphinidae; genus Grampus; species Grampus griseus. The sequence continues at coordinate 122,794,294 of NC_138999.1, read as the reverse complement.
CTGATTTAAGAGCCTTGTTCTTCCCATATACAAAAGACAGATTGAGAAAAAAAAAAAAAAAGAGTGGTTCTTCTTAAAGTGTCATTAATCATTTCTGAGATTTTTAACAGACTTAACTGATTTATTTGTGGATAATTTTTAAAAATGTTTTCCCCCTTAAGAAAGAATATTAAGCCAACTAGCCTGTCCCTTTCCTTGCTAAATTTGTCAGAACGTGGCACCTGGTTCAATTTATCCAGTCTTGCCTTTTTTTCACCATGAATTTGCAATGTAGCAAGATTTTCACTATCATTAAGAGATTCTTTTATTCTCAGTTGAATGAAAAATAATTTGCAATTAATTTGACAGTTACAAATGAACATGTTCTCCTTTGTCTGAGAGGTCTGCATAAACACTGCTTTTGAGCAGTATCTTTAGTGAAGGAAAATGAAGCATAGCCTTTTAAATTAACATGCCAAGAGGGACCGAAAACTTACCATTACCTAGTTGACGTTGCAAAGACACCAGGTATATAGATGTGCAGTATGTATTTGTTGACTCTTTAACAAGAGTCAGGTAGAGTCAATTGAATACTTTTAACATGTATCCTCTAAAGATGGTATGTATATATGATTATGTAATGGGTAGTAAGTGTGGTATTTGCTGTTAGGTTCAGTGTGCTTCAGAGAACCTTGTCACTCCTCCATGAGAAAGTGAAAACTCTGCCCCTTCCTGAAACCGGGTGGGGTTTTTTCTGACTGCTGTATCTAATCAAATATGACAACAGTGATACTCGGTGACTTCTGAAACTCATAAAAGATGAAACAACTTCCACCTGGTGCTCCTTCTCTCTCCTTCTCACTCTCACATCTCTCGCTGCTCACCCTTGGAACGCAGGTGCCAGGCTGGCAGGAAGCCTAGGCCACATGGAGAAACTACCTGTAGGTGTTTCAGCTAACAGACTCCTTTGTGGTCCTGACCAACAGACTACATAAACTTCTAGACATGTGAGTGAAGAAGCCTTAAAGGCGAACCCAGTCCACTTCTCATTTAACTGCAGTTGCGTGAGAGATCCCAGGTGAGAACCATCTAGCTGGGCACAGTCAATCTCCAGCATTATGATAAATAATAATAAATGTTGTTGTTTTCTACCATTAAGTTTGAAATGGTTTATTTTGGAGTAATAGGTAACTGGAACAGAGACCAAGTGGTAAAGTGACTTGCTTATGGTTACACAGCAGTTGGGTTGAAAATCCTCAAGGTTTGCTTGTCATGTTATAAATGTAGATCTTCAAATTTTTGTACCTGTGACCTATTCTTTGGAGAAAAGAAACTGTGTATGTATGTATGGGTGATCATAGGAAAATACTCATGGGTCTTCATGACCCTTATCCACTGATAATAAACAGCAAGGATTTTAGAAAAACGCTTCTAAGCTTCTGTTGTAGTCTATCCTATAATATTTCATCTTTTTTTTTTTTTGATGGTGGTGGGTGGGAAGGGGTTGGGGATAAAGCTGAAATTTAGAGACTATGCTTTCTTTTATCTGATAGTCCCAAAGGATCCCATAAAACGGCAAGTTTAGAGCAAAAAATAACCCGGATTGCGTGTCAGACCTGTGTATGGATAACACTTGCTAGCTCTATGACTTTTGAACAAGGGCCAAATGAACCAGTACTTACTTTTACAGATGAGTAATCTGAGGTCGAAGAGGTGAACTGACTTTCCCAAGGTCATTTATCAGTTCTTCTAAATTCAAATCAGGTGTTCTGTCAATTATACCATGCTGTTCTGTTGTAAAGGTATTTGTTTACACTAAGGAGAGGGAAAGGGAATAAGAAAAACATTTATCAATTGCTTAGAAGAACACCATGTGCATATCATCCAGTTTAATCCTTACAAAGACCCTTTGGAGTTGGTGCTGGTGTTAGTAAACCATTGAACACTTGAGTTAGCTGAGATTACTAAAGCTAGCTCAAAGTCACAGATAACATGTGTAAGAGGCAACGTTTACATTTATTCTTGAGTCATTATGTACCTATTTGCCATCAGATCATTGTACCATATTCTTTGTTTTTTGTTTGTTTGTTTGTTTGTTTGTTTTGGCGGTACGCAGGCCTCTCACTGCTGCGGCCTCTCCCGTTGCGGAGCACAGGCTCCCAACGCGCAGGCTCAGCGGCCACGGCTCACGGGCTCAGCCGCTCCGCGGCATGTGGGATCCTCCCGGACCGGGGCACGAACCCGCGTCCCCTGCATCGGGAGGCAGACTCCCAACCACTGCGCCACCAGGGAAGCCCTGTTTGTTTGTTTTTTAACATCTTTACTGGAGTATAATTGCTTTACAATGGTGTGTTAGTTTCTGCTTTATAAGGAAGTGAATCAGCTATATGTATACATATATCCCCATATCCCCTCCCTCCCACCCTCCCTATCACACCCCTCTAGGTGGTCACAAAGCACGGAGCTGATCTCCCTGTGCTATGCGGCTGCTCACATGTACCATATTCTTGATTGAATTTATTTTACTTCCCTTAACGTTTATTTAAAAACTTGGGATCTTTTTCATTTTTTCATTGCTTTTCAGATTAAAAGTTTTCTTCCTCTTCTCTCTCTAAAACTTAAATTAATTTTGGTATTCTTTGCTTTATATAGTTCTGTAATTAAAAATACATCTTAAGTGTCATGTCTTTCTAAAAATCATGAAAAGTTATTTCGTTTGAAGTTTCTGAAAAGACAAAACCTTAACTGAAAATTACTTTTCATCCATCTTGCTGCTCTGTATTCTTTACCTCCGGCCTTTCTGTTTGACTTTGCAGAAAGAATCTAGCTCTTAGCATTGAAAGGGCAAAGCTCCCCTCTGAGGACCACTCCCCAGTGCCTTCATACCTTACTACCAGAGAATCATTCCGGCAGACCTCAAACAAAAATCAACCCGATAGTGATATGGGGAAACTGGGCTATGAATTAAGCTACAAATCCTCCTGTAAAAGCTTGGCTATTGATTATACATTATGGATATCCAGGAATATGATCTACATTCCATCCATTCCCTTACTTTATGGGAAGAAGAGAGATGAAATTCTAGATATCAAAGACCACCAGGAGCATAACTTCTGAATTTAATTAATTTTAATCATGAATATACTTGATGAAATTTAGTAGAAGACATAATGGAGGAATAATGACTTCCAACTCCACTTAAAGTGAGTTATTGATAACAGCTCTTGGGTACTTTAAAAATAAAATAAAATAAAAAGTTCATATTGCAAGGTGGATTTATTAAAAGAATACATGCTTTGAAGACACACAGATCTGGTTTTGGTGAACAGGTGGTTCAATGTTTTTGAAACTCAGCTTCCTTATCTATCACATAGGATGACAAATCTACCTCACCAGGTTTTGATTAGAATAAAAAGATAATGCTTTTAAAAGATTTGACATATACTTACTAATGTATAATAAGTACTCAGTAATTTCTAAAAAATAATATTACAAATATAAGTTAGATTTGAAAGCCCCAGTTTTAAATATATTGACAGGAATCATGAACTGAAATGTCTTGACTTCCCTGGTGGTCCAGTGGTTGACTCCGCACTTCCACTACAGGGGGCACAGGTTCTGTCCCTGGTCGGGGAACTAAGATCCTGCACAGCGAGACCAAAAAAAAAAAAAAATCACAGACTGAAATGTCTTCATTGGCTAGGAGGATCAAGTAAATGCTTAAGGTGGCTGAGTATAATACAGGAAGGAGTCAAGGGGTCTGTGGAGACCTGAAAAGAGATTTGCCGACTCAGGGTTTTCCAGTTCCGTTTTTAAGAGAAGCTCTGTACTAACTAAACGAAGTGTGTGTGCTTTGTTTGCATCCCACTGACCACCAGCTCAATACCCATGATGTACAGAAGTATCAAAGATAAAATTCCTACTTCTCCCTAAATCTAAGCAGTCTTTTTAAAAAACAAAACACTTTTCTATTTTCTACCTAGTTAAATATATAGAAAACCAGTTTCCAGCAACACGTCAGACTCTCATTAGAAATAGATAGTAATATGAGATTAAATATATCAAAATAAAAATGTCATTTTTTGTAAGTTTAAAAAAACCCCAAAACTCCAGGTACTAGAAATTGAGATAATTTTAAAGTTTGGTATTAAATTAAATATGAGCTGATACTGCAGTGGCCCATAAAGTTTTCAGTGTTCCATATATGCTTTAGTAGGAGGATAGATTTCTAAAAGAAATGGGCACAAGATATGTGACCCAGAATCTCCAGGAGGAGAAGAAACTATAACTCTTAACATAAAGCAAAAGGATATCAAGAACTTTCCCATCTGACAAAATAGACTACAATACCTTTCACTAGTGCCCTGAGGATATTGTGAGGAAGCCTGCCATCTGTCCAAAGCCTTTGGTATGTTTCAGCCTCTAAAATCTATCCTTTTAAGTCACCACACTAACAGATTAAAAGATTAAGAGAGAAAAAACATAGTACATACAGGAAACTATCTGATCAAACATAATGCCCATTTATGATTAAGAAAAAAACCCTTAGTATACTACAAATAGATTGCCTTAACCTAGTAAAGGGAATCTACCAAAAAAAATGTAATGTTATTCAACATTGTAATGGAAGGCCTAACTATCCCAGTAAGAGAAGGAAAAAGTTTTTAAAATGTAAGAGAAAAGAAGAAATAAAAAGGAAGAAATAAAATGGGCTTTATTTATACAGGGTAAAGTTATCTACACAGAAATTTCAATGACCTCTACCAATTATTAGAACTAAATAGAGAGTAGCAATGTTTGGGGTAAAATAATTGAAATAATTTATAACTCTCCTGTATACTGAATTAGCAACAGCCAATTTGAAGCTGTCATAATAAAAAGGTCCTATTTGTAATAGCAAAACATTTTAAGCACCTAGTAATAAATCTAACAAAAGTTGTGGAATATTTTATGGAGAAAATTACAAACATTATTGAAGCTAATGTATTAGAATTCTCCAGAGAAATAGAAGTAATGGAATACATATAGAAAGAGAAAGAGATTTATTATGAGGGATTGGCTCACATGATTATAGAGGCTAAGCCCCACTATCTGTGGTGTGCAAGCTGGTGTTTCAAAAAAGCTGATGGTATAGTTCCACTCCTAGCCTAAGGGATTGAAACCTTATAGTGTAAGTCCCAGTGCAAGTCCCAAAGTTTGAGAAGTAGGAGCACAAATGCCTAAGGACAGAAGATGTATATTCCAGCTCAAGCAGAGAGCAGATTCATCTTACTTCATCTTTTTATTCTATTCAGGCTCTCAAGGTATTGGATGAAGCTCACCACATGGGTGAGGACACCCTTCTTTACTCAGACTACTAATTCAAATGCTAATGTCTTCTGAAAATTCCCTCACAGATACACCCAGAAATAATGTTTTACCAGCTATCTGGGCATCCCTTAGCCCACTCAAGTTAATGTGTAAAAGTAATCATCACGGGCCATAAAAGGAGACTTTTGTATCAGTTAGGGATTGTGTTCAGATGTTCATGACAGGAAACACTGAGTGAACTAATTTTAAAAAAAAGAAAGAAAAGGAAAATCTTTTACTCCTCTCCTATAAAATGAACCCTGGAGGTGGTTGATTTAGGGTGGTACAATAACTGCATAATGTTCTCTGGGACCTAGGCTTCCTTGAGCTTTCCACTCTGCCATCCTTAGTACGTGACCTTAATCATCCTCATAGTCAAAGGATGGCTGCTCAGTATCTCGTATAGCATAAGTTTGAAGAAAGGGAAGGATGAAGGGGAAAAACAGTGCCAGTGAAGTCTGACTTTTTCAAAGAGCTTTCCTAGAAATGTTGCCCAGCAACTTGCACTTATATTTTATTGGCCAGAACTATGTCACATGGCCCTCCTTACCTGCAAGGAGGCTGTGAAATGTAATTTTTCCCCTAAGGGTATTGCTACCCTGAACAAAATTGGAGTGTTGTTACTTAGGAAGAAGGCAGTACGGATATTATACAGGAACCAGTGGTTATGCCACGCTCAGTAACTAGAAAACGATTCCTAGTTTATACATGTGAAGACTCACTACCAAAATGATATTAATTCTGACCTAATTAATATATGAATTCAGTGTAATTTTAATTAAATTTATAATTGGATTTGTTTCATGGATATTGAAAAATTCACATGAGAGAGAACACTGCATAGTGATTAAGATCACAAACTCTGGAGCCAGACTGACTGGCTTCAAGTCCAGCCTCTGTCACTTATAAGCTCTGTGGCCTTGGGCAATTAATTAACCTCTCTGTGCTTCAGTCTCTTCATCCATAAAATGCAGTTGTTAATAGTAGTACCTCATGGTGTTGTTCGTTGTAAAGAACAACGAGTTACTGTTTTTAAAGCACATTGAACAGAACCTCTCACATAATAAGTACATTGCATTTGGGAAACATATATTAACATATGAAATTAAAAAGAGCCAATGAGATCCAAGATAATTTTGAAGATGACTGAGTCCTATTACATATCACAAATTATTACAAAATGGTAGTAATTAACACAATGTATTATCAGTGCAGGGATAGACAGGCCAATGTAGTAGAATTAGAGAGCCCAGCAACTGACAGAAACACATCAGGGAACTTGGTGTATAACAGAGGTGGCAGTAAAACTCAGTGGGGAAAGAAGAATATTGTCAATAAATGCTGGTAGGGCAATTGCTTCCCATATGGAAAAAATCATATCCTACTTACGGCATACTCAAAGATAAATTTCATATGTATTAAATAAATGTTTTTTTAAAAAGCAACCTTTGAAGTCATTAGATAAAAATGTTAGAGAATATCTCTGTGATCTCCAGGCATGCAAAGATTTTTTAGGCAGAATAAACACAAACTGCCTAGGAAAAGACTGGTAATTTGACTACATGAGAATTTGAAACCTTTGTACAATTAAATAAAAACACTCTGAGAAAATAAAAGGTTAAACCACAAACTTGGAAAAGAAATGTGTGAAGCATATTACTGATAAATATTAATAACCACAATATATGAAGAACTCCTACAAAAAAATAAGAAAAAATCAAACGACCCAAAAGAAAATAGGGGGGAAAATATATAATTAGGCTTTAGATAAGAGAACAGTGGTGGGTCTGTATTTCTCAGTATTTATGAAGAGATGCTAAGCAAATTACAGCAATGCAGTATCATTTCATATTCATCAGATTGGTAAAATTAGAAGATCTGATACTTCTTTTGGAGGGCAATATGCCAGTTTCTTGTTAAGTTGAAAATACACATACTCTACGGCGCAGCGATTCTTCTTCTAGGTATCTCTTGCAGGTAAAAATTTATGGAGGGATGATTATATGCCAAGAACTATTCTGAGTGCTTAATTGTCTCACTTAACCTTCACAACAGCTTCATGAGATAGGCACTGTTGTTGTCCCTGTTTTACAGATAGTAAAGCAAGGAAGAAAGAGATTAAATAACTTGCCCAGGTATGCTTAGCTAGTAATAAGCAAAACACCTGGGATTAAAACACAGGAAGTCTGGCTCCAGAGTCTGCATTCTTAGCTAGCACTGTCGTATCTTTCATACACAAATGTTCAGTATTGTTGGTAATAACAAAGTAATAATAGTAATAATAATTATTATTATTAATAAAATTACCTAAATGTTTTTTAGTGTGAAATGGCTAAGTTGTTAATCATTGTATGATAGAACACCACATGCAAATTAAAATTAATGAAGTAGATCTACAAGGATTAACACAAATCTCAAAACATAAAATTAAGTGATAAAACTGTGGTTTCGCATCCGCGATTTCAACCAGCTGTGGATTGTGTAGTACTGTAGTATGTATTTAGTGCAAGAAATCCTTGTATAAGTGGACTCACACAGTTCGTACCTGTGTTGTTCAAGGATCCACTGTAGTGGTCACTTCTGGATGAGTTTAAGGAGTGAGATTATGGGATTAGGGAGGAGTCTAGAGGAGGTTTCAACTAGATTTTTAACATTTTATTTCTTTAAAAATCTCAGGTAAACTCCTACAGTTCAACAACAACTAGGCTAACAACCCAATTTTAAAATAGGCAAAGGACTTAAGTAGACATTTCTTCAAAGAAGGTATACACATAGACAACAAGCGCATGAAAAAGTGCTCAATGTCATTAGGGAAATACAAATCAAATCCACAATGCAAATTAAAACCTCTTCACACCTACTAGGATGGCTGTAATAATATTAATAACAGGTATTGGCAAGGATGTAGAAAATTGGAGCCCTTGTACATTGCTGGTGAGAATTTAAAATGGAGTAGCTACTGTGGAAAACGGTTCGATTGTTCTTCAAAAAGTTAAACATAGAACTACCATATGACCCAGAAATTCCACTCCTAACTGAAAACGGGGACTCAGAGAGGTACATGTATAACAGTGTTCACTGCAGCATTATTCACAGTAGCCAAAGGTGGAAATAACCCAAGTGTCCATCAACAACTGAATGGATAAACAAGATGTTGTATATACAGACAATGAAATATTATTAAGTCATGAAAAGGAATTAAATTCTGATACATGCCACAACATGAACCTTGAAGACATTATACTTGGTGAGAGAAGTCATACACAAAACTTCAAATGTTGTATGATTCTCCTTATATGAGGTACCTATAATAGGTCATAGAGACAATAAGTAGATTAGTGGATACCAGGGGCTTGGGGGAAAAGGGAATGGAGCATTATTAGTGGGTATGGAGTTTCTGTTTGGGATGATGATAAAAATGTGGAAATGGGGAGTAATGATGGTTGCACAACATTAATTACATTGGGAATATAATTAATGCCACTGAATTGTGCATTTAAAATTGGTTAAAATGGCAAATTTTATGTTATATGTATTTTACCATAATATTTCTTAATTTGAGGCAAATATGGCTAAATATGACCATTTTTACATTTAGATGATAGATACTTGGGTTCTATATTATTTGTATTTTCTGTATTCCTGAAATGTTTCAAAATAATAGATATCAATGGTGGATTGATATCTATTATGGATTCAGAAGAAAAAAGGAATATACTATTGGAAAAGAAAAACACCAACTTGGAAAGGTTTAAGATTTCTGGATGTAGGGACTTCATTAATTCAGTGACCAATGATATCAAAATGTATTGAGTTAAATATTAAAATTAATGAATTAAAACAACCCAAATCTGCTCAAATTATTTGGAAGCTGAAGCAATGCATGCTTTTGTGTGTGAAAAAGTTTTAAATTCATTTGACTGTCAAGCAGACAAAGAGTCATACACCTTGACAATCTCAGCAGTTTGGGGAGAAAGATGCATTTAAATTGTAAAAGGCAAGCAAAACAGACGTACATTTGCACTCTTCCCATTAGAATTGGAGGCTATGAATCAGCAGGTAAGAATGCTATGCAGGCTACTTCCGAGTCTATGTCTAACTGTGTGGAAAATCCTCATATTTCATGTCCTATCCATATATTCTACAGTAAGGAGACCTTTTCTGAGGTGAATTTTATGAGGGAACTAACTAGTGGTTCATTTTCAACTGTTTGATGTTTTGAAAACAACTGAAGCTTATGTTTCTATGGTAAGAAAAAGGACAATTTGGCAATAGTTTTTAAGTGTGCCATGTTAATAAGAAATTCGAATCGGGTGACAAATGAATTGAGATTTTGTCTCTATCATTTATTAACAAGGTAATGTTGAGCCAGTTGCTTACTTTGTCTAGTTCTCCATCTCATCATATAAAAAGGAATGGGTTGACATCAGATCGTTTCTTATTTTACAAAGTAAGGTAAAAATGATTCCAGAATCTTGAAGTAAAAGTCAGTTCAAAAGAGTGTTTTCCATGGGCATTACTAGTTATGTCAAATAACACTTTTTTTCCATTTTCTTTTGGATACATTTAAATAGTAGGATGAACACAAGAGGAAGGCCAAACTGATAGCAGGTTCATGATGAATTAGTGCTCTTTATTATACAAAATATTATGTGCCAGGTTTCAGTTTTCATACACCAGCCTATTTGCTTGCCTATTCCGTTGCAAAGCTCCTTTATGCACACCAAGAAAGTGGGGATATAGTTTTGTTTTGTTTAACTTTGGGTTTTGGTCTTAGAAGTCTGTATTTGTCCTTCAAAAGTAATAAGCAGAAACACATATATATGGAATTTAAAAAAAAGAATGGTACAGATGAACTGGGGCAGGGCAGGAATAAAGACGTAGACATAGAGAATGGACTTGAGGACGCAGCGGGGAGGGGGAAGCTGGGGCTAAGTGAGAGTAGCATCGACATATATACACTACCAAATGTAAAATAGCGAGTGGGAAGCAGCCGCATAGCACAGGGAGATCAGCTCGGTGCTTTGTGACCACCTAGAGGGGTGGGATAGGGAGGGTGGGAGGGAGGCTTAAGAGGGAGGGGATATGGGGACATGAATATGCATACGGCTGATTCGCTTTGTTGTACAACAGAAACTAACACAGTATTGTGAAGCAATTATACTCCAATAAAGATCTATTAAAAAAAAAAAGTAAGGGCTTCCCTGGTGGCTCAGTGATTGAGAATCCGCCTGCCAATGCAGGTGACACGGGTTCGTGCCCTGGTCCGGGAGGATCCCACATGCCGCGGAGCGGCTGGGCCCGTGAGCCATGGCCGCTGAGCCTGCGCATCCGGAGCCTGTGCTCCGCAACGGGAGAGGCCACAACAGTGAGAGGCCCGCGTACCGCAAAAAAAAAAAAAATAATAAGCAGAAATAAGGCAAGTAGGTATCCATTATTCTAGAGCAGCCCTGTCAAAAAGAAAAATAATGTGAACCACATATGCAATTTTAAATTGTCTGGTAGCCACATTGAAAATTAAAAAGAAATGGAGTAAATAAAATAAATTAGTATTTTAATGATATATTTTATTTAACACAGTATGTGTAAAGCGTTACCATTACAACATGTAATCAATATTACCGAGAAATGTATTAGTGAGATATTTTGCATCCTTTTTTCTTACTTGGTCTTTGAAATCTGATGTGCATTTTATACTTAGGGCACATTTCAGTTTGGATTAGCCACATTTCAAGACCTTGTGGCTACCATATCGGACAGTACAGGTCTAGAATAAGGTTGCATTATGGCTTTAAAAAATGATTTAGCAAGAGCTGTCTCCAGCCTTGACATGCCGAACAGGTCACTAGTGGAGGAAGTGCACTGATTTGTATAAAGAGCCCAGGCCAGCTGGTGAAGGAAAGATTTTTTAGTCCATCTTCTGTTCCCAGGATCCAAATGTTAAGGAGATCTCTCAGGGTAGACAAAAATGGCTAAGTTAGGGCTTACTTGCAGGTAATTTCAATGCGGAGTAGTTTTGCAAAATTAATTTTTGCCAGAGATGATTTTGTTGCAAACTTCAGATGAACTCAGTTCCAGTGAATTTGATTAATTGACTAAGTGTCACAATATCTGTAAGAGCTGTTGACAGAGGATGGAGCATGATTTGTCATTTTCTTCTTTTGCTGGGGTGTCCCCTGGATGAAGTGTACGTGATGGAAATAAGTAGGCTGTAGGCAGGCATTGCACATTTATGCATGGTTTTTCATAAACTCGGGGGTGGCTCTTAGGATTCTTTCAGCTTCCCTAGATGCAAAAAAGAAAAGAAAAAAAGTCTGAGAAACCTTGACAGATGTCAGAGAATCCTCAGGGAGTCCTATGCCCTTTATTTCAGAGTAGAGCCCCTCAGGCCATCACTCAAGAACTTTTCCTTTCTTAATTTACAATCCCACATATAATAAGGATGATTGTGATGATGTTACCCTCTGCTTGTATTTCATTTTCATTTTTGACATCCCTTTCACATATATTACTTAAGTTTATTTCCGCAGACTTTCTGCAAGTTAAAGAAAGAGATCTATCCCTACTCCCTAAGGCCTTGGACCTTGAGAAAATCAGTTCAGGTCCCTGAACCTCACTCTTCTTATCTTGTAATATAAATAATACCACCTTTCTCATATAGTCTTAGGTTTAAATAAGAGCATATTTAAAATGCACTGCATATTGTATGTGATCATTAGATGTTAGTTACCCACATCAGTAGATATTTAGAGTAAGAATTTAGCAAACTTTATGGTCAGTTTTAAACATACCACAATCATAATAGCTAAAGTAAACATTTTGCCGTATAAAATCATAGACCTAGTAGGATCTGAGGTTCTACTCACTTACATGCTTTGAGGAGCTACAGTATGCCAGGCACTGTGCCAGGCACACATAATCTAACCTGCACTGCAAGAGACAGAGGCGGAGGAGGGAAAGTTGTGTGCTCAAAGTCACATGGTTAATACATAATGACAGTGGCACGAAAATATAGGTTTTCTAATAAGTTCAGGCACTTTTCATGACACCACTTCCATCTTTTCCTCCCCTAAACTCTTAACAGTTTGTTATTTAGTTCATAAGTCCACAGAAACAGCACATTGAAGGCAGGCTGAACAGTACATGAGTCAGACATACTGACAGCAGTAGTGACAGTTGACATCCTGGGCTCAAGGGAGGAAGCAAAAACACTGCATTCTTATAGTCCATGACAGTGTCTTATGCTCACAGTCGTGACCCTGGGTCTTCTAAAAATGGAGTTGAACATATTAAAAAACCAAAAAACTCTTTAAGTCAGAAGGATTTTCATCAAAATGGTTAAAATAACATGACACTAGAAAGGATATTAGACAATATCTAGTCAAGTGGTTTTCAACTGCTCTTTTTTTTTCAGAAGTGTGTGGGAGGCCACTGACTACAGCTTTCATATAAGTTTTCATTTGATGAGAAAGTTCCAAATACACACACACACACAATGTATATATACCTGTATGTCATATATATATATATTATGTACAGTATGTATGCCATATATGTCATATATACACACACACACACATATGTTTATATCTGTGATTAATCAGTCTATGTATTTATCTATCTATCTCAACACTCTTGTGGTTCAACCACTTTCTGTTGCCCTGCAAACCTCCCCTGCTCCCCATTTCCCTGGGACTACTAGGCTGGACCACTACACTAGCTCCCAGGATCTCTAGGCTGGGCACATGACTCAAGATGGGCCAAGGAGATTCCCTATCTCAGGAATTTAAATTTTGCACAGAGATATACCTAGACAGAAAGTGGGTGGAAGTAAGTCATCTGACAGCAGTACCCTGGAGAGGAAGTTCATGAGTTCCTTTTGCTCTAATCTCCAGAGCTACTCTGATTCCTATCCTTCCCAAGGTTTGATTATCTAGCTCTTCCTTTAATTTTTGGTGAGTTAGCCCAGTATCCTCTCAATCACTTTTGTTTAAGTTAGTCAAACTAGGTTTCTTTTGTTTGTAACAAAGCTGCTTAAATGATAGCCTTAGGGAGTGAATGTGATTTAGTCAAAGTCACACAGTGAATGGTAAAAACTTGACAGGATGACAATTTCTTGATCACCAACCTGGTCTCTATAGCTAGATGTACACCCCCTCCCCCAATGTAGAAACCCCCTTTTCAGAATGATTCTAAATGAATGATTCTGAATGATTCTGAATGAATGAGGTATCACTTTTTCAGGCCAACACAAAACTGAGGGTTAATATTAAGCAAGAACTTTGCAGTCCTTGTGCATAAAATATACCTACATAATATAAATATGTTCTTTCCGTAGTATTTTCTCTTCCAGACTTGCTCAAAGATAAAGTGTCCAGAAGTGAAAAGTTGGGTTGCTCTCCTGGCTTTGTTACACTAAACCTGACCATATCATCCTACCTGAGGAAGGGATAACTGTGCTTCAGCTATCTATCAGTCAGGATTGTCCAGGCATTGCTGTGATAACAAACAAATCCTGAAATCTCAGTGGCTTAACACGTAAAACTATTCTCATTTACATGTGAAATAGACAGCTGCTGCTCTGTCCACTCTGCAGACCAGCTCCCTTCCAAGAGTACTTCAGACAGCCAGTTGGTTTCCATCTTGTGGCTCTGCCATCTCAACAGGAGGCCTCTGTGATCACACTGAGGGTTAGAATTAAGCAAAGGCTTTTCACTTCTCGGCTCAAAAGAGACAATGCACTTTACTTCTGCTCAGAGCAGTGGTTTACCTGGTACATTTGATGCCTGGGTTGGATAAATTTGAAATTATTTTCAGGAATAATAAATTTTATTATTAATAAGCAATAATTTACTTATTAATAAATAATAATTTTCAGTAATAAAATTAATAAGAAATATGGCCAGAAAATAAAGCAACCAGTGAAATTCTTTTTGTGATTTTCATATCAAACCAATATAAAAAAATGTAAAATATTTTAGTGCAAAAAACAGAAAAAAGTCATGGATTAATACTTCATATTTATACAAATGTGGTTTTTGAAAAGAGGGAGAAATTACAATTACATATTGGTATGATCCAGTAATAAATAATAACTAAAAATAGTATTACAGTTTGTGACTTTGATTTCTGAAAATATGTCAATGATTCATCAAAATCAGTCTTCTCATATTCATTTTCACTCATAGTTGATTGAAGAATACATTTATTAGCTTCAATTTTAAAGCTTTTTAGTAAGAAATGACAGATTTATACATAATTAGGAAGCATCTTAAACATAAGGATAAGTTTGGTAGAGATTTTTTAAATTAATTAATTAATTGGTCAATTTATTTATTTTGGCCGTGCTGGGTCTTTGTTGCGGTGCATGGGCTTCTCTAGTTTCAGTGCAGTCTCAGGCCCCCTACATTGGGAGCGCGGAGTCTTAACCACTGGACCACCAGGGAAGTCCCTGGTAGAAATTTAAAGAATCTAATTTCACAGTAAATTGTAGAAATTAGAATATTATCCATGTCTTTGTTCCTTTAAGCTTGATTCCAGGGGCCGTTCAGTATTTCTGCAGTGAAAAAAAATTTTTAAACACAAGTTAAAATGTTTAGTGGTCACACAGAATGAGAGATTTGGGATAACTCAAGTTCTAAGTCTTTGTCTTCACAGTCACTGTGCTATCATGGTTTATTTTGTATCCACTGCTTAAACACAGGGATATGTAGCACCACAGGAGACAAGAACTCTGCTCTGAGGAGTTCAAATGATTCCAAACTCAGACAAACTCTCCTTAAAAGGAATTTGTGTAGCTGAGTCTATGTGTCATAGCTGACTGTATTCCTGGCAATACTCCAAATTAACTTCCATGTAGAATATGTTTCTTAAAGGATAAGTAATAACAAAGTACTGACTTGAAACTAAGCTATATACTATTAAAACTCAACAGTAACCACAGCGATTATTTACAACTTTAAGGCCACCAAAATATTTTTTTTTTCAGGGAGGAATGATATATTACTGACAGTGTTTATAATTGCTGGAACGAGGTAATAGGTTGGTTTTAAAGCACCCTCGTTAGGTGTGCCCTAACAGACTGCTCTGCCACTATGGTTTTGGTAAAACCACTTGCCCACAGTCAGTTGACCAGAACTGGTCCCTTGGCCCTCCTCTATTGCAAGGGATCTGCGAAGAGTGGCATAGTGATTTTCAGTGCTCCAGCTGGGCCTGCCAGCTCTGTGACCCAGTTTGATCAGGACATTTCCAATCAAGCTGTGTATGAGGGCAGTGGAGGGTATGTGTAGACTCAGAAACAGCTCAGGCAGCAGTGAGTCAGGCTCTCTTGGGTCTAGCAGAGATCGTGAGGGTAGATACACACACTTTGATGGATATGTTTTTCTAAATAAGGGGAATTAATTTTCCGATTGCTTTCAGGGCCTCCTTCTATTCTCAGAATTCAGTGCTACCTTCTGGGGTTTGACCGTATGCCAGATAAGTTGAATCCTGTTATCTGGAACAGATAAAATTTGCAAAATATGCAGTAATGTAGTGTTTTCAAAATGTGTTTGCTAAGAATCACCTGAGACAACTTGTTAACTACGTAAGTTACCAGACCTTTCCCCCAGGAAATTCTACTTCAGTAGTTCTGGGTTGGGGCCCAGGAATCTGTAACGAGTACACTAAGTTTTATTTTCAGGCAATTTTGGAGAACACTGTGGTAGCTATGAGTACCCTGTCTATAGTCAGACCTCAGTTTGACTCTTTAAAGTTTGCGTTTCCCTGAGTCTGGAGAGATAATTTTTAGGTGTTCGGTTCTTACAGCTTCTTGCCTGAGCAAATGCAGTCCCAAAACTCTTCAACCACTGCTCTGGCTCACTTGGTAGGCAAGGCGTAGTAAAGCAACAGAAGAAATTTTCTCAGGTTGTTTGTGGGGATGGGTAGGAGGACAGAGACCTATAAGACAGGGTTTTCAACATAGCTGGGGAGAGATGCCTTCTAGTTTAAAGGAATTTTCCAGTTGCATTTAACACACATTTCTCACCTCCTAAATCAGTGAATTTCAACGTTGGTTGCACGTGGAATCACCTGTATAGTTTAAAAAAGAATGATGCCTGGGCCCCACCCCCAGAAGTTCTAATTTAATTTTTCTTGGGTGCGGCCCAGGCACTGGATGATTTTTAAGCTCCCAAGGTGATTGTAATATTCATCCAAAATTTAAACCTACTCTCCTAGATTGAAAACCAGTGATCCATTTCCTCCACCTGGCCAGGTAGTGATTGGAGTTTATCCTATAGACAGGCATGCCACTGATAGGTTGTAGCAGCAGAAAGTATAATCAAGGTTTCACTTGAAACCAGGTAGACTGGCTGCAAGTTATGGTGACCCATATTTGCATACAGAGATCAGGTCAGTATTCCAGACTCTGAAAAGTCTTGGAGGAAAGGACTTGGAAAAATGCTGGCTCAAAGAAGACAATGTGAAATAAGTGAATGACAGTGGAATCTCATACCTGGAGGAACTGAAATACTTGATAGTGAACAGAAGAGGGTGCCCTGACACAAGAATCATATCGCGTCATGGTTTCCAAACTAGGTATGAGGTGGGGGCTTGGCATGAGAACAGGCAAAAGCCCCGTTTGTGAAATCAGGTTTTCTCAGTTAAGATGATTTGGACGCAAGTAATAGAATACCCAACTAAAAGTAGCTTCAACAATAAGTGTATGTTAATCTCATAACTGGAATTTTGGGCTAGGCAATTTCAGGTTAATCCAGCTTAATGATTTCAGGGCTCTAGACTGGCTCTTCTATTCTGTGAATATCTTTGCTTGCCCCTTGCACACAAGATGCCTGCCACAGCTCTAAGCATCCTGTCTTCGCAGCTGCATACAAAAGCAGGAAGAAAGAAGTTGAATCTGAGCTGCTCTGTCCTCAGAAAAAATCAGGAAAAAAGTTTTTTCTGGAACCCCTCCACACCCAACCCCCTCAGCCCCTGCAGACCTTCCTTACGTTTCACTGGCCAGAACTGAGTCACATGCCAACCTCAACATTAATCACTGTCAGATAGGTCTGGAGCTACCTTATTGTCTTAGATCGTGTTTCATTGCCTGGGACCTGTACATTGCAATCACATATCTTTGCCAAGGAAAGGGGGATGAATATCAAAAGGATGTGTACAACGTGGTTGACTTTAGGTTGAGTTTAAAAGATCAGGATGTAACCCTCTTTCTATTTTCCTTGTCTGAGAACAGTTTGATCTCAGGATCTGGATTACTTTGCCCAAGAATGATGACTGAGGTGGCATTGGCAAGGAGCCAAGGCAGTTATTACAGTATTGGGTACTGAATTTTGTATAAATTGGCAAAACTGCTAACTAGAGTTCAGAGTGCATGTGTATTATGAACAAAGAGTGATGAAAGACATGTCCTTATATACAAAGAGACTTTACAGGAAACGGTTCAGCCAGCTGGAAGGTTTATTTTAATGGCTACCATTTAAAGGCTGGTTGGGTTGGAAAGCTGCCAAGATGTATTTTCATACACACACAAACACACACACCCACACACTCAGAAGCGCACAGAGCTTAGGAGGGGATTTGGTCCTATTCTTGTTTGGAGATGTTTATCAACATACGTAGGGATATGCTGGGGTCAAACAGTTTGTCATTTGATCTTATTTGATCCTTCTTTTCCTCTCTGCATGAATTTTACATGGCTCTGAGAATCTCATCTGAGTGAGTAAAGTCAAGAGAAGTGAGCTGCTGTATATATTTGATGAAAAAAGGAATGGAAATCATGCACTGTAGTTTTATAATTCTGAGCTTACTCCCAGTAGCAACGTTAACACATTGTATATTTCATTATAAGTATCTTCTAGTAAGTTTTTGGATTAATCTGATACATGATTACTGTCTGAGATTGCTATTGTACTGAACTTGCTGAGAGCTGTAAAATGGAATTCTCTTAAATGAAATGTGAATGAATTCTGGTGACTTCAAAATCTCAGGGATGGTTGTAGCTTTGTTGAGGCTTATCATTTCACAGAGTAGATTTAAATCCGTAGAAACTTTGATTCATTTTAGAGAATAAGAAATCACCTTTTCAGTATTTCAGCAAATATATCCCATAGAACACTAGTTCCACATAATATTTCATTTAAAAAATTGTTTCATGGCTTTAATGGTTTCATGGTTTAAATAGAAAATCGTCTGTTCAATACCCTTCTTGATGTTGTCAATACATGTTAAAATCTTTGAAGTTTTGCAACAGAGAAAGCTGCAAACTTTCTTTATCCCAGTGTTTTCTAAACATATTTAAGAACAGAATATGTTTTTTTGGTAATATACCATGAAGCAAGTCTTAGGAGCACATATGAGAGATGCTATACTCCTTGATATTTAGAAAAATGGTAAGACACTTTCAGAAATTGTCAATCCAGAAGTCAGTCCTAGAGAGATTAAGGTACCAACACAAGCAAAGGACCAGAGGCAGGGAACAGCACAAAGTATTTGAAAAATTAGTAATTAGTCCAGAGAAGGGATTGACATCCTTGCTATGAAAGGAGAAATGGGGCTGCAAAAGTAAGCAAGGGTCAAGAAGGGCCTTGAATGTTAAGTTAAAGAGCTTGGATTTTTTTTTTTCCTTTGGCTGTGCAGTGCAGCATGCAGGATCTTAGTTCCCCCACCAGGGATCGAACCTGTGCCCTCTGCAGTGGGAGTGCAGAGTCTTAACCACTGGACCTCCAGGGAAGTCCCAAGAGCTTGGATTTTATTATGAAGTATTAATTACTGAGGTTTTTGAAACGGGGTATCCCTTATGTATTTCAAGAAGATAACTCTCATCAGCATGATGTCTGGATTGGTGGTATAAGACCCATTAAGAAGGTAATCGCAGTGGTCCACATGAGATTATGGGGCATGAACCTAGGCGGTAGCAATGGGCTGAAAAGAAAGGGCCACTTAAAAGAGTTATTGGAGAATTAGAATCAGCAAACCTTGCCGATCAATTGTACATGGAATGTACATGGGGCTGCTGAAGATGCCTTCGATGTTTCCTTTGTGGCTAATTAGGAGAATGGTAGTGTTGGTAATTAATGAAGAAAACCAGAATATATTGAAGTAGATCATATATTACTCCCTGCTCAGACCCTTCATGGCTGCCCATTATTCTCAGAATAAAATCCGTCCCTTCTAGCTCACTACACTCTAGCCACAGTGATCTTTTGGCTTTTTCTTAACTACTCCGATCACACTCAGGGCTATTGCATTGGCTGTCCTCTTTCTTCTTGGAATGCTCTTCTCCCAGACCTTCTGATGGCTTCTTCTATCCTTTCATTCAGGCTTCTGCTCAAATACTATTTAATTTAATGGGCCTGTCTGTATTATAATGTTCTACAAAGAATTGTGATGTTGGCCGTCCTTTATCATGTTAGTACCTTTTTATTTCTCATTTGCTAAGAACTTTGTCAGGAACACGTTTTTAATTTTACCAAAAATATTTTCTCTATTGAGAAGGTTTTCTCATTTTAAAGTTTCCTATGGGGGTGATGTCAGCAACATGGCTGAAGAAGACATCCCGCATTGTATCCCCCCTCTCCAACATCAACGATTCTGTACCTATCCATGGACAAAAGTCCCTTTGTGGGAACTGTGGGATCCAGCACCATACACCAAGGGAGCTGAGAGGAGTCTCACCCACCTGTGCATTGAGTAATTGTACATTGACCTCAGTAGTGGCTGTGGACACTGTAGTGACCCATGAACCAGCTCCAGCCCCTCTCAGTCACCATCCAGGAGCCCCTGGAGAACGCTGTCTTAGACAGTCACCCACAGACAAGAGAGCTTTTGTGGAAGTCTTGGTTTCCATCAGAGAAGCTCCGACACACCATTGGAGCTGGAAAAAAACCCCAAAACAAACAAAAAGAAACCAAACGAGTTTGGACCCATTGGAGAGAGTAAGGGGACCAGTTTAACTTTATCCCTGTCACCTCCTCCCCCAAGGTGGCACAGCTCAGTGCCAAGCAAGACTTTCTCAGCCCATGATTTCTCCTGCTTGGGAAAGTGAGAGCATGAATGAGCACCCCCCTTCCCCAGATACATGGGACATTGCCAAAGAGGCCTATTTCTGTCTTACCCCAGTACTGGGGGGTGGAAAGAGACTGGGAGAGCAGCAGATAGGACTCTCAAAGGACATTAGAGGGACATGGATCCTACTAATTGCTTCTCAGACTCTATCCTGAAGTTCCATCGAGAGAGTAGAATGGTGGTTTCCAGGGGCTGAGTATGGGGAAGATGGGGAGATTTGGACAAAGGGTACAAAATTCCAGCCTGGTGATTATACTTAACGATACTGTATTATATACTTGAAAGTTGCTAAGAGAGTAGATTTTAAATGTTCTCACCACAAAAAAGAAGTGATAATTATCTGACATGATGAAGGTGTTAACTAAACCTACTATAGTAATCATTTCACAGTATATAAATGTGTCATCACATACACCTTAAACTTACACAATGTTCTATGTCAGTTATATTTCAGTAAAACTGGAAAAAAAGGAAATGTGGTCTATGCACAATGGAATATTATACAGCCTCAGAAAAGAAGGAAATCCTGTCACATGCTAAAATTTGGATGAACCTTGAGGGTGTCACACTAAGTGAAATAAGCCAGTTATAAAATGACAGATACTGGGAATTCCCTGGCGATCTAGTGGTTAGGACTCAGTGCTTTCACTGCGGGGGGCCCAGGTTCAACCCCTGGTTGGGGAACTAAGATCCTGCAAGCTGTGTGGTGCAGCCAAAATAAAACAAAACAAAAGGATAGATACTGTCCTTTAGATATGTCTATTCATGTAAAATATTTAAAGTTGTCAAATAATAGAAACAGAAAGTATAAAGGTGTTTGCCAAAAGCTGTGGGGAGGAAGGAGGGAAAATTAGTGTTTAATGGGTATAAGAGTTTCAGTTTTGTAAGATGAAAAAGTTGTAGAGATCTGTTGTACAACAATGTAATTATACTTAATACTACTGAACTGTACACTTAAGAATGGTTAATATAGTAAATTTTATGTTATATTTTTGACCGCAATAAAAATAACTGAAAAAAGAATTAAAATTTTCCAAGTGATGTAATTAATTATACTAATAAATTTTCAAATATTGTATAATCATTCCTTTCAGGAATTTTAAAAATCATTGTTATGCAAATAAAAACCACAGTGATCTATCACCGCACACTGTTAGTTTAGTTTAGTTATTATCAAAAAAATCAAAAGATAAAAAGAAAACCCAACAGATAACAAGTGTTGGTGAGAAGAAATTAGAACCATCTTATGTGTGGTGGAAATTTAAAATGGTGCAGCCATTATGGGCAAGAGTAGAGAAATTAAATAGTTAGAAATATATTTAAATATATAGAAATATAGAAGTTAAAACTAGAATTACCATATTACCCACCAATCCCACTTTGGTATTTATCCAAAAGAATTGGAATCAGGATCTCAAGGAGATACCTGTACTCCTGTGTTTATTGCAGCATTATTCACAGTATAGCCAAGATATGGAAACAACTTAAATGTCCATTGACAGATGAATGGATAGAGAAAAGTGTAATGTAATATTATTTAGGCTTAAAAGAGGCCTTTGTGACAACATGGATGAACCTGGAAAACATTATACTAAGTGAAGTAAGCCAGGCACAGAAGGACAAATACTACATGATTCCACTTATATGACAAATGTAAAGTAGTCAAACTCATAGAAACAGAGTAGAGTGGTGGTTGCCAGGGGCTTGGGGGTGGGGAATTGCAGAGTTACTGTTTAACAGGTATAAAGTTTCAGTTATACAAAATGAGCAAGTTCTAGAGATCTGACATACAACATTGTATCTATAGTTAACAATACTGCACTGTGCACTCAAAAATTTAACAAGGTAGCTTTCATGTTAAGTGTTCTTACCACAACTAATAAAACCCATCGTTAAATGTTATATATGCTGCTAAATTTGACTTGTTATTCTTTTACTTGGTGTTTTTTGTTTTATATATATATATATATATATATGCATATATATATATATATATAATCAATCTACAGGGGCCTATATCTTTTTGGTATTTCTCATATTTGGGTATCAGTGTAATGTTCGCATTAGAAGCTGCTTTAAGGAGCTCTCCTTCTTTTCCTATATGTTGGAATGTTGTACATAGCATAGAAATTACTTTTTCTTTAAAAGTGTAGAGCAGGGTTTCTCTGCTTTGGCACTACTGACATTTTGGACTGGGTAATTTTTTATTGTGGGGATCTGTCCTGTGCACTGAAAGATGTTTAGCAGCACCCACTCCCCCAAATTGTGACAAGCCCAAATGTCTCCAGACATTGCCAAATGTCCTCTGTGGGGCAACTCCCCCAAACACACACTCACCAGTTGGGAACCATTGGTGTAAAGGTGTAAAGGAACTCTACCACTAACTGTGTGGGCCTGAAGCCTTTTTTTGGGAGGGGGCCCTGAAGCCTTTTAAAGGAGCTTTGATAGCATTTTCTATTCCTTTCATGATTATTAGTCTTTCCAAGTTTTCTACTTCCTGTGCCAATTTTGATAGCTTTTATATTCTCACAAATCATTTGTTTCCTAAAGAATTTCTTCAGTATTAACAAAATCTCCTCTATATCTATTATCAGTAGTAGAATCTTTCCTGTTTCCATATTTTTGTATTCAAATTTTCTCTTTGGTTTTCATTACATTTCCCAGAGCTTTGTCTATATCATTGCTCTTTTTAAAAAAAAATTCACAAAGTCATTTCCTGATTTCTTACCAAGTACTAGGTACTCTACCATATGGATCAAACAAGTTCACTGCCATAATAAATTTCTGAGGCAATTTCTGGATACGGATTTACAGACCTCTAATTACAGTATGTTAAATGTTAGGATAACAGCACAGATTGGGTACTATGTAAAGAAAAGCAGGGCAACTAAATAATTCCCTTCCTAGGGTCAGGGAGGGCTTACCAGAAGCTTGAGTTGAGTCTTGAAGGATTTGAAGCAAAATAATCGTAGGCGTTACTAAGTGGGACTGCTTATAACTGTGCTAGAAATTCTATGAAAGGACAGCTGAGTATGGGAAGATGTTGGAGATACATTAGGTTTTGGGCAGATGGGTGAGTGTGGAGGTAATTTCAGGTGGGGAGAACTGCAGACATAAAGCTTTAAAATGAAAACTCAAAAAATTGAAGTCTCTTTTTTATATTGGAAAGAAAAGAAATGTTTTTAAAATCTCCAGAATGAGTGACAGGAGTGTGTGTGCTGTATGAAAATCAGGATACTGAAGTAGTTGGCAAAAACATCAAAGTCCACTTTCAATCATACTTATCCATTATATGTCTGCACATATCATACACTTGCCGACTCTCCTTTTCCCTTTATGACTGTCCTTTCTTGAAGTCCTACACTGACTTACATAACTAGAGGGATTTTTCTGGTGCCTGAGGAAACTTGCTCTTAATGTGAAAATAAATGTTCCACACCACTTAGCATTAGCATTATGGTCATTGTACCTACACTTCCCAAATTACTTTTATGAGGAATGTCAGGTCTTTCTTTGGATCCATCTGATTTCTGGCATGATTCATAGTCCTGCCAGGCAGTGCACCAATGGGAGGGGGAGTCAAGGTCAGGGCCACTGAAGAGGAAAGGGTTGAAGTGATAATGTTGTGAAATGAATCTGAGCTGAGAGTTTGGCTTCTTTTTGTCTTACTAGAAATTAGAATTACCAGTGTTGTGAACTGGAAATGTGTACATTGCTTTTCAATTCATTTTTTGTACTGTTGTTTCCAAAATTGTAATGTGACATGTTCAGTTCTTTCCCTGTGTTCATGTCCCTAAACAGAACTAAGTGGTATTGTACCTTGCCAAGAGGCAAGTGTACCAGCCTTGATAGGAAATCCCAGGTGATCTTAAAGAGGTAGGCCAGAAACAATGGAGCTAATCAAATAATTTTTTACTAGGGGAGTCTCTGATGCAAAGCACAGAAGTTTTCAAAGACCCGTGCCAAGTGCTAAAATCACTTAGTGTACCATTTGGCTATTTTAAGAGCGTGACCTCTATGTAGTTAGTCAGTGTGGGGTGAGGTAGTACTCTCACTGGCTAGCAGTTCCTTGTGGTTACACAAGCATACTTAAAAAAATTTTTTCTTCCAGTTTTCTTGAGATATAATTGACATACAGCATTATATAAGTTTAAGGTGTCCAGCATAATGATTTGACTTACATATATCATGAGATGATTACCACAGTAAGTTTAGTGCACATCTGCACCCATCATCTCATATAGATACAAAATTAAAAGAAATAGGAAAAAATTTTTTTCCTTGTGATGAGAACTCTTAGGCTTTACTCTTAACAATTTTCATATATAATATACAGCAGTGTATGTTTCTTCAGTGACCCATTGGTTATTTAGTGGTATATTGTTTAGCCTCCATGTTTTGTGTTTTTGCATTTTTTTTCTTTTAGGTGCTTTCTAGTCTCAAACTGCTGTGGTCAGAAAAGATTCTTGATATGATTTCAATCTTAAATTTACTGATACTTGTTTTGTGGCCTAGTATATGATCTATCCTGGAGAATGTTCCATGTGCCGTTGAAAAGAATGTGTATTCTTCTGCTTTTGGATGGGGTATTTTCTATATATCTATTAAGTCCATCTGGTCTAATGTGTCATTTAAAGCCAGTGTTTCCATATTGATTTTCTGTCTGGGTGATCTGTCCATTGACATAAATGGGGAGTTAAAGTCTTACCCTACTATTATTGTGTTATTGTTAATTTTTCTCTTTATGTCTGTTAGTATTCGCTATATGTATTCAGGTTCTCCTATGTTGGGTACATACATATCTACAATTATTGTATCTTCTCCTTGGATTGATCCCTTGATCCTTGTGTAGTATCTTCCTTGTCTCTTGTTACAGTCTTTGTTTTAAAGTCTATTTTGTCTGATATAAGTTTTGATACCCTGGCTTTTTCTTCATTTCCATTTGCATGGAATAACTTTCATCATCCCCTCACTTTCAATATGTGTGTGTCTTTAGATCTGAAATGAGTCTCCTGTAGGCAGCATACATATGGGTCTTGTTTTTGTATCCATTCAGCCACTCTATGTCTTTTGGTTGGAGCATTTAGTCCATTTAAGTTTAAAGTAATTATTGATAGATAAGTATGTATGCCATTTTGTTAATTGTTTGGGGGTTGTTTTCATAGATCTTTTTTGTTCCTTTCTTCTTTTGCTTTCTTCTGTTATGATTTGATGACTATTTTTAACGTTATGTTTGGACTCCTTTTTGTGTGTGTATCTATTATAGATTTTTGGTTTGTGTTTACCATGAGTTTTATATATAGCAACTTATATATATATATATATATACACACACACACACACACATATACATATATATGATTACTTTAAGCTATTGATCTTAAGATCAAATGCATTTTAACAACGCTGCATTTTTACTCCCCCCTGCCCCATGTTTACTGTTTTTGATACATATTTTGTGTCTGTTTTGCGTATTCCTTAACTAATTATTGTGGATATACACTATTTTACTACTTTTAGCTTTAACCTTCCTACTAGATTTATAAGTGGTTGATCTACTACTTTTACTGTATATTTGCCTTTACCAATGAGTTTTTTCCTTTTATAATTTTTATATTTCTAGTTGTGGCCTTTTCTTTTTCACTTAGAGAAGTCCCTTTAACATTTCTTGTAAAGCTGGTTTGGTGGTGCTGAATCCTTTTAGCTTTTGGTTATCTATAAACTTTTGATCTCTCCATCAAATCTGAATAAAAGCCTTGCCAGGTAGAGAACTTGCTGTAGGTTTTCCCTTTCATCACTGTAAATATGTTGTGCCACTCCCTTCTAACCTGCAGAGTTTCTGCTGAAATGTCAGGTGATAGCCTTATGAGACTTCCCTTGTACGTAATATTTTGCTTTTCCCTTCTGCTTTTTATATTCTATTTTTATATTTCATTTTTGCCATTTTAATTATAATGTGTCTTGGTATGGCCTTCTTTCAATTGATCCTGTTTGAGACTCTCTGTGCTTCCTGGACCTGGATGTCTATTTCCTTTCCCAGGTTAGGGAAATTTTCAGCCATTATGTCTTCAGATATGTTCTCTGCTCCTTTCTGTCTCTCTTCTCTTCTGGGACTCCTATAATGTGAATGTTGTTAGTATGCTTGATGTGGTCTCAGAGGTCTGTTAAATTATCCTCATTTTAAAAAATTCTTGGCTTCCCTGGTGGCGCAGTGGTTGAGAGTCCACCTGCCGATGCAGGGGACGCGGGTTTGTGCCCCGGTCCGGGAGGATCCCACATGCCGCGGAGCGGCTAGGCCCGTGAGCCATGGCTGCTGGGCCTGCGCGTCCGGCGCCTGCGCTTCGCAGCGGGAGAGGACGCAACAGTGAGAGGCCTGCATACCGAAAAAAAAAAAATCTTTATTTTGTCTGTTCAGCCTGAGTGATGTCCAGTACTCTATCCAGTTCACCAATTCATTCCTCTGTATCATTTAATCTACTATTGATTCCTTCTAGTGTACTTTTATTTCAGTTATTGTATTCTTTAGCTTTGTATTGTTCTTCCTTATATTTTCTAACTCTTTGTTAAACTTCTTACTGTGTTCATCCATTTTTCTCCTGAGTTCTTTAAGCATCAGATCCGCTGGTGGGTGGGGCCAGGTCCTGGCGCTAATAAGCTAGAAGGAGGATTCTAAAATGGCACTTGCCAGCACCAGTGTGCTCATGGTAGGAGGAGCTCTGAGAATGGCATGCTGTCAACATCTATTCCCCAGGGTTAACTCCAGTTGCCTCCTGCCTCTTTGGGGAGGCTCTCCAAGATCAGCAAGTGTGTCTTACCCAGGTTCCTTTCACATTACTGCTTCTGCCCTGGGTCCCGGAGTGTATGAGATTTTGTGTGTGCCCTTTAAGAGTGGAGTCTCTATTTTCCCCAGCCTCTGAGTCTCCCAAAAGCTCTGCTTGCCTTCAAAGCCAATTTTTCTGGGGCTCATCTTCCTGGTGCAAGACCCCCCCAGGCTGGGGAGCCTGATGTGGGGCTCGGACCCCTCACTCCTTGGGGAGAACTTCTGCAGTTGTAATTATCTTCCCTTTTGTGGGTCGCCTACCCAGGGCATAGGTCTTGAATATACCGTGTCTCTGCCCCTCCTACCCATCTCATTGCGGTTTCTTCTTTATATCTTTAGCTGTGGAAGATCTTTTCCTTCCTCAAGACATTATCACAGTCACTTATGTTGGGAGGCTGTCTGTGATTCTTTTCTCTTCTCTCAGGTAGAGTTTGTTACCCCTTTTTTGTGCCCCCACTGTAACATGTACATTCTTGTCTCATTGAACTTATCACACTTTATTGTAATATGGTTTTTACGTACTTGTCTCCCCTAGTAACTAATAAACTCTTTGAAGGAAGGAACTGTGGTGTTAATCTTTAAAGCTGAATGCTTGGCATGGTTTCTATGAAGTGTTTGGGGAAATGAATGGAATGTTGCTCTCTCGGACCATGTACCTGACTGCTACATGACTGTCACATGTTGTTCAGTCTTCAATGGTAATGGAAAACTTTCCTTTGGCTTGGGGTAAAGACCCCACCTATGACCCTCTAGAGCACCAAATACTTTCTAATAGAATCTAATGCACTATATTATAATTTTCTTTTCCGTGTCTGTTTCTTCTGATCTTTTAAGTGCAGAGATTGTTCCAGATTCGTCTCTGTATCCCCCAGAGCCTGGCGTTTACCTGATTTATAATATATGCTCAATAAATGCTGGATGGATGGATGGATAGGCAGATGACCATTGGAAATAACATGATGGAACAGTGACCTAGAATCATAATATCTTGTAATTCCCAGCTCTGTCCATTATTAACTGTTTGATTTTAGGCAAGTCACTTCATTGTTTGAAGACTTATTTTCCTCAGTTATAAAGTAGAAACAATAATCCTTATTCTGCCTTACTCAGTGGGTTAATGTGAAGAGAAAGATCAAAATAAAATAATAACTGTGAGATTTTTAAAAAACTTTTAATGGTCTATGCAAAGTTATGGGTGGTTAAAAAAGAAAAACAAGTCAAAGAATGACCTAGCTTTATCTTTCCTATGTAAAGCTAGAATAGTCTTTCTTATATTTAAAGATTCTTTTGATCATGGACCACAACACGCCGACACTGGGATGGATGAAAGGAAGAACTCTTTGGTACTTACAAGTCTGAATGAGAGAAGGCTGCTAGGCAGGGCCACACAGCAGGTTGTATCTGGGAGCAAGGTAACAGCAAGCTGGCATTCTAGAGGGAAGCTTATGTATGGCAAGTGGAGTGGGGTTAGCTAGGTTTTTGGGTCTCCCTGTGTATTGGCGGATTTGAATAACTTCTTGTACTCCTGGGAATCAAGGCTGTCCCTAGTTGTCTGGGCCCAGGGATGATTAGAGCAGGTTCATAGTGGCCCAGAGTGTGAGAGCCTGATAAAGAAAGTGGTCAGGGTGTGGACTTAAGTAGCTACTCAAGAAGGAGAACTGACTAGGCTCTAGCCAGAGCCTCAAAATTGGGCCAATACAACCTTTAAAAAACATGTTAAAGTCTAAGGATCTCTAATGCACACATTTTACCTATAACATGTACGTGAGAAATGTTTTCCCCACAGAAACATCTAGTCTCCATCTAAATGAGTGAATAATAGATACTGAGGACAGTGGTGGTGGGGGCTGTCATCTAAACATGTCTAATTCTCAGCTCTGTTTGACTCAAGATTCCTGGTAGAAGTGAAGCATTATTGATATATCCCAGACTTTGGATTTTAACCCTCTGCTTTCAAAATTTGGTTCTTTTATTAGCTTTCTGATTATATAATACCAAAAATACAAGGTTGTTGCTGACTGAAGATAATATATATAAAGTGCCTATCACAGAGATTTTACCTATTTAGTAATCCTTAGTGAATAACTGGATCTAAGCAATACTTAACAATAGGTGCTAAAAAAAATTACAAAAGAGAAACAACCTGAGATAATATACCATTAGTAGAAGTATACAAAGCACTTATAAAATCATCTTGCAAAAGAAATATCAATGAACAGAAAATAAAGAAACCAGAAGAACATATTAAAGAATCAAAGGGAAGAAGTCAGCAAAAAACAGACTATAAGGAATCCTTCAGGGAAAATATATTAATTTACTATGGCAACTGTAACAAATATCCAGATATTCGGTGGCTTTAAAAAAGAGAAATTTATTCTCTCACAGTTCTGGAGGCCAGAAGTTTAAAATAAGTATCACTGGGCTGAAATCAAAGCATCAACAGGGGCAAATCCCTTCTAAATGTTCTAGGAGAAAATCTGTTCTTTGTCTCTTCCAGCTTGTGGTGGGTGCCAGCATTCCTTGGCTTGTGGCCACATCACTCCAACCTCTGCCTCCCTGGTCATATAGGATTCTCCTGTTTCGTGTGTGTAAAATCTCACTCTGCCTCTCAAGTGTACGGATAATTTGTGATTGTATTTAGGGATCACCAGATAATCTAGAATAATCTCCCTTTTCCAAGATCCTTGACTTAGTTATATTTGCAAAATCTTTTTCTTTTTCTTTCTTTTTGTTTTTTTCTATATAAGGTAACGTTCCATGGTTCCACAGATTAGGATGTGGATATCTTTGAGAGGAGCTAATTTACAGCCTACCATGGAAAACAATCCAGTTTCATCAAAAATAATTTAAGAAGTGAGGGAAACTATACGTTAAAAGAGATTTAAGATATATGTCAACCAGGGGGTGGAGTCAAGATGGTGTACTAGGAGGACACGGAATTCGCGTCTCCTCACAACTAGGGCACCTACCAGTGGTGGGGGACCACAGATACCGAAGGGGATGGGAGGAACCCCCAGCAACCGGCTTGTGGGATCTTGGTTCCCAGGCCGGACGTCAGGCCCAAGTTCCTGTGGTGGGAGCTCTGAGTCCAAACTGCTGGACTAACAGAGAACCTCAGACCCCAGGGAATATCAGTCAGAGTGAGGCCACCCAGAGGTCATCATCTCAGCACCAAGACCCAGTTCTGTCCAACTGCTGGCAAACTCCAGTGCTAGATGTCTCAGGCCAAACAACCAGTAAGAGAAGAATACAGCACCACCCATCAAAAACAAAAAAATGAAACGACAAAAAAATATGTTACAGATGAAGAAGCAAGGTAAAAACCTACAAGACCAAATAAATGAAGATGAAATAAGCAGCCTACCAGAAAAAGAATTCAGAGTAATGATAGTAAAGATGATCCAAAATCTCGGAAACAGAATGGAGAAAATACAAGAAACAGTTAACAAGGATCTAGAAGAACTAAAGAGCAAACAAACAGTGATGAACAACACAATTACTGAAATTAAAAAAACTCTAGAAAGACTCAATAACAGAATAACTGAGGCAGAAGAATGGATAAGTGACCTGGAAGATAAAATAGTGGAAATAACTGCCAGGGAGCAGAATAAAGAAAAAAGAATGAAAAGAATTGAGGACAGGCTCAGAGACCTCTGGGACAACATTAAATGCAACAACATTCAAATTATAGGGGTCCCAAAAGAAGAAGAGAAAAAGAAAGGGTCTGAGAAAATATTTGAAGAGATTACAATCGAAAACTTCCCTAACCTGTGAAAGGAAATAATCAAGTCCAGGAAGCACAGAGAGTACCATACAGGATAAACCCAAAGAAAAACATGCCGAGACACATTTAGTCAAACTATCAAAAATTAAATACAAAGAAAAAATATTAAAAGCAGCAAGGGGAAAAAAAAAAGCAGCAAGGGAAAAGCAACATATAACATATAAGGGAATCCCCATAAGTTTAACAGCTGATGTTTCAGCAGAAACTCTGCAAGCCAGAAGGGAGTGGCAGGACATATTTAAAGTGGAAGGAGAAAAACCTACAACCAAGATTACGCTACCCAGCAAGGATCTCATTCAGGTTTGATGGAGAAATTAAAACCTTTACAGACAAGCAAAAGCTGAGAGAGTTCAGCACCACCAAACCAGCTTTACAACAAATGCTAAAGGAACTTCTCTAGCAAGAAACCCAAGAGAAGGAAAAGACCTACAATAACGAACCCAAAACAATTAAGAAA
This sequence comes from Grampus griseus, assembly GCF_964374135.1. Lineage (NCBI taxonomy): Eukaryota > Metazoa > Chordata > Mammalia > Artiodactyla > Delphinidae > Grampus > Grampus griseus. The sequence goes on along the minus strand of NC_138999.1, from coordinate 122,762,842 downwards.
ATGGGAATAGGAACATACACATCGATAATTACCTTAAATGTAAATGGATTAAAAGCTCCAACCAAAAGACACAGACTGGCTGAATGGATACAAAAACAAGACCCATACATATGCTGTCTGCAACAGACCCACTTCAGACCTAGAGACACATACAGACTGAAATTGAGGGAATGGAAAAAGATATTCCATGCAAATGGAAATCAAAAGAAAGCTGAGGTAGCACTTCTGATATCAGACAAAATAGACTTCAAAATAAAGACTTACAAGAGACAAAGAAGGACACTACATAATGATCAAGGGATCAATCCAAGAAGAAGATATAGCAATTGTAAATATTTATGCACCCAACATAGGAGCACTTCAATACACAAGGCAAATGCTAACAGCCATAAAAGGGGAAATTGATAGTAACACAATAATAGTAGGGGACTTTAACACTTTCACCAATGGACAGATCATCCAAAATGAAAATAAATAAGGAAACACAAGCTTTGAATGATATGTTAAACAAGATGGACTTAATTGATATTTGTGGGATATTACATCCACAAACAACAGAATACACTTTCTTCTCAAGTGCTCATGGAACATTCTCCAGGATAGATCATATCTTGGGTCACAAATCAAGCCTTGGTAAATTTAAGAAAATTGAAATCATATCAGCTATCTTTTCCGACCATAATGCTATGAAATAGACATCAATTACAGGAAAAAAAAAAACTGTAAAGAATACAAACACCTGGAGGCTAAACAATACACTACTAAATAACCAAGACATCAGTGAAGAAATCAAAGAGGAAATTTAAAAAGTACTAGAAACAAATGACAACGAGAACACGCCAATCCCACCTTTTGTGCGCCACTCAACAATGGCGCCTCACTTACATGGTGGCCTGGGCTTCCTCCACAAACCTTCCCAGCTGTGGAGCCCTTCCCTCCTGCTGCCTCAGGCTGCCTCCTCACCACCAACAGCTTCCCCCTCCCTGGGTCCACTCTCCAAACCGCACTCTCCAGCACCCAGTATATTTTATACAGAAAGATATATAAATTTACTACCGTTGGTGAGATGCTTGAGTCCTTTTCCAGTGATCATGAGGACCTACAGGTTTCAGTGAAACCCAAGGACTTTTTCTCTTATCACACTTAGTATTCCCTCTATTCAATTCTTTTGTTTTAATTGTAAACTTTGTCAAGGTCATGAACTATAAAATGGCCTTCAAATGGTGTTTGAAAGTTTATAATGAATCCAGCATTAGCTAATTATCATCCTAGCTTCACAGTTAAAGTGAGGAGCAGGAATGACATGTCCCCATTTTGGGCCAGCAGCAAACCTTGTTGGAGCTGGATCCATATCCCAAATGCCCTAAATCCTAATTCAGGGCTTTGTTGAAAACCTGTGTTAACTATTCCAAATTCCATGTTAAAAAAACCTGTTTTCTCTTCTGCATGGAACTATAGATTATTCTTTAATTAATCTTTGATTATTTTTCAAGTACAGACAGGGCAGCCATAAGAAATAATACTGTATAGAATATCAGTCCCTTTGACTCATACAACATTTTAAACAGTCATTTCTTCACTGATTTTGTTTTTGCACTCTATTAGAAAAATAACAACCAGAATCCTTTAAAGTATTCAGTAGAAATGATGTGATATTTGCCTGAGCCCAGGATGCAGAATCTTTTGCTTCCTTTGTTTCTTTTTGCAGAAGAGACTGGATAGTTCAGGAGAGGAAAATTTGCCACCCCAAATGTCTCCTTGGCATGTAGGTTATTTCAAGCTGAAAACAATTAAGGCCCAGAAAACTCAGGAAGAAACTTTGATCTTCCCCCTAACTGCCTAAAGAATACAGATAGAGGACCTGTTTCAGGAAGGGAACTATCAACATATATAACTGTAGTATGAACTAGGTGTGCAGACAAGGAGGAACCTAGCAAAGTCTATTTGTTAAAATTCTTCTCTGTGTTTCATTGTCTCTGCCTGACCCAGCAAACATTGTTTACCAAACATTTGCTTTTCCGTCTCCATGTGAATTCCCTTCCTCCCCTTTGAAGTCCCAAATCACTACCCCTTTTGTCTTTAGCTAAAGATGGTGTTTAAGGTGAGGGTTTCAGCCATTTTGTTGAGTTACTCAGTTCTCCTGGGTCTCTCCCATATATACATGTTATTAAACTTTTGTGTGATTTTCTCCTGTTAATCTATCTTATGTCAATTTAATTCTTAGACCAGCCAGAAGAGCCTAGAAGGGTAGAGGGAAATTTCTTCCTCCCAGACAACAACAATGAATTCATCCTAGCTCATAGCAAAATTATTCTTCATAATATTTCTTGGACAGGAATGTGCCCTTATTGAAAATGTCACCCTATAGATGAACTGTCTGAGACAGTGAGTAGTGTCTGTGAAAAGTGTCTCCAAACTGCTAAACTCTGTGATTCCTTGGATGGAAAAGTGGCAGAAAAGATGTAGAAGGGTCTGTCTTATATCCTTTCCTGTAGAAGGGCATCAAGGAGATGAAGGAATTCAGGAATGAAAGCTCCTATTGTGTTCTGCTTTTGTTTCTGAGGCCAGTAGGAGGGGGCTTACCTGAGTCATATCAGGTTATAACTCCCATCTGAGTAATTTTCCTAAGAGGTGGCTTTTGTCACCTACTACTGCAGAAATGATGTTTTACCCCCGATAGCCTATTAGATAAAAAACCAGATTCATCTGTGGCGTCATGACTCTCCCTATCACTCAGTGTTACTGTTTTGTTGTTCTAGAGTACTTAATGAATCTTGTTTAATATCCAAGGTACCTTCTAGTCCTCTCCTCTCAGTCACCGTGCCACTTTCCACCCCAGCTGACTGACTCTGTCTCTCTGTCTCTCTCTCTCTGTATGTCTCAATCTCTGTCTTTCTCTCCATCTGTCCAGAATTCTTGATTCCTTTATTGCTGTCTACCTCAGCTCAACCTAGAACTAGCTTCCCAATCTAAATCCTGTGTTGTTCTCTACCCTACTCAGAAAGTCCAGTTAGTTCCACTTGAATCACAGTTGTGTCTGTGGTGTGTGCGCAGGCACGTGTGTGTGTGTGTGTGTGTGTGTGTGCGCGCGTAGGAAGGAGTTTAAATACACAGAAAACTGAAAAAACCTAGCATGCTAATATCGATACTCATACTTACCACCAGGAATTAATATATGTTAACATTTGATTCAGATTTTATTTTTAATAAAATTAAAATTTTGTAGATAGAGCTGATCTCCTTTTTGTATCTCTCCACAGTGCAATTTCCCTTTTTTCTAACCTGAGACAGTCACTAACAGGAATTTGTTAAATCCATCTAGTACTTAATTTTATTCACATGACAGCAGTTGCCTCTATTTAAAATGTAAATGTTTGGCATCGGCCATTGTTAATTTGCTCTAGTTTACATTTCTACACGCCTTTCACAAACATTTATGAGGTTTATTTTTTTCAAAATCTTAGATGATGGTTTTGTTTTTCTTCAGATTGCTAGTGAGGTTGAGCATCTCCTCTTCTGTTTATTCTTGGACGTTCTAATTCCCTCTTCTGCAAGGTAACCATTTTCTATTGTGTCTCATGGATTTGATTTTCTTTATATTGCAGATGCTAAATACTAAATGCATGTCACGAATAGCTTCTTCAAATCTATGATCTGTCTTTTAACTCTCTTTATGCTGTTTTTTATACAGAAGTTTAAGATTTTGACTCAATTCCACCAATATTTTTTCCCTCTGTTAGGCAAGGAAACCTCCTTCCTAAACATTTGCTTTTTCATTTCCATGTCAATTGCCTTTCTCCCCTTTGAAGTCCCAGGCCTCTGTCCCCAGTATCCTCTTTTTTCTTTACCCAAAGATGGTATTTAATGTGAAGGTTTCAGACACTTCGGCAAGTTACTGAGTTTTTCTGGGTCTCTCCCATGTGTACATGTTATTAAACTTTGTTTGATTTTCTCCTGTTAATATGTTTCATGTCAATTTATTTCTTAAATCAGTCAGAAGAACCTAGAAGGGTAGAGGAAAAATTTTCCCCTGACAATGGCAGAATCAAGGGCGTGTCCATCTAGTGAGAAATCAAGTTCCTTTTCACCTGGTAACTTGTGCTTAGAAGGAGTGCATAAGCAAGCTACCACCTGGCTTCCAAAAAGTCTGCCAAGTGGCTGTCAGAACTTCTCCTGCCAAAATCTGCATTAAATGGTTTCTGAGTCTAAATTTCCTGGGACAGTCGCCTCTGTTACAGAATCTCTAGCATCTGTGTAAATGCGGATAACTTTTCTCCAGCTCTCTGATGTGTATTTAAGAGGCCTATCTAGTATGCACTCTGGTTTCCAGCAAGAAGGTAAGCCTCTTCTAAAGCTCTCAAAGATTCAGCCAAAGTCACTTGTATACTTTGAAAGCCCAAGTGCCTTTAGGCATTCAGTCGGGTTCTGTAATTTCTTGGCCTTAGATGCCTACCATTGCTATAGCATATTTTGAGCAAGATCCAAAAGTCTTTTCTCCCTGAATAGAATTTGCATTGCTACAAACCTCCTCAAGTTTGGGTAGCTTATCATTCCCATAGCAGGCAAAATATTCTGTCCAAATAAGACAATCTACGTCTTGAGCAGCATGTCCAGGCAAGGGGCAGTTGGAGAACTTTTATACGCCAGGACCTGCCAACATCTGCCGCTATATGCCACTCCTTTTCAGGAAAGAATTTCTTATTCTGTTTCTGGTTTTAGTTTAAAGAAATTTAAAATCTAATACAGGGCATTAAACAAAAATTCATACCCTCTCCCTTTCTGTATATTCTCCTGGGAATCTCAGGGAAGTCAGTCCCATCAGAAAAATCTTGTATGAATGCGTTCATCCTCTCCTCCTCCTGAGGAGCCCTTCTAAACATCATCTTGCCAACCTACTTCTGCAGTACTCTGTCAAACTTCATGCTGTCCCAGCCCACTCTCGCATGTAGAAGTAGTAGTGACTTCTGAGAGGCCACATTCATCTCTGCATGCCAGCTTGTTAACAACCATAGCCTTGGTCTTAATTGAACCTTCTTCAGTTTGGTGAGCTCTAATGAGGTAGGCTGTGATGAAAATGGGCACATATTCTTTGAAATCCAAGAAGAGGTTTTCCCCATGGGGCAAGTTTAAATTTCAGTACAAAAGCTCAGTTGTAGAAGAGACACCACATTCTTTAATTAATGTATGTTTAATTTAGAGCCTCCATCCTGCCAGCCAGGAAGGGAAACCTATTTCTGTCATTCTTGAGGCCCAGACCAGTCAGGGAAGTTCAGAGGTCCTGAGGTCTTATATCAAGGCACATGGAAGGTCCCTCTGACCCGTTATCGTCAGCCCACTGTCATTGTCATGGAGGCATCACACTTGGGTGTCCATTCCTCTTTGAGGTCTGCCAATCTCCCCAGGGAGATTCCAGGGATCAGAGTGTGATTCCTCACTTTTCCTTGATAAGTTGCCCTCTATCCATCTCCCAATCCCAAGTCATGGGGAATATTTCTCTCTCTTCCTATATCTCTAGCCCACTCCTCACTCCGTTCCCCAAATCCAACCTTCCTCTCCTCTCTATTTAGTAAAAGTGTCTCCAAGGGGTTTAGATTTTTTTTTTTTTTTTTTGCGGTACGCAGGCCTCTCACTGCTGTGGCCTCTCCCGTTGCAGAGCACGGGCTCCGGACGCGCAGGCTCAGCGGCCATGGCTCACGGGCCCAGCCGCTCCGTGGCATGTGGGATCCTCCTGGACCGGGGCACGAACCCGTGTCCCCTGCATCGGCAGGCGGACTCTCAACCACTGCGCCACCAGGGAAGCCCGGGGTTTAGATTTTTGACAAACAAAAGTTAGGGAAAAAATTGTCTTAGAAATAATGTCTCTGGGTGTATTTCCTTCCCTAGGTTACTTCTTAACCTCAGCAAACCTCCATAGGGTCCTATAAACACAAACCCGAGCTGCTTCTCTTTCCTTCTCTGTAATAGCTGTTATCACGTGCATGGCACTCTTTATGTACCATATACTGTTTTAGTTGCATTTATGTATGTATGTATGTATATACACACACAGCTACCAGTGTAATATGTCCTCATGTTATGGAACAGTAAACTGAGACACTGAGAGGTGAAAGAACTTGCCCAAGCTCACACAGTTAGCAAGTGGTGAGGGAAGGGCATTCAATTCCAAGTGGTCTAGCTCTACAGTCAATGCTCTTAACTACTGAGCTATTGCAATAATAACGGCACATACCTCATGAGATGATTGAGAGGATTACTGAGTCTATATATACATATATAAAGCACTTGGCATAGTTTCTGGAATATTCTTAATAATTGTTAGTTACTGTTGTTACTGTTACATGTTTGGGTAGATATAAAGGAAGGAGACAATCCATATAGGAAGAAATATAAATTGCCACAGTATATTTTTTTAAATGACCCTACACTGCTACAGTGCCTGTCCAATTCTTATTGACAACATGAATTAGAGATTTGCTGAGCTTTTCTGATAATTCCTCGATTAACTCTTTCACAAGGGTGAGTTTGCTGTGATTTCTCAGATGGTTCCTCTTTTATGGAACTGCTTTTCATATGAACACTGACTTTTCTCTAGTTGCCTGTGTAAGGGCAAATACAAAATAAAAACACAAGACTTAATTCTCATTGTCAGAAAATAAGGGAAGAGACTACCCCTTCCCTGTTTTTAGAACATTTACTTTAGAAAACTTGTAATTGTGAATTCTTTCTCTGTTTATTTGAAATGTGTGTAAATCTTTTTAAAAGCTAAAAAACAAACAAAACAAAAAAACCTTGCCTGCTTTCCCACCCTTTTCCTCAAGGGTCTGGGAAGCATCTTTTAGAAGATAAATATCAAGGAAGATAGCATCCCTATCTCCAAATTTCTGGAGGAGAGTAGGAGCCTAACTTTAGTTCATGCCTTGTTCCACATTGCAAAACTACCTCTTGTCATAAAGACATGAGAAGTTTGTTTTTCCTTTGAATAAGGCCAATTAACTAACACAGATGGTCCCCCAGTTTAGGGGATTTAGGGTGAACTGTCTATGACAAAGTGTGCTGTCATGTCCTCTTGAGGACTAGTTATTGTTTATCTTTTGTTTAATATATAAATTTATTTATTTTTTCATTTTTGGCTGCATTGGGTCTTCGTTGCTGCGTGCGGGCTTTCTCTCTAGTTGCGGCGAGCGGGGGCTACTCTTCATTGTGGTGCTCGGGCTTCTCATTGTGGTGGCTTCTCTTGTTGTGGAGCACGGGCTCTAGGCGCACGGGCTTCAGTAGTTGTGGCTCGTGGGCTCTAGAGCACAGGCTCAGTAGTTGTGGTGCACGGGCTTAGTTGCTCCACGGCATGTGGGATCTTCCCGGACAGGGCTCGAACCCGTGTCCCCTGCATTGGCAGGCAGATTCTTAACCACTGTGCCACCAGGGAAGTCCCTATTGTTTATCTTAAGGACAGTATGTAATAGGTTGTATCTACTTGGCCGTATGAAAGGGTAAGACTTCTGTCTTTGCAATCTCTTAGAGGATTTCAGTCTTGCCTGTGATATGCATCACATTCTGGCTTAATGCTTATTAAATAATAGAAGAGTTTTTTTTCCATCTTCTACCTTTGCAGAGGGGTTTTCTGGGTTGGAAGATTTTGTTTGTAATTATATTTCCACAACATTTTTCCCTACAAAGGGAATGGGGATAGTCCATTTAAAATTTGACCTTGATAGAAATTTTGTCAGAGATTGTGTAATACCTGTTAAAATCTATTTGTTGTTTTTATTACCCAAATTATCCCTCTTGAAATACCAGTACTCTTATTTTTCTTCAGGCAACCAGCTCCTCTGGAACTGTCATTGCATGTGACACAGATTCCAGTGATAAGCATGTAACTACTGTAACTGTAACCAAATAAAATCAGAGCATCACATCTGCTCTGATGACTTATTCATGAATGAATATGTGTGGCCCAACTGGGGCTTATTAAAGTCTATAAGTATCGCAGGATTGAGTCTTCCTTGCCTTCCTATCAACTGTTCCATGGCTTATACTCCTGCCCCTGACTAAAAGATGTTAGTTGCTATTGGCATTTCCACCCTAGACACGCCTTTCCAACCAGTGGACATCTAACCAAAGCCTGGACTGGATCCATAATGATCCTACATTACTTCTTTTTTGTGTGTTTCATTGCCTTTGTAACTTCCTATGGAGACATAACTACATAAAATTTCCAGGCATGTTTCTTTATGGTACAGAGTGTGTCTGCTTTCCCAGTTATAGTAATGGTGTTACTTTTGAAACCCACCTAGAAAAACCTGGAACATTCTGTATTGAGTGTGTCCTATCCTGATGTAACATTATGTAACTATGTCTGTCCAGGTCTTATGTAATCATCTAGTGCAGTTTATCTAGCTTCAACGGAGTTTATCCCTCAAAATGTTCAACTATTTGACTCCTTATCCGGTACTCTTCTAAAGCACTTCTCAATAGTTTCCCGGATCTGGACTCCCACTGGGAGTCATTCTAATTAGCTCTCTGAGATCTTTCCTCATGCTTTGTGTTAAATTTCTTCCATCTCTCATCACACTGTCTAGTCTAGTAACGGCCAAAATCTCCCCCCTCTTTCCCAGTCTCATCTCTAATAGCACTTAGACTTGAATATATGTCATTTTCTCTTTATTTTCTATCTCGACTTGCCGCTAAGATCTCTGCATGTTCCTAATGCAGTATCTTTTCCTTCAGCTCATTCAGCATGATCCCTTCTTCTTTCTTTTTGTTGTTCTTCTTGTTCTGGTTATAAGAGTTAATTCCATTCCTTCCTGAATCTTCAAGCAAACATAATCCTAGAATAAAAGGTTGCTAGGCATGTGCCTTTTTAATATTTTTTCAAGTTTTTTTTTTCAGAAAGAGATCTCATAAATCCCTTTATTTTTATGAAGTAACTAAGTCAATATTTCTAACTTCTCAGAAATAGTTCAAAATGCTTCTCTGGTGCAAGCAGAATTAGTAATGCAGTATAACCATTCCTAGCCCTGATATGTTATATATTAAATATATATACGTGTATGTATACATATATATTCAAATATATATATATATTATTAACACAATCTTAAAACAACAGAAAGTTGCAAATATAGTACAAAGAACTTTTTTACCTGAAGCATCTGAGTAAAGAGTTGACATTTCCCTTTCTCTCTGAATACTTTAGTGTGTAATTCCTATAATCAAGTATATTCTCCTGCATAACCACAATACAATCACAAAATTAGGAAATTAACCTTGATGTATTATGATCACATAATCCTTAGACTTCATTCAAATTTTGCCAGTGTCCCACTGCTGAATATCCTTAATGCTGAAAAAATCCAGTCCAGAATCACATGTTGCATTAAGTTGTGTGTTTCATCTGTCTCTTTTAGCCTGGGATGGCTCCTTGGTCATTTCTTGATTTTCATGACCTTTGATACTTTTCAACCTTATAGGCCAGTTATTGTATAGAATGTCTCTCCATTTGAGTTTTCTGATCATTCCTCGTGATAAGATTCAGAGTTTGGCTCTTGGCAAGAATATCACTGAGGTGATGTTGTGCTCATCTCAGTGCAGCCTATCAGGAAGGACACAATTTCCATTTAGCCCATTGCTGGTAATGTTAATTTTGATCATTTTATTAAAGCGTCTTAAGTCTCAAGATTTCCCAAGCTTCCTCACTGTAAAGTTACTCTTTTCTCTTTTGTAACAAAAAGTTTTTTATGGAAAGGTATTTTGAAACTGTCTTAGTTTGGCCTGTTCTAACAAAATACCACAGACTAGGTGACTGATAAACAACAGAAATGTATTCCTCACAGTTCTGAAGGCTGGGAGTCTGCTAGCAGGGTGCCAGCACGGTGGGGTGAGGACCCTCTTGCAGGTTGCAGACTGCTTATTGTATCGTCCCAAAGGTGGAAAGGGCACGGAGCTCTCTCAGGCCTCTTTTATAAGGGCAGTAATCTCATTCATAAAGGTTCTGTCCTCATGACCTCATTGCCTCCTAAACACCCCACTCATTTCCTAACGTCATCACATTGGCCATTAGGATTTTAACACATGAATTTTGGAGGGGACACAAATATTCAGACCATAGCAGAAACCATGTAAATATCTTGTTCTTCATTAAACTTTCAATTTATTCATTTATTTATATCACATATCATATTGACTTCTACTACATTTGAGTTATAAACCAAAACTGTAATTATTTAAACACTCCAATTGTCCCCCTTCTATCAAGAGATAGAAGCCCCTTCAGATCTCTTCAAACTGGCTTCTGTGCCTTTTGACATGTCCCCATCTTTTTTTTTTTTTTTAGCATTCCTTACTTTCTGGTGCATCATGTTCCAGGACCATCTTGACTTTCCCTTTTCCAGTCCTAGAGTCAGCCATTTCAACAAGGATTCCTGGTTCCTTTAAGTGGAGGATCATATTAGAAACCAAGATATGAGCACTAGGCAGTCTCACAGCTATTGGAGTATCGGTGATCTCAGAATCTCTTAGTGTACACACACACACACACTCACACACTTTTAAATATTATTTGTATATCTATATTTACATATCCATATTTGTGACTGCCTTTTCTGGTCCCATTATCTTTAATATATTTACATATGTGATCAATCCCTCCATATGGAACCAGTCTCCCATCACTGCTACCTCAGTTCTCTCATTAGTCTAAATGCCTTCTTCACCTCTTTTGGGCTCCAACAGACTGTGCCTGGCCAGTCTCTTGCATGGACGCCCCTTTTACCTCATTTAGGTTATAACACCTTAAACCAGACTACTGCTGGTGCCACCACCCCACATGGAAACCTCCCTCTCCCTCCTCATACCTCACACTGGGATGCTTTTACAGATGGAAGCCCTCTGCATCCTGCTTGGCTCTGACACCCCACATGGAGCTCCACCCACCCTGGCTGTGTATGAATTCTCTTCTTGCCCAACTCAGGCTCTGACCCTCCTATGTGAGGGATGGTCTCCCCTCTCTCAGGTATATCTTCCTCACCCACTTGCTCACTGACATCCAGCTCTAGCTCATTCCGCTTCATCCGTTTATTGGTAAAACATACTACCCTTGTGTGTATGGTTAAACTGGTAGTCTGGTTATCTCAAATCAACACTCGCGATTGGTGTTGCTAATGATCAGTCCACAATCATCCTAAGAGTATGTGGATGGGCTGGAGTCTTTGGATGTACCTATAGGTTTAAAAGGTTAGTTATGTTATGGTTCCTTTCTTGACCCTGGATGCAGTTCTAAACAAATAAAAAATAACAGAAATTTGGGTTGATGACCTACTGTGACATAGCAATATGCAGCACCAACAACATGAAGGCTAAAATACACAGTTGTTAAAAAGTTTGGAATGAGCTCCCATAAGCCTTAGAAATGTATGTGAAGCCTGCGTGTTCCAGATAGAAATCTGACATCTGGAAATGGCCTATCAGAACATTCCAAAAACTAAGGATTTAAAATGCAGTTAAAATAAAGAGAAAAGCTTAAATATTGAAGGCACTAATGCCATGTCCATTTTCCTCAAATTGTTACAGAATGATGCTTCTAAAAATATCTACAATTTAATTCAATGAAATGCTTTTATGGAATAATTGAAATTATTCTTGCAGTTTCTAAACTGGATATAAGCAGCCAAACAAGAATTAGGCAGAGATATAATATTGGAAATACTGTGTGATTTAGGTAACCTAGAATATAACATAGAACATAAATGTCTGGTTCTTATTCTTCAGTGATGAAGGTAGTTTAAGCCTTTTCCAGGTTAAGTCACTTGTTTTTGCAATCATTCTGTTGTTTAAAGCAAGGGTTGGTAAAACCTTTTCTATAAAGGGCCAGATAGTAAATATTTTAGATTTTGTGGGGCACGTACAAGTCTGTCATATATTCTTCTTTGTGTATGTGTATGTTTTTAACAACCCTTTAAAATTGTAAAAAAAAAAAAAACAAACTTATAGATCATGGGCTGTACACAAACAGGCTGAGGGTGTATTGGCCAGCTGACTATAGTTTTTTGACCCCAGGTTTAAAACAATGCTCAGTGGTGTGATTCCTGGAGCAGTATCTTTAGCATTCCTTGGGAAGTTGATAGAAACGCAAATTCTCTTCCCACACTGACCTAATCAAAACTCTAGCTCTAGCAATCTGTAGT